>NW_011888790.1:10802347-10847382 GCF_000151845.1 Pteropus vampyrus | reverse complement strand
AATGTGCTTTATGTTTCCTGAAACTGCTTGTAGCAAAAATCTAAAACCGATAGGAACCCACATGTAGGAAAAAGAAACAAGGGTGCACTGAGTTTAAGCATATCTTTTAAGCATCTAGAGGATTTTTGCTTGTTTTCTCTTCCTGTACACAGCCTAGAGAACAATGTTTACTGGAAGAATTATCAGTCAGGTCACCCATTTAACTTTGAGAACTTGATATTTAATAAGTACCATCCCTATGCAAATGGTGTTTCCTTTGCAGGAAAACATAAATATTTCCTCAAAAAATGACTTGAAGAAATTTAGGGAATATTTCTAGAAAATATATTTTAACATAGTAGATAAATTCTAAGTAGATAAATTCTGCTTCCAAAAGCAAGACAGAAATATTAACTGCTCCTTGAACCATGAACTTCATTTTAGATACAATCCTATGAGTTCCCTAATACTCTTTTTTTTCCAGGACCCCAAAGATTTTACTTACCTGTCTACTATGTTTTGAATTGCCTTTGCCATAGACAGTTTTCAACATAGGACCTTATTTTACTCGCCAGTACTATCTTTTTGTGGATCAAAATTTGTAAAGTTATGGTTTGCTCCATGAAGACCATTTTTAATAAAATACCTTAATCTTACAATATTTTCAAGTAATCTCTTTCTTCTATGTGTCCGAAAAATGCTTGATAGTGTAAAAATTGCTTGGATGTCTCCTCCTGAAAGGACAGACACTTAATATAGCAGCATCAGCATGTTAAGTTTAATGACTAAAGTAGCAGTGACTCCAGCTTGAGCTTGATCTATTTCAATCTCAGCTACATAGGGACAAATAGATAGAAAGCATTGACAGCCATTTGTGGTGCCATTTTGTTATGTCTTAAGTGTTATTTATTGCATAGTTTTCTCAGTTTCCTTTTCACATTGAAATGCTTAGCTCGTTGGAATTTTCTCAGGAGTCAACTTAAGAGAATTTAACCAACACAGTACTGATCAAATGGCTGAAACTAAGCATATGGGATCATTCAGAAGAAACTAGAAAAATTGTGGACCCAGAGTCCAAAAATAAATATATGGTAAAGGCAAAATTTAGCATTAAAAATGCAACATGAATGGCTTCCTATTTCTGTAAACATCCCTGAAAGTAATTCTACTTGCAAATATAGCAGGCAGCTATATAGCTCATTAAAATCAAAATAAAATTGTGTCATTTCCAAGTCATTTAAAGTTCTATAGCAGTGATTATCAAAATATGGTCAATGGATCATGGGTGGCCTATTGCTATAAACCAGGTGGTATTTAAAGAGACATGTTATGTCATTTATATTCTGATTATGTTGATGAGTACATTACGTAATTTATCATAATTGTTGCTGATGAGACACTAAGAAAGAACACTGTCCATTACCTCACTTACAATAGCAAACATCTCTCCTGTCTGCCTCATCTCAATTATAAGCAGAAATGTATAACATGACACCCTGGTTCTTTTGTCTGGGGTACCAAATGTTGAAAAATTAACTGGAAAAAAAAACAGAAAATGAAATATCAAAAGCGTCTTTCCATGGAAGAATAGTCTGGGTTGGGTTAAAGGAAATAAGCAAAAATTTGATCCTTCTAGTCAGTGGAGGAGACTTGTTCTGTTGAAGAAGCAACAGCAAGCTATATAGCAGCAACTGTATTTTATGCCTAGAGAGTAATGAAGAACCCTAATTTATTAGCATTCCACAAAGCAGTGTAGTAGTAGAATGCATAGAACAACAGGTGAGAAAAATAAAACAACAGTTAATAAAGACCAGTATCTCAACTCTGATCAATTTCAGGAAGACAAACTAACAAAGACACAACTGGTTTAAAGCAGTGCTGTCCAGGAGAACTTTCTGTGATTATAAAAAGGTTCTATTCTGCTCTGTTCAATACATAGCCGCTAGTACATGTGGCTACTGAGAACTTGAAATGGGACTAGTGCAAATAAGGACCTGAATTTTTTTAATTTTAAGATTTTATTTAATTCAAATAGCCACATAGGTCTAATGGCTACTATGTCAGACCATGCAAGACTAGGAAACCTCATCATGGAAACATAGGATAACATGGTATGAAGAATGAATGAGAAACATAAAGCAAGTGAATAAAAGAAGGAAATCATCAAGACCAGATGAACCCAAATGAGGCTGGAAGATGGGAAGTCACCAGTTTCCTAAGGAGAAAGAGGAGTTAAATCTATGTCAAAATCACACTATATTTTCATTTTAATTTTCTAAGTATGTTTTCCCACTTGAGCTGTTTAGCATACTTCCTTACCCTACTAAATGTGAGTTTAATTATTTTAGCCATGTTTATGAATGAAATAAGAGAAAATACAACATTTAGCACATCTATTGTATACTGTAGGTTATTAATTAATGCTGGGCCCTTCCTTTTTAGTATTAAAGTAACTCTTTTAGATATTGTTAAGGAAAGCTATCTGAGACAGATGGAGCCAAAAGAAAATTACCATTAAGATTCTCTACCTCAAGGATGCAGAACAAGTAAGTAATGCTCTCACCCTATTTATAGACTGGTACCTGTCCAAGGTATGTTCCTGATTATGTGGATCACATGTTACAATAAATAATTTTTGTACTTAAGACTTGTGCATACATTAAATTCATAAAAGTTGAGAATATTTTTAACACATAATATGGCTTAGTCATCCAGACACCTTAGCGGTATTTTTAATATATATGAGAACTAATTAAATGCCTTATAATTTAGAATGAGACAATAATTCAAAAGGAGAGATACTTATTTCTATTAGCATGGATCATCTGCACTTGAGCTCAGAAATTCAGATGTGTAATTATAAAGGGAAATATATGTTAGAAGACAATTAAGAATTTTAAGAATGAGAACACAGCAGACTCATTTTATCTTATGGTTTTCTACACTTCTAGTAAAATTAATCTAGAAGACAGAAAAACCAATCTTTTGAGCAGTTGTTAATAATTTAATAAATTATTTCCTTTAATAAAGAATGATACATATCAAGAGAGAAATTATTCACTTAATGTCTAGGGTATCTAATGCTGTTTGAACTTTGACTATTACAAAATAATAGAATGAATTTTAACTTGATTTTATGTTAAAGCTGTAAGATCTTAGCACCTTTCAATAATGAATTGAGAGAGTTTCATATTTAGGCTTAAAATGCTGCATACTCAGTGTCAGAAATGAAGTGACATTTCAAAGAAAGAAAAAATTGGAATCTTGGCTCTTCTGACTCTGAACATTTTGAGGGTCCTCAGGCAGCAAACAACTCAAATATGGGAATTCCTCACAACTATTACAGGAGGCTCAAATCTCTCAAAGGCATAGGTTACATTCATGCTAGGGTCTTTCTGTCTCCAGGTAAACTTTTCAGAGATTCTATTTTGAGCTAAAAGAAGAAATAGATATAGATATACAGATAGATGATGATCTAGAGAGAGGGAGGGAGAGGAGAGAAGGAAGAAAAGGCATGAATTCCTATATGGAACATTAGGGGAAAATGAACACTTGAAGTTTCATTATAGCGCTCAGTGTATTTGTTTCAACCTTCAATATCATTTTTCCTTTTTCATACTGCTATATGTAAAAGTTCTTTGAATCATAATCTAGAGAATAAAACAACATTAACAGTAACAATCTCCAGTAAAGTACCTACCTTATGCTAAGCACAATGTTAGGTGATTTATAAGTATTTTCTCTCCTTAAAGCAATCCAGCACAGGTAGGTATTGGCATCCTATTTTACAGGCAATAAATCACAGGTTGAATGAAGTTGAAGAGTCTTGTCCAAGGTCGAAGATGTGACAAGAAGACAGATATATTCTCTTCCCTGCACTACCACTTTCCTGATGCTAACAGCTCTTCAGCAGCAGCTTTCTCTATAGTATGCTGTAACAGTACACCTCTCTAACATGACTGTTACAGGGTGCTTGTTAACAGCAAGAGAAAAGAAATCTACAGTAGAGTGTCGCTTCATGTAAAAAATGCAAGGAAGTGAGGTTACGTTATATGAGACCCTGCTTTTGAAAAAGAGCTTCAAGGATCATTAATATCTTTTACTTCTTTTTTTTTTTTTTTTAAATAACTAAGCAAACAATACAAAGCTTAAAAGACTTTTAAAAAAACAGACTTCTTGGAAATACATTCTTACCAGAATAATCTATGCAAGATGTTAAACTCAATATATTGCTTTTTATAAAAGTAAACTTACATGTAATAGAGCTAGAACATAAGAGTGTTAATGCTATGAATGACTGAACATAGTGGATTTTTCTCCCATAAAGGTTTTATCATTTTTCTCAAGCAAATCAATGGCTTAGTCACTACAAGAATCCAAGATGATCCTTGGGCACCACCACTATTCCCAGGCGCCCACTTATCCCAGGTGCCAACGTAGAGTTCATAATCAGGTACTTTAACAATCGGTTCAGTAATCTTTCCCTTAATATTTTCTATAAAGAACATTTCTCCAAAGACATCTTTCATATTCTATTTTACTAAGTTTCACTTATCAGTTGTCTAATAGAAGTGAGCAAGGATGCTGAACTAAAAAGCTATAGTAATAGTATCTCTTAATAATACTTAAATGCAAAATCACAAAACACAGAATTAAAAGTTGATAAACTGGACTTACAGCTAAGAACTTTACCACTTCAAAGACAATAAGAAAATGAGACCAAACTTGAGACTGTAAGAAAACTATTTGTAAATCATATATCTGACAAAGGTCCTATATCTAAAACATATGAAAACTCTTACAACTTAGGAATAAGTAGACAAATGAACCAATTTAAAAACTGGCAAAACAATTCAATAGATATTCTGACAAAGAATGGCTAATAAGCATATGAAAAGGTGATCAAAATCATTATTCATCAGGAAATAAAATTTACACCCACAATGAGATACCACTATACATCAACTAGAACGATTAAAATCGAAGACAGAAAATACCAAATGTTGATGAGGACATGGAGAAACTGGATCACTTATACGTTTCTGGTGGGAATTGGTCTAGACACTTTGGAAAACAAAGCGGCAATTCTTAAAAATTAAACAGAACCATACCATACGACCCAGCAATTCTACTCCTAGGAATCTAACTAAGAGGAACAAAAACATATGTTCACAAAAAGCTTTATGCATGAAGGTCCACAGCAGCATATTCACAACAGCCAAACAAATGGAAACGATCCAAATGTCCATATATAAGTCAAATGTGACATCCATACAATGGAAAACTAGTTAGCAATAAAATAGGAATGAACAACTGATACACGCTACAATGTGGATAAATGTCATAAATATTATAGTAAATGAAAGAATCCAGACACAAAACACTACATATTCTATTACGTTTTTATGAAATATCCAGAAAAATGCAAATAGAGGAAGACAAAGTCTGTCAGCAATTGCCTGAACTGACACTGACAGCAAGACCTCCACAGGAACTTGGAGGTTGATGGAAATTTTCTAAAATGAAATTGTAGTGATAGTGTCAAATTCTATAAATTTATTAAAAGTCACTGAATTGTATACTGCGATGGGTAAATTTTAGGGCATGTACAGCATACCCAAATAAGTTTTAAAATAATAATAATGACTTACATGGCTCTACTTCTTTGTATTCTCCAATCAGAAAAAAAAATAACAGCTTAAATCCAGAGAAGTACAAAGAGACATGAGTGTACTAATCACCCAGAAATAACACCCAGAAATAAGACAGGTTGATGTGCTTTATATTTTTCCAACTTTTTCATATACATTATATCTTATCTATTTCGATTCTGTAAAAAAGAGTAGAACTGTTATCATCCAAATATTTTATAATTAGAAGCAGGCAGACATGTAAAAAGAATTAATTAAATTCATGTATAATTAAGTCAATTTATCAAAATTAAAACATTAATTTTAATAAAATTCAAATTTGGTATTCTTCCACTTTTCCAAGTTTTAGTGCATTTAAAATTCACAAGTCAAACAGATTTTATTGCTTCCCATAATTCACAGTTAACTCCAAAGAATTAAAGGCTTTTTTGAGACTATTCTGCACCTGCTTTGTTCCTGTAACTTTCCTCATATAAAAAATAAAGATGAAAATATGTCTTTCCTCCTTCACAGGGTTGTGACAAGTATCACAGCCAAATTATATTCATATCCTACAAATCTGTAACTAAGGTTCTAAAGTTGTAATAAATCAGATGTAAAAATTTACTTCACTGGTTATTGTGAAAACCCCTCAAAATTAGTGAGAATATTGTTCAAGCGGAACTACATGAACCAGTTAATGGGTAGGGTCAGACACCAGCTGACAAGAGGCATCTCTGTCCTCAAGGAGCTCATGGCCCAGAGGTGAAAACAAATCATTTCAATGTCACATGGTCAGCTCTTTTTCTCTATCCACTTAATATATTTGTAGATGACGTCAGAAATTTTTTTTCCGATAAAAATTTCTATATGTATAAATGGTTTCAGTTATGCCAAATAAAAGTGCCACATCACAATTTGTTATGACTTAGATTGCTGCCATCTCCACAAAAGTCATTCTGGAATGCTTTAACACATTCTGAATTGGGAAAAAGACATATCAAGTCGCCCACAATAAGCATCTTAACCGGCTGCCCAAAGAAACAACTGACAACAATTGCCTTGGGTAACAAGTTATATCTACAAAATGGAAGACCTAAAGCTTTGAAAATCACAGTTTAATTATTTGTATTTAAAACTAAAAGTTCTGATTCAAGAGGAAAGGAACAATTTCTGTTCTCAATGGGATTTCTAATGAAAAGTTTGTTCCAAGCTTAGATGAGTGAAGCAAATACATTGCTACAGCTGCTCCAATTAAATGAGGATAATTTAAGTAAACAAAAACTTTTGCATATGATTTCAATAAAAACAACTGTGTCCTGTGGATCCATGCTTGGACTGAATCAAGTACACGGTCGCTCTTTCCAGAAGCTGAACGTACACCACAATGGTATTCTTTAATATACCCTCAAATCAGCCCTTCTTTTTTAAAATGTCAGGAAATGCCTATAATCTGTAAAAAAAAAAAAATTTCTTGAACACTGGTCAACGATGTCTATTTTTTAAATGATGAACTGCATTTCTCTTTATCAGCCAGATATTAAGAACATCTGCTGGTTGAGCTCAGTGGAAGGGAAGCACTGGTTGGCCACTGCAGAGGGAAGTGTGCATCCATCCCAGAGATTCCACTGCTGTCTGACATGCTGTTTTTTTCTAATAAGCTTAAATGAATAGAAAGTTCTTGGCTTTCTCTCTTTACAGGGAGTAGCCTCGAGAAAAATGATAATCAATAATAGTAATACAGTGTTTTTACATTTCTATGCTGCTGTTAATCTGAAGAGACTGAAAAACACTTAAAAAATACAGGAGTCCACATCCATTTTGAAATTGAGCCATTATTGAGGCAAAACAGAGGAACTCTGCAAGCCCTCCAGATTTACTCTGCAACCAAAGTTTACCACAGGCCGGATGACTCAACAGAGGCCCCAAAAAGGCAACTGAGAGCCATCGTCTAATGCTATGGCTTTCCATTTCTGAAGAACACCATAACCTTTCAAACTGCTGTCTAGCTCACAGAGCACCCACTTAATTTAACTATGAATCTATACATCAGGAATGTTTTCATTCAATTCAACCAACACTCTGCCAGGCATGTACAATATTTTGGGTATTATGCTGTTAACTGCAAACAAACATCATCGAGAGCCGATCCTTCTTTTTTTTTTTTTTTTTAAATTTAATACCAACAACATTTACAAAACTCAAAATATATTTAAAGAGATATTTAAATCTGGAAGTTTGGAAAATCATTATTCTGGGACTTGAAGTTCAAATAATTCAGGTTTAGCCCTAAACAGTCATTTGACCTGTGGCTAGAGAGAAGGCATGTCATCTCCTCTCATGGGGCCACTGAGGCAGAGTGGGGTCACTAAGCTCTATTTGTAGGTATGGAATAATAAAGGCAAAGAATAGGAGGAGGGCTATATAATTAAGATTTAAAAATCCACATGCAGGGCAATTTAGTGATTCTTGAGGGATTCTGTCACTGGAAAGCTGTAGGAAATTTTGACTTCCATTTTCATATTTTGGGAGAGTAACTAGATCTAAGAGTCAGTTCTTCAGATTGGCCATAACTTCATGACTCCAAACGGGTTTCCTAAAGACAAGACAAATCATCATAATAAAACTAGTCCTCTCTGCAAGAGCTAGAAACTTTCCAAGCCCATATCCCACCCAAATTGGGTGGGGCAAGGTCACTCATTCAAGCATTGTTCAGCCTCTCTGTGGTTCTTAATGTTCTTAATGTTACTAAGGCCACCACTCATTCACCTCGTTTCCCAGAATTCTCATAGTGAAAATGGGTTTGGATACTGTTTCAGCTCTAAAATGCTAATCCAAGTGAATTCACTGTAAGATTTTCCTAATATAATTTGGTACAGGGCTTCATGTTTCCTTAAGTTGATATGTATAATCAGTAATGTGGTATTGCCTCAAAAATATACAGGATGTACATGTTTGCGAGGCCCAGAATAATATCTGTGTGTCACATTTTTCTGAACACGGCCTTATGGGGTATAAAATTCTCCAGAGGATATCAGGCAGACTTCAACATTGGTAATTTATAATGCTTTCTGTGTCTCAAATATGGTAATAAATAGTATGTTATAAGGCATTGCTTTTCACCAATGTTCATAGCAGCATTATTCACAGTGGCCAGGCCATGAAAACAACCGAAGTGTCCTATGATAGATGACTGGATAAAGAAGCTGTTAGTACATATATATAATGGAATATTCTTCAGCCATAAGAAGAGATGAAATACTGCCATTTGCGACAACATGGATGGACCTCGAGATAATCATGTTATGTGAAATAAGCCAGAAAGACAAAGTTGAAAATTATATGTTATCACTTATATGTGGGATATAAACCTAAAAGCAACAAATGAACAGGACAAACAGAGACTCATGGACATAGACTATAGACTAGTAGATCCCAGAGGGTGGGGGGAGGTTGGAAGTCAATGGAGTAAAGGGAGTCAAATATGTGGTGACAGAAAGAAATTTAACTATGGGTGATAAACACAGTGTAAACATATGTATGCCTTACTGTTAAAGGGTACGGCTGAAATTTATTGGATTTCATTAACCAACTTCACCATAAAAAAATAATTAATTAAAAAAAATTTTTTAAAGGCATTGCTCTTAACTAGATTTCAAAGCAAATCAAATTTGCTGGATAAAATATAGAATTCAGTACACTAATCAGTATATTCTTGCATCTGTCATGAAAGAAGTTTGTACTCTCTTGAGAAGGACTGACTATATCTACAGGAGAGTTTTATAAATTTCTGAAAACCTTTGTTCCAGTCTGAAGGGCCATGAATTATCTTTGCAACTTTCATAATTCTTCAGTGACATTTAAAATAAGTTCATATGATTTGACAATAAATTAGTTTCCAATGTTTCCCTAGGAACATAATTCCTTGAGATGATCTATAAAGAAGAGTTGTATGGTCAAGTAAATTTGGAAAACACTGTGATCTCCTGCTGGATATTCCCAAAGCAAAACATATTCAAGGCTATGCAAATTCTTGTAGTAAAGAATCCTTTTTAACTACTTAACCCAGAATTTTGTGCACTGATTAGTGATAGAAACCTTTTCTAATATGATTACAATCTGTTGCACCAATATCTCTAAAGCTCACTCTTCTGCTAACTGTTCTTATGTTTTAATGCATGAGATCTCTCTATATCACTCAAACAATTGAATAAATAATGGATAATGACAGAGATTATTCAGAGAGTTGTTTGCAACTATCTGGCGTATTCGTCTGCATCCCATATCTTCAGTAAACATTTTCTAAATGAATGAACAACTTCCACATTTCCAGCGTCAAGGTCAAATCATATACTCCAATAAAGATATTCTGAAGTCTTAACTGCCAGTACCTCATTTAGAAATAGGGTTAAAATGACCTTATTTGGAAATTGGGTTAAAACGAGGTCACAAGAATATACCACAACTCAATACGACTGGTGTGCTTATAAAAACAGAAGTTTGAACAAAGAGAAAGACATGCACAGAGGGGAAATTATATAAATACAGAAGAGATAGCCATGTATCTAAAAGTTAAGGAATGCCAAGGATTGTGGCAAACACTGGAACCCACCAGAAGAGCCAAGGAAAGATCCTCTCCCATAACACCTTCACTTCAGACTTCTAGATTCCAGAACCACGAGAGGATAAATTGCTCTTGTTTTAAGCCACCCAGTTCTTGGTGCTTTGTTATGACAGCCCTAGGAAACTAATGCAGATGGCCTATCTACACATACTTTATACCACTATACTTTATATAGTGGTTTGATGCAGTGAACTAGTCAGTAATAAACTATAGAAGTGGTCACAAGAGTAATATAATTATGTATTTGAAACTAAAATTGTCAATATGATTCTAAAGAGATATTCACGTTGATTGAGTTATTTCTGCTTTCTTAATGCACACAATGACATTCCTCACAGGAGAACCTGAGAGGTAGGACTACGGAGGAGCTTCCAAAGGTACACTGTAGCTGATGGACTCATGGATGCATGTACTCAGGCCAAAAAGCTGAGTCTACAATTCAGAAGTAAAGAGGCCCATAAAGAAAAAGTACTTCCCGAATTTGGTTACCTTTCCATGTATTCAGGTATGGTCAACAGGGCAACATCAGTCTTACTATCTTATCTCAGAACTGGTGACCTCCGATCTTAAGGAAGACATTAACAACAAGGGCCCTGCTAGTTATGTTTACTTAGGATCCACAACTCTAATAGCCAGAAAAAAAGGCAGAAGCTACTGGGGAAGCGCACATCTGGTTAAGGAACATACAGGGCATTTTTCGCAAACACTCTCAAGGACAAAGTATACAAATATCTAAGTGCAGTATTTACTGTCAAATGTTTGAGAGAGGATAAATTTTTCTCTTCCAGTGATTCAATAAAACAAATACTCAGCTAATAGCTATACCTTAACACCTTTAAATCATAATTGCTAATACAATAATTTAATACTAGTATTTATTGTGTAATACATAGATACACATATATATTATCTCATTATGATATATGATATTAACTCATAAAAATTTAATAACAAATTATGTAACTTGTTGAATGTCCAAACTTCTTTGGGTGATAATAAAAAAAATAATTTTTTAAGTAGCTATAACCAGCCAAAGAGTATTTTTTAAAATACAGAGGTCTAAGAAATAATTATTTCTAAGTGATTCAAACTGATAAATTAAGTATTTATCACTAAGAAGCAACAGTAAAGAATTCTATGTTAAATAGCTAATAGGTTAACACTGTCTTAATATTTACTCCATATCATCATACTGAGCCCCTAAAAGAGTATCTTGATTGGTTCCACAGTGTCTATCCCAAGAAGAACATATATATAGAGAGAGTCCGCATATGGATGCATGAACATGTATTGAAGGGTTCCCCCCTCTTTTAAGTGGGGCTGATCACTCTAAACCCATGGCTGCTGTCACTGGTTTAACCATATTAACATAGGAACTGCTTATTTTGTAAGTATTTGCAAGTCTTCAGCTATATATACAGCTATTTCCTCATATACTATGACTAGGAATATTACAATGAGTAAAATTCTAATACTGTAGATTCACTATCCCATTAATTATTAATTAGGAATGCACATCTGATGCTTTGACACCACAGTGAAAATGCCCTAATGCTAATGAAACAAAAACTATGACTTATAAGTGGTGAATATTTAAAACATAGCTCTGGAAAGCAATTCAATTCGGTCACCAGCATTGTAATGACATTACGACCTTGGACTCAAAAACTACAGTTTGTAATCGTTCATTCGCTTTGTTTAAAAGCCAAGAAATCCCAATCTACTTTTCTAATATCACTACATTTGAAAATAATACAAGAAATAGAAAGTGCCAAAATAGTTTAAATTTCATGCTGCTGTTGGCTGTTCAGGATATTACCACTTCAGACAAAATCAGGAATGTCTGAGCACAGAGAAATTCAAGCAATCTTTGATGTTCTATATCAGACAGGGAAATGCTACAGACTATCTCCTCTGCAAACATCAAGCTGCAGGCTCTGAAACAATGCCAAAGAGAAACAGGCATTAATGAGTTATTTTCCATTGTTACTCATTCTATGGTAGTGCCTTATAATTATGCAAACTACTGAAGGGACAATTTAAAATCTAATCGGGATTAGAAAAAATCCTTACATTATCGAATTTTTTTATAAACCACATTTGTTTTAGTATCTACTTAGCTAAGCTCATTCAGAATTGGTCCCTCCTATAATAAATCAATTTGAATTTATTTTGTCTTTCGTGTTTCTTTAGGCAGTGCAAATAAAATGAGTTAAAAACTGATCTCCCCCAGTAAGATTAAGTCAGATCGAATTAGTTTTTATTAAATCAATGGGTGGGAAGAAACTGAATTGATGTGACTTTTTTTAAGGCTGCATTTTTTTAATCTACTTAAAGTGTTTGAATCCTTGCAAACTATCAAATTAAGTTGTTATAAAAACACTTGAATCCCACTGTAGAATGCTAGATTGTTTAACATAAAAGCACCAGGACAATCACTTCTAGACCAAACTTGCCACACTGAATCAAATTCAACAGAGTGTGTAGGCTTTCAAATTGATTTTATAACGCGTGTCTAGACCTCTCCTCCAAAATTGGTTTTATCATCCCAAAATTAGAATAGTTAGCTAGAAGGCAATACATTCCCTATTATAAATACTGATATAAATACTTTGGAAAAGTAATGCCTGCTCCTAACAAAAATTTTAGATAGCACAGAAGGGAGAAAAACAAAAGTCCTCCTCTTTTCCAGACCCCATTTCTACTTCTCAGGGGTGACCTACTTAATAATTTATTACATATTCTTTTACACATTCTCAGTGCAAAGAAGAGCACCTTATAATTTTTTTCACTTAATATGTCTTAGCTATTGTCCCAAGAGTATCTATGTCATTCTTTGTAATGTCCGTACATCTCACTATATGTATTGGCCATGATTTAATCAGTTGCTAATTAATTAGTATTTCAATTATCTGCAGTTTTAGATTTGCTCTCTGAAACAATGCTATTATGAGGACTTGTTCAGATCTCCTAAGAACTTATCCTTTGACAGCACAAGTACTGATATGTCAAAAAACTGCCAAATTGCCTTCCATAAAGCTTCTCCCAATTTATGCTCTACCCATCATGATATATGAAAATTACCATTTCCCTATGCCCTCACTCAGGAAAAAGTATGAATACCTAATTTCTGTTAACCCAACTCTATGTAAGTATATAAAAACATGTTTCCTTTACTTCTCTCAACACAATATGATAATTTTAAATAATGCTCATTTTAACAGATGAGGAAACTGAGATTTAGAAAAGTTTGGTTTAGGCAAAACCAAGATGAAAACTTGGGAAGCCCAGTTTCCAGATTCAAGCTTTTCCCAGTCTACTAAATTCCCATAGGAGTCAGCATACTGTGGGTTCCAATTAAAATGTTGAAACTTGTCCCACCAGCTGTCTTGAACAAGGCAAGCAGTAGATAACCAAGATGCCCACAAGATGCCCAGTATTTTGATTTTATAAGCCTCAAAAAAAAAAAAAAAAAAAACCTGGAGAAGTTAGATGGTACAAAAAAAATTTTATTTTCTATTTTGATTATTTCAAAAACCTAATCAAACTTAGGAAAAAATAACTTCTAAGTACTTGCCCTTTGCCCTCCTGTGCTATGAGACCTTCTCAGTTACTGCCTTCTCCCAACCTATGATAATGAAATCTGTAAGTACAGCGTAACCTCAGTATCCTGTGGTTGTTTTGTTATCCAAGGGCAAGATTCTGTATCTTCTAGATACCAGGAATCAACAGTATTTTTAATCAAATTGGTCCCACATTACATAGAAAAGTGCTATGATTTGTAGTTCATTTATCTGACCAACTGCTTTCAATTTCCTCATCCTTCTCTCACCAAATCTGGAAAAAGATTTTCTAGAATGAACAACACATCTGACCAGTTTTCTTAAAGTGGATTTAAGCTACAAATTGCAGCAAGTGAAAAAGAGAAATGGTCAGGAAAACATCAGAGGGGAAAAGGAATAGTAGATACTCACTGCTGATTATTTACAGTTCAACTTTTACTAGAAGGAATTTAAAACACACATATGAATATTTAAGAAAGTGAGATTTTAAAGAGTTAATAAAAAATTCTAGTTAAAGCATTTAAAGAAATTTCTAAAACAATGAAAAATTTTAAAAAGCAGTGAAGAGGTAAAAAAGACACGTTAGACCAAGGAGTCAGAGGCCTAGTTTTAAGTACTGTTCCACCAAAACTACCTACCCTACAAACTGTGAGGAGGCCATGTAGCTAGTACATGGCTGGCCTTCAATAAATGTTTTCCCCCAACTACTTTGATTCTATAAATATCTGTTAAACACTATGTGCTAGATATCATGCTGGGTTCTGAACTGTCCAATATGATAGTCACTGGTCACATGCAGCCATGAATCACTTGAAATGTGACCAGTATGAAGTGAGATGTGCTGTAAGTGTAAATAAATACACAGCAAATTTCAAAGACATATTTTTAAAAATACAGAATATCTTAGAATAATTTTATATAGATATGTTGAAATGATAATTATTTGGAATATACTAAGTTAAATAAGATATAGTAAAGTTAACTTCACCTTTTTTTTTTTTTTTTTTACTGTGTTAATGAGTCTAAAACATTTAAAATTACATATGTGGCTTACGTTCCATTTTATTGGACAGTGTGATTCTAGACTCACGTTTTCCAAATTTTAATGTGCATAGAACTCACCTGGGATCTTAATAAAAATGCAGAGTCATGATTCAGCTTCTCTGGGGTGAGGCCTAAGGTGTTGCATTCTAACAAACTCCTGGGTGACCCCTCTGCGGCTGGTCTGCAGACCTCATCTTGAGAAAGTGAGGCTCTAAACATGTGCTACTCTAAGCCTGCTCCACTGACCAGTGCTGGTCTGCAAGTGTCTGTTACTGTCTAAAAGGCGGGAGGTACAGAAATTGAGGAAAATAATGAGCAGTTTAGAAACTATTAAACTATTATTGTAATTTGACATTGCTGCAATATCCAACTGCATGATCACAGTATCCATTCGAACAGGCCAGTTCGAATGATGTCAGATTCACATGGTACAAGCCATTTACTAATCATCACTAATGGCTTATTATGACAGATTAGAATTTTAAAAGGTGGTACTTTACCATAAAAGTTTCAGAAGCACTGCTCTAGGGCTTACGTAGTCCTGGCCAAAGAGGGTTCATAGGCCACTAGGGTGTGGGATATTAGGAAATGTTAAAATTACCTGTTTAAATAAATTTCAGAAATGCTACATTAAACACAGTTGAATTGGCCTCTTTACTGCAGGACTTCTCAGAGCCTTCAATACGCTTGTGTGCCTTTGTAGCTCCAAGAGAACACAGCATATAGCGTTTCCTACCAATTCTGGGTATCGAAACCCTGCACCCTATTCCACCACCATAACTACATCTCAAGAAATAGTGCTTTATGGAATATTCTGGTATGAAGTCACTCTCCTAAAAGATTTAATTAAGGTATTTACTTTTTCAGCCATTTGGAAAATATTGATTAAAAACTAATAAAAATTAACCTGTGGTACATTCATTACCATAATCCTGAACAGTTCAAGCAATTTTAATTTGCAAAAAGTTATTTATGTTTCTCTAAGATGAGACTTGGTCTATTAACAACAGAATGGTTATTCTGGCGTTTACATACATCACCATGAAAGAATTTAAATTTTAAAAAACACACCAATATGATACCACAGTATTTTAGGGTCTCACAACATTATTTTTTACAACATTATTATAAGGCTTATTTGGAATTTAATTTAGATAACAGATTTGCGATTGCAAAGTCTCTCTCTCTACAACTGCAAAAAAAAAAAAAAAAAATCCATAATGAAACATCACCATTTCACTTGGTATACAAAGTTACTAATTAGGCTGAGTTCTCTTTTTACAAATTCATACTCCATTTGTAAGCGATTAGAGACTTAAGTATCAACTGTTCCCAAGTTAGAGGGTATTACATGTTCAATTTCTTAACAAACTTCACCTCCAGGTTTAAGGGAATTTCAGAGCCAATGGAATGAGGCTGAAGTGTACAAATAAAACATTAAAAATCAAAGATGGTCCTCAACATCTTTTCTCTTAACCACCACTGGCAGTAGGAATACCTTTGGCCATAAGAACTACAAGGCTGTAAGATATCCATATTCATTTTGTTAGGACAGTAAAAGTAATAGCCCTGTTTGTCCATTTGGGAGTAACTGCTAATCAGTACAGCAAGTTCACTATTGTTACATGATGTCTTCAGGAATATCAGCTATTATTTCACAAATACTTCCTTAGCACCTAGAACTGTTTGCCAGATAGTAAGCATTCGAAAATATGTTTTAATAAATGTGCAGGGCTCTTATACAAAAAACGACATTTTAGTACCAACAGAGTATGCATTTGTTGTAGAAAGAAAAACAGAATCTAAAGACAAAACCAAAAAAATAGCATAGTAAAGAAAAAAATCCATAATCTTCATGGTTTTGAAGAGGAATTTTCTACTCAAATGGCTAACTTTTTAATCAGCTCTTTGTTGTTCCTGTAGACGTGCTTGCTACATAGGCCAAAGGGCAGCGTGATCTCGAAATCAACTAAAGACTCACCCTGCCTTTTGATTGTTCTGTCTAAATAACAGATGAATTGTCTTTGCTTGTTAAGAACACATGTATTGCCTTTGCTTGTTAAGCCCTATAAAAGTAAGGTTACCCCTGAGCTCGGGGCCCACATCTTCAGAGCACTAGCTCTTCTGGGACCACCAGCGTAAAAAATCTGAGTTCTTCAGCTCTCCAAGCGGTGCTTAGTTTCTCACTTAGTTGTTGTTTCTGCAACATTTCTGGAGGCCCCAGCAAGATTCTAACCATGCCAGCCCTTTGAGCCACTGGACCAGTGGCTCAGCCAGCCAGGGCAAAGGGGCTCCAAGACTAACAAGGAGGCATGCCACCTGATGGTATTCCAGTTCTCTTGCAGACCAGTGACCCGACTCCCAGGATGGCCGAGCCCCCAACCGGACTCATAGGAGGGATGGACCAACTCACCAGGAACAGACACAGGATAAGGTAAGCCCCCTAGTCAGTTCCCATCTCCAGACAGAAGAGGAGCTTGATCACCTCCTAGTCTTCAGTTAGAAGACATAGGTCAGGGTCTTCCCAAGCGGGGGAAGATATCAGGACCTTCCAAAAGCGGGGAGACAATGTTTTAACTTGGTATGTGAATGAGTGAATGAATGGGCGGCCTGTTTGGTTTTACTCAGTCAGGTACGAATTTGTGGCTTCACGGCTGGGCACCCTTAAAATCTCCTAAAGGCTACGGAGTCCAACTGGGCTCATCTGAGGCTCCATAGTGTAACAATCACTGAAAAGGACTGTGTTCTAACAGCGGCCCGTCAGGAGGCAGATGAGGCCTTTGCTAGGAACCCCCCGGGCCATGCCCCTGGAACAGAGGTAGTTACTAATGTAGACCCCACTTCCCCTGCAAGGTTAGCTTTGTTAGGCCAGCATTTTATTAGCCAGTCAGCCCAATATCAGATGCAAGCTTCAAAAGCTGCAAATGGGGCCACAGACTAACCAAATACTATATATGGCCTTCATGGTCTATAACACTTGAGATCTTGAAGAGGGAAACAGAGAACAGAATAATGAGAAATGACAAGCCAAGATTATGGCTGTCGCAATTGGAGATACAAGGGCAATCTATTCTGTTTTCTCTGCGTTTGCAGAAAAACCCTCCTCACAAACTACGATCATGGGAGTAGAAGAGGAAGGCAAGGTCAACCATTTAACTCCACTACTGACCTGACAATTTGAAGATCACATCTCTCAGCAGGAATTTTTAATAGTTCCAATCTGCCCAGCTCCTTTTTTAGGAACGAGCAATATTACAACTTGGGTGTACACCCGCCAGACTTTTAATGCGTCAAGAATCAGCTAATATACCAGAAAACATTGACCAACAAATTAATCGAGTAGCTTGGTATAATGGCAAGCTCAGGTAAGCCAGGACTGCTGTACCTGTAAAAGTTCAGTTTCTATGCTCCTTCACCAAGACTCAGACTTATTAACTGGCCCAATGATAGGAGCACCTTCTCAGAGATCTCGATAATCAGGAATTTTCTCCCCCTTCACCCTTGGACTCAGAGGGGGAAATGAGTTCTCTTGGGACCCCATCTATTTCATCACTCCCTGAGGAAACTAGATATGTACCCTCAGGGAAGTTACAAATACTGATGGGGAAATATGAGTATATGCCTGACCTCTGATCTATATTTGTCTGTTAAGAATTCTAATTATGATGGAAAAGAAAATGTTTTTGGTAACAGAAGGTATAAAGTATGGAGATATATTTTGAAGGGAATTGAAGGGAAGGTGTTTGTCTTGAAGTTGGTTATTTCTGAATGAGTGGGAAGAGGCAAACTGAAGGAATGAGGAAAGTGGTAGAAGGTCTGTGAAGAGAAATCCTGAGAAGAAATTTTACGCAATCAAGCTAAACAAGACTGGAAATTTAAATGCCAAAAGTAAGCTACTGCAAAATTAGAACTGTGTTTTAATGTTTCTTAGACTATTGGTCTTCTACTGATGTTATGGAAAAGTTTTCTGAGTAGAAAACAAGGACTCCATAGTTCATCAAAATAATTTCTGTGTTTTATGTTGTCTTGACTAGTTTTCTGAGACTTTTAGAGAATATACTAACATTGGCCCAAAATCTGAAGACCAGACACTCCTGGCTATACATTTCAAAACTTGGTCTTTGCCCAATATTCAAAGGAAGCTCTAAAAGTTGGGGCCTAGACCCAAATCCCACAGGCTGCCTTGGTACCAACAGAATAGCCTGCTCCATGGCAAAAGCCTTCTCAGACCATCCATGCCATGGCAGATGAATTAGGACAGGTCAGAGAAGCTATCCTCGAAAACAGGGCTGCTGTAGAAAACCTATTACTCAGATATAACCATGGATGTGAAGAAGGTAAAGGACTATGTAGTTTTAACCTCTCTGATAACTCACTGAAGAAAAAAGTGAAACAAATTCATGAAGTTGTATACAGGAATTTTCGGTCTTGATCTCTCCCCCTCACTTCCTGGCTGCCCAGTATCGCTGCGCTAAGGAAGCATTTCTTATTTTATCTTTGTAGGAGTTATCTCTTGTTGCTGCATCCAATGCACTCCCGCCTGTAGGTCCATTGCCAGTTGGAAATGATACAGAACATCTCTTGCAGAGTTCTTAATTATTAGTAAACCTAGTTAAGTTTTTCTTCCCTCATTTCTTTAGGAAAAAGGCCTTCTCCCTCAAAGCCAGATAATGACCCTGAAACTAGTAACTTAGGTCCTCCTGCCTTATCAAAGACACTTATTTCAATAAACATGAGAATCATACTCTATGCTATATTTAATGTTATTGGTACTAAATAAGAATACACACCTTCATTACATGGCTATGTAGCCAGTCATTTTATGAATATATAAAATTTAAGAAACGGCTCTACTATTGAATGCTTAAAATATCCTTCCACCCCTCTCATTTCCCCTCTGTCTGAAAAAAAATACTCTTATGTTCAAAGCTTTGAGCATATCCCTAATAGTTTCCTTAGAAAATATTCCTGAAAAAACATGTATATTTTAAAGCATTTGTTATGCATTTAAAAACTATCCTTCAAAAAGGCTATAACCTCTCACACCCCACCAAGCAGTAGAGAAAACTTTAAAGAGCTAAAGTTTTAACTAAATCTTCAGAGTTTTAACTAAAAGTTAGAAGCTATGACTCAAGAATGCCACTTTTCCACCTTCTTCCACAACAACAACAAATAGTATCCATTAAATAACAACCTGGCTATCTCTAACCTTTCCACTTGAAAACATATCTGAAAAGATATTTGCACACTGATGTTCACAGCAGCATTATTCACAGTGGCCAGGACATGGAAACAACCGAAGTGTCCTACAATAGATGATTGGATAAAGTAGATGTGGTACATATATACAATGGAATATTAATCAGCTATAAGAAGAGATGAAATACTGCCATTTGCAACAACATGGATGGATCTTGAGATAATCATGTTAAGCAAAATAAGCCAGACAAAAAAGTTGAAAACCACATGATACCACTTATATGTGAGATATAAACCTAAAAGCGACAAACAGGACAAATAAACAGAGACTCACGGACATGGACAATAGACTAGTGGTCACCAGAGGGTAGGGGAGGAGGAGGGAGAGGGAAGGTAGATGGGGTACAAAAGGTCAAATATGTGGTGACATAAAGAAATCTAACTGTGGGAGGTGAACACACAATGCTATATATATATATATATATATATATATATATATATGCGAGGACCTTGCATATATATATATATATATATATATATATATATGTGAGGACCTCGTATATATATATATATATATATATATATATATATATATATGCCTTATTGTTAAATTGTACACTTGAAACTGGATTTCATTAACCAATGTTACTATAATAAAATTAATTAATTAATTAAAAAATCTAACCTTTCCTTCAGGAAACCAACAATATCCTTAAGTATACAAAGGTTTAAAGGGGGGGGGGCGGGAAACAGAGGATCAATACAGAAAAAACAACACAATGTGAAACACAGAATAGAATGAATTTTATCAGATAAAATTTGACTTTTGTTAATTTTGTGCCAATGTGTGTATTAAGATAATACAGTGAAGAGTTACTCATTTATCTCAGAAGACTCAGGAACCCATATTGTGTAATGCTCTTAGCGACATATACTAGAGGATATTTCCCCTCCAAAATTATTGTAAATTAGAGCATGGATAAATCAAGAAATAATCAATCATTACTTTTTTAATGGGCAACATCAATGCTAGCACAGTAAAGAAAAAAATCCACACATCTACAAAGATCAGTATGAAGATCATCAAAATTTTAAGGCATAAATTTACCTAATAGATGTTGATTCATGTTGATGGACATAATGAGTAAGATACTCAAATTTTTATCTATTCATATTTGTTTACTGCTCTCCATTGCACCTGATGTCAGTCATCTTCTACCAGAATTAACATTAGCTTGCCCCCAACCCACCCACTGACCTACCCCAACTAAGTTACTGACCAGCAATTACTTTCTAATTTAAAAGATCTTTCCCATAGAACCAATAGTAGGTCAAATTTTTTGAAAAATATAACCATTAGCTGATTTGGAGGCTACCAAGATCTTATGGGAGGCTCTAAGAGGAAAAGGATAAGAAGTTTAAGAACTGGGATTCTTTGAGAACTTGGTGGTATTAAATGAAAAGGGAGGAAAGGAGGGCAGGTAGGTAAGTTTTTTGTTTGTTTTTGTTGTTTCTTAAGACTAATTATCTTTTATGCAAGAGCCATGGCTCCTGCCCGTGAGGGAATACACCCAACCTCTTGAGAACACTGTCTACGGTTCCCAGAGGCTTCATATGCAGTCATTTCATGAATATACAAAATTTTTAAAATGGCTCTACTATTGAAAACTGAAACACCCATTTATGTGAGGACCTTGCATAATGTGACATCTGCATGAGGTACAATAGTGGCTGATTTCAAAATTGGGGAATAAAAGTAGAGGAGAATGAATGTCAGGAAAAAGAACATCAGGAAAATAATCTGATGTCCTTTCACATAAATATTCAAAACACCACAGATTAAATACTGAGTTTTCATTTAAATAGTGTGTAAAACCCCCATGATGACAAACTCTTCAAGTATTTTTCAAGATATAGAACATATGTTTATTTTCCTTTCACTATAATTGAGATTTTATAAAAAACCATTGGATCACTTCTCTGTCTTGGTAAAAATTCCTAGTCATATGGTTATAATCAAGAGTCAAATTGCTAATGGCACCAAAATCTATGAGAACCCTGAAATTAGAAGGTAGGGTCCACTTGAATCCCATACCCACCTAAACTCCTTCTTTTTAGGATAAAAATGAAGCATTAAGCACTCTTGTTTCTTGGTTGATTTATTTAGAACTACATGATATGTGCTCCCTATTCCACATTTCAGGTTCAAATTTCCTTTACCACCACCCCTTATACACACACACACACACACACACACACACACACACACACACACACGAAAAAATCAAAAACTCAAGTATCTTCTGATCTCATGATCTGGAAATAAGATATAAATTGGTGGGTCTGATCTAAAACCATGATAATTTAATACAGCTCAAACAAATTGTGTAACTTTAAAGAGCCTTTTCTACTGTTTTCTAAAAATAAAAATAAATCGAGATATATGTTGAGTTACTTTTGCTAATGATTAAATGACTAAATTTTGATTTTTATATCATTATGACTTTTTTAAAAATCTTAAGCGACATTTGATAAAACATACAAAAATTAATCATGGCAATGTAGTTAAAACAATTTTGATATCTGATTATAAGGAAAGAAACAATTACAAAGTCTGCTGGCTGAAGGAAGTTTAAAGGCTTGCTTTGGAGATTCATGTTGGCTACATATTTTTCTTGATAATAAAAAGATGTTTCCTTAGGTTTTCCTGCTACAGATTCTGCTTTGTTTTCTACTGTCCTAAATACCACCGAGAAGCTAGACTGAAAATTCTTATTTTAACAGTAATCTTTTTCTCCGTATTATAAAATTAACGAATGAATTCAATAAACATTTACTGAACACCTCCTCTGTGCCAGGCAGCATTCTGGGAACCAGAAGTCCTATAGAGACAAAAAGAGACAAACATCTCTGCCAAAAGAATTTTCATTCTTTGGACTAAATTTTGACTGAAAACTTACTGTGTTCAAATATTGAACTAAACAACAAATATATAACAATGAATAAAACACAATCTCACCCTCAAAAAGTTGCAATTTACTTATTTTCCTGCTAATTTTATTTGTGTTGTTTTTTGTGTTTTACTTTTATAGAAAACAAATCCTTGGATACTTAGATCTGTTTTCCTGCCTAACAAAATATCTTAGTAATAATATTTAAGTACCAAATATAAAGAATTTCCATTCATTTGTTTTTTTAAAAAATGTTCCCAACCTGATTACTTTAAAGAAAACTTCAAAGTTATCTAGAAGAAAGTGACAAGGCTGATAAACTTGACTCGTTTAGAGCTGTTCATTTCCAGGGACTCATCCGAATTTTTAAACTATCGTTGTCAATACTTCCTCCTATTTACCTTCCCACACCCCTCCCTTCATCCACTCTTTAGGCAGGACCATTCTCACATTTCTACATTTCAAACGTGTGATACCTTGAGTTGAGTCACCTTCCTCACTAAGGCCCAAAGTATTTTTTTCTTTAATTCCTACTTAGAAAGCACATTAAAAGATAAGCCTCAGTTAGATTACAGATTCAAAATTACTTAAAAAGGGATTTCAATTACATTTTTTGAGTGTATAAAAGGGTGTATTTAGCATGATGAGATGAAAGAGGGGCTCTATATAGTTACATATAATGTTAGAAACGCTTTATCATGTGAGTGATAATTAAGTCATCTCAGCTTGTACTATCACAGAATTGAACATGCAAAAAGATCATATATGCAAAGTGCAAAAGTGAAAACAATTATAAGATTTGAATATATTGTATAAAATAGTAAAGATGAACACATACTATTATTAATCTATTATTTTGATGTTAATATCATAACACTTAACAAAAATCTTTGAAGAAAGTTTTTCTCTGAAAATTTGACTAACCAAAAGTATAATAATGAGAGCCATTATTTTTATGCTGGTGCATGGGAGAAAATTAACAATTACTTATGGTTTTATGTTACATTAGGATTTCACAATCTATAATTAGTTTTATTATAAGAGCAAATTATACACATAATTTTGTACATAGTAACATATACATATAAAATAACATATGTGTGTGCTTTTAATCATAAAGACCTATCTTTACATCATTGGACTGTGAGAGTTTGAGATGCTTGATCCGAAGCCACAAAAAAAAAATTCTGACTGCCAACGGATTATCTAAGAAGCCCAAACAATGCACAATCATGACACAATAATCTTAGTTTGCAGATGTGAACATGTCTTTATTAAATGGATTACTCCTCAAGATGGGTGCAACAACTCCAATTATTCTCCATTCCTAAACCTCCGCATGCACAATGAGGGATCAGGACTTGACACAGTGCCATGATGTAAAAGGGAAATGACGGAGGAGAAGAAATGGGCTTTGGATTAATGAGCTGGCATACACACCATACCCTTAATGGGCAGCACTGACAGGGTTCAATTATAGTGGAGCGTGCAGCCTCATTACTGCCAGTGGCTGTCACTTAGGGCACTGGTGCAGAGGAGATTCCAACTGACTGCAGACAAAGGGAAAGAGAAATACATGAAAACAAAAGACATTCACAAAGCATCTTTAGGAGCAAAGACCATACCCTCTACCCCAGCACACACTCACACACAAAACACGCAGGCAAGCACATCCATGTACACGTGCTCCTCAGCTCTGCTTACAAGCCAGCACACAAACAGGCAAATGCTCTTTGTATTTATACACAGTGAAGTTTATTCCAGCTTGGCTTGCTAATTGATTATTACATGGGGGAGAAGGAGCAGGAGGGCTTTTGGGCAGAAATATAATTGAATTGAGAGCTAACATTAAGGCAATTTTTTTTTTAAATGAGACCTTAAAAACTATTCCTCCGAAAATAAATCCACATTAAAATTGTTACTCTTTTTACTGGGCACTGGGGCCTTATACTTCCATTACTCCATACTGTCTTACTAACAATTATCACTCTTTACCATGTAATTTTCATGACAAAGTCAAAATAAAAAATTTAAAAGAAAGTATTTTGATTACATAAATAGCTACATGTAAATTTTCTAGGCTATTTAAATTCTCTTCATGTGCTAGTGTTTAAATGGAGGTGGAAATGTGCTAAATGGAAATTTGATAAGGTCTGACTAATAAAAGTTTCAACAATATGTGGGATAAAGTCTTGCCACAGAAAATCCATTTCTAAAATGCATTCCATAAATTCACTTACAAAAGACAAAAGGTTACTTGCTTCTCCCATGAAAAATCCTCTGCCTCTAGAAAGCAAATATACATTTAACTGATGAGAAAACAGAGGCCCAACATGAACACAAAAATAATCAGAAGTACTAATGTAAAATAATTATACATCTACTACACATTTACACAAATTTAGTCTAAAAATTTTAACACATAACATACACATTTAGTACCTAATGTTCAGTATAACCTTATGTTAGTTACTTGAACATCAAATTATAATGCTGACATTTTTTTCTCCCAGAAAAATATCTCCAGGTGAATCCTAACAACCATTCTTTAAATAATAGTTGTATTACTTTTCAATTATCTATGACCATGCAGAAACAAAATCAATCTCAGTGGAGATAACTCAGGAAATGCTTTAGTAGCTTTTAAAAACAAACAAGACAACAACAACAACAAAAAAAATCAGAAAACTCTGGATTATGCAGAGGATAATTTTAAGCTCTCCTTGAACCCAATAAATGTATACAGTTGAGATTGATTTAAGCCTAGGAGTATATCCCCCCAAATCAGAAGGAATAATACATAAATTCACAGAGCGCAGATTACTGGATTAAATGAAGCCAAAATAACAACAATGACAACAACAAAAACATGAAAGAGGAAAGTATCTCAAATGAAGGGGCATTTCTATACCAATCAAACTATTCCTTGAAAAAGACCAACAAGCTTTCACATTTTAAAAAAGGTTAAAAATAGCCATTTTTCTACAAGAGATTCATACTAAGACCTTTTCTAATAAAGGTGGATGTCAGAAACAAAGGCATAATTATAATTCTGAATGGAAAACGCTATGGAAGCAATCAAAAGATGAACATTCCCATTCGTTTTTATATTATCGTACACATTCTCATTCTAACACTTACAGGTAATAAAACCCAAATAAAATTAACTTATTTCAGCGAAGCATTCTTTTACCAGGGATGGTTATAATCTGGTGATAATTTTCAATTTGAAATATTAACTTAAACCAAAGGCATCCTAGTCATGCAGAATCTCCTGCTGTCATGTTCTACTTGTGGCATCACAAGTAGTGAAGACCAGCAAGGTTGGCCATCAGCCACCTGGTCATGAATGGTCTAAGTGTCATCCTCCCACATCTGGCTAGAATCTACCCACACTGTCCCCTCTCCTCTATATTTACCTCTCAACTCAGACTCAACACTCCAGTCAATTAAATGACTTGAGTAAATTCCTCACTACTTATAATGTCAACAAGTTCCACCATGGGGACCCAACAAAATACCAATGAACAAAAGATCTGATCACATAACACCCACTGTGTACCAGGAAGAGCCACAGATCACTCATTGCTTTGGAGGGCTCTATAGAGCACCTAAGACCCCATGAACATGAACAAAGGCAAGTCGCTTAGTTCCATGAACTTACAGATGGAGAAGTGAAGATAATCTTTACAGAGTTTTAATAGGATATAAATGCAGAAAGAGTGAAATGTCAGAACTTGGCTATTGGAAAATGTTGATTTTCCCTTTTTACCCTTTACCGTAATGCATGACTTCATTACGTCTTAAGAACCATAGTACTTTGTGGCTTCTGTCCCATCTCAGATCTGCCAAGCTAAACCACAGAGTGTAGGATGAGGACTGCCGCAGCCTAAGTGCTGTGCAACCACTAAAAATAAATTTTACATATACCTCTGATCTCACTGACATAATTGGCACAGGCCAAAATATACTGCAACCCATCTCATCATTTCCTGCCTACAGTGCTAATAGTTCAAAGAAAGATCTTGTCTTTTGGTCCTTTATTACAGTCTTAAAAAGCCTCCTACAATTTTTATTCAGATTTGTTACTAAAACATGCTTCATTCTCTTCTGAAAATTTAAATGCCATCATGAGTAAGATTCTTTGCTCCTCCTAAGATATGGAAAGCTACATACCAAGACACAAGCATGGTTACCAATGAAGGCAAAAAGAAAAATGAAATTAAGAGGAGTATATATAAAGAGGTACAGATTGATATAAATTTTTACTCTATGCTCTTAACTTTTTATATTACCACGTGCATTTTTAAAAGTAAAAGTAACAAAAATCAACATTAAACTTAAAATTTAATTTTAATTAAAATTAAATTTAAAAATTTTTAATTAACAAAAATAATAATTATTTCTCCAACTGTGAGATGGCTAATTTAATTTCCAGCAGAAAATGTATATCTTACCACTTCTCATATCACAGCTTAGCAAAACCTCATGCTTTTTTTAACTACTGTTTCCATCTTTGGTCCTGCCCCCAAAGTCCTAGGTCACACTGGCTTCTGGAGAGAACATGTGCATGAAACAGTTACTCATCTGACCTGGGAGATGAACACAGCTAAACCAGACTCAGAAACATCTCACCAATAAAACGTCTTTCTCTAGGGAGCAAAATTTGATTGGTGTTCTGCTCCCAGAAGGATGACTCATCTTCAACCAAAATCATTTATTTCCCCAGACTTGACCCAACTGGGGTCTTCCACTCATCAGACTTCCAAGTCTCTGATCTATTCTGACATTTAGTAGCTTCCAGATTCCACAGTCATCCACTGTGTGTTTCACCCCTCGCCGTAAACAAGGTCATCCTATGAACACTCCATAAAACCAAATGCCAGGCAACATTGGTGGTTTTTCCTCCGGCAATCACTCAAAATACCAACCATCTTTTCCCTTACCCCACCCTCCCATCATTAAAACAAACCAACCCAAACTCGTAAACCCTCCCTCCTTTGATCCTGAATCCCTTGATTTACTCGAGGTTTCCAGGTTCAAGATCCCATGGCTTAGTTCAGGCTGCTACAACAAATACCATAGACTGGATGGCTTATAAACAACATTTATTTCTCACAGTTCTCGAGTCTCAAAAGGCCAGCATCGAGGCATCTACAGACTCAGTGTCTGGTGAGGTCCTGCTTCTTGGTTCCTAGATGAATAGATGTCTTCTCACCATGTCCTCGCATGGCAGAAAGGACGAGGGAACACTCTAGGCCTCTTTCATAATACCAATCATGATGGTTCTATCCTCATGACCTAACTACCTTTCAAAGGTTCCACCTCCAAATAACATCACATTGGGAGTTATCTTTCAACATATGAATTTTGTAGGAGACACACCACTCAGTCTGAAGAACATGCCAACAATTTCAGGCTTGTTAAAAATGTGATTTTTGAATCAGCAGGTCTGCCCTGGTACCTAAGATTCTGCTTTTCTAACAAGCTCTCAGGTGATGCCTAGGCTGCAGGTCTTACTAATTTGAATAGCACATTTCTACACATCCCCTCTTAGTTTCCCGGACCTTAACTTAAGTTCCTAATTGTTAGGCCCCACTTGCTCTTTCAGCATAGACGTTCCCCTTGCTAAATGTTAGGTACTCTGGTCTCTTCCCACACAGTTAACATCTTGATACAAACATAAGACTGTGATTACATAATACCAAGACAGCCCACCTCCATGCAGAAAGTCAGTTCAGACATTTTGTCATGAAATCCCGTTAAAAAAAATCATCATCCTAATCATCGTCTACAGTTGGCCAGTCATTTAAATCAAGATAATTTGTGTTAGATAAGCAAACTAAGAGATTTAATCCAGGTCTCATTCTCATACTATGATCTCATTTATGCCGTAATACATTGGTCACACATTTATATCACTGAAATCTATCAGCAGGATCAAGGTTTCCCATAAACTTCCTAAGCTGTAGAGCACTTGGACTTCCCTCTATGTATAGGAGACATCTTAGTATTACTTTACCCCACAGCTGCTGCTTCCTCTAACAACTGCATAGGTTATATAGTAATAAGACAATCTCATGTGTGGGCAAATCACATGCTTTCCTTCACTATCATCTAAATGCTCTTTTGCATGAACATAAAAAATCAGCTCTTTTCAAAGGATTTAAGGGAGGGGAGTGTCAAACAATGTTTAACAGCACAGTCTGCAGCTCAGACTGCTCTAAACCCTCTCAGCACACATAAATAAAGTTAGATTTCATTATGGGCCTGACAGCATTGTGTAGCTCTAAATTTTTTATTTTATTATTTCAATCGCAGACAAAAGCATAGAGGAAGAAAAGAGGTGCTTATTGAGTAAAAGAATGCATCATAAAATATTATTCTAAGAACTAAAGAAACAAAGAAAATGCCACTGAATCAAGAAATATCATGAATGTGTTTAACACTCTCTCAAAAATATATGAAAATTATGTCTAACACATTGCTCTTGCTACATTTTAACTTGAACCCTTAATTTGGGCCATATTTTCAGCACTGGAAGTCTGATTACAAAAAAAAAAGCACCCTTTCAAATGATATTTTTTAAACCAATGAGTTCTCTTTGCCCATAACTCCTCTACGTCAAATCATGACTCCTTAGTCACGTATTTTCATTTCTCATGAAATTAGTGACTCTTCCTAGAAATAAAGAGCTTATTGTGGTTCGATTCTTACCAGAATACCTCCAACAGACTCAGTAGAAGATCCAGCAAGATCTCTAACTCCTGGAATTTGTATTTAAACAAATTCTATGTACCTCAAGTTAGCTTCCAAGAAAACCCGATCCTCATCATACCTTTGCAGAATAATGGATACGAGTGATACGAATATTTAAAACATGGGAGTATATTTACCACTTCACTGATAAGTGAAAAAAAAAATTGAAGTAGACCTTGGAAATCATTTTGTCCAAGGCCCCAAATCCTGGTACTTCGTAGGCACTTAACTATGTATCCTTTTCCAATGCACTACAGAATTCGTAGCCTGTCTAGGCCATGCCTAGAAGTCTTTCATCTTTTATTCCTAACACGAATTTCTCCTGCTGTTATAATCTTCTTTAGTATTTATAAGAATGGATGACATTTACTGTCCTTCCAACTGTTCCTCACGAACTTAAAATCTGTATTTAAATCACCATTTATTTATCTACATATGTAATAATTTTCAATTCCTGTTAACTTTTACTCATAGGTCTTATTTCCCAAACCATTAGTCATGTTCCAGATGTTTCCAGCAAAGAATATTGGAGAAGAATTACTTGTGATCACCATATGTTGCATTCTATATACTTCCAATTTGGTAGTCTGAATAAGATAGAAGTAAAACTGAGCTTAATCGGGGGAAAAGAGATGTGTCTCTCAGGAATGGTTTCAACTACAATAAGCCAAGGAAAACTACCATTTTAAAATACCAATCAATGTTCTAATTCTGATTGCGAATAAAAGTAATCAAAAATCACAACATGTAAAGTTCATTCTGCTATGAAGAGAGAATAAATGCAAATAACCTAATTTTAATTAGCTCCTATAATTAAAATTTTTTAAAGAGTGTTTTGCCTAAAAGAAAATCCCCACATTTCTAATCTAGAATTTTAAACCATTTTAAATCATTGTTCTGGAAACTCTCATACTTAATGTAAATAAATCATTCACAATCCTCTCTAAAAACAATAAACTCTGGAATTTTATTTCTAAAAAATAATAGCATTGCATTTATTTTTCTAAATAAGAGGGAAGGGGGAAAACTTTACTGAAAGAAGTTATAAAATTGGATGTAACTCAACAAAATGACAGATTAGGTGGGGTAACACTTACACTCCCTTCATGATTTTGGTCTTGCATTATAAATCAAAATCTGGGGTGTAGGTGCCAGTCAGACATGATCCACCTGGGATCTGAAAATACTGCTATATTCCTCCTGGTGATAATACTGCCATAGTAATAGAAGTTCTGCAATCATAATTTACATCAATGACAGCTTAGAGATAATGCAAGAAAAAAATTCCAACTCTTTCTTTAGATTTGGATTGTTTCTTTAATGGTAACAGCAATGTGTACTTATCTTTTATTTTTCTTGTAAAAGAGGTAGGCGTGGAGCAAATGTGGCTGATGACAAATTCAGTCAGGACGTGCCGTTTATACATAATCATTTTTCAGGACATCGTGATGTTTTAATTGCAAACCAGTCTTAAATTTTCTGAAGTAGGATGCCGTCCCCTATTTTTACCCTTTATTTTCACACAGAAATACCTATTGCATCTCTAACGTGGGAGTATACCTCTCAGCTTGGTTGCACAATCTTTATAGTTGTGGCAAGAACAAGATAGTAAGAAATGGCAGCCAGAAACTCTGAGGCCCTATTCCTGTGTCTGCTCAAGCAGCAGTAATAATTAATCAATTCGTTTTTTCCCATTTCATTGCCACTACTCTTCTATGATGCTACAGGTAAACTGAGGAATCGATCTTAGCCTTTGAAGTAGGACTAATTTGAAGTATCATGTTCAGAAGAGAGCTGCTCACTCTCATTCTAAAAAGGCCACCTTCTCTAAAGCAAAGAAATAAGAATTTACAATTAAAATTCAGTTAACTAGGGTCCTATGAGATGGCTTCAGAACCAATCTTATTCTTTTAAAAAAGAAACTTAAAGTGAAATAGCAAGAAGATAATTAGAGATAATTTGTTTTGATCGGCTTTAGAAACTATCTAGTCCAGTTCCCTCATTTTATAGATGTGAAAACAGAGTCCCAAGGAAGAAACATGACTTGCCCAAAATCAGAGAGGGAGCTGCAAGCCAGAGGCCAAAATCAGTCTCTTTATCAGTTAGACATTTTATTACAGCGATGTCCCTCTTACTCGCATTCCATGGTTCCAGTTAGCCACAGTGAACAACGGTCTGAAAATATTAAATGGAAAATTCCAGAAATAAACAATTCTTAAGTTTTAAATTGTGTGCCACTCTGAGAAGCGTGATGAAATCTCTCGCTGTCCCCCTCTGCCCCACACAGGATGCGAATCGCCCTTCTGTCCAGCGTATCCATGCTGTGTACATTCCCCAACTATTAGCCGCTTAGTAGCAGCTTAACTTATCAGACCCATTGGAGCGGTATCACAGGGCTTGTGTTAAGGTAACCCTTATTTTATTTCATAATGCCACACTCACATAACTTTTATTATGATATGTTGTTATAGTTGTTCTATGTTGTTGTGGTTGTTGTTAACCTCTTACTGTGCCTAATTTATAAATTAAACTTTATCAGGTATGTATAGGAAAAAAAAACACAGCGTATAAAGGGTTCAGTATTATCTGCAGTTTCAGGCATCCACTGGGGTCTTGGAATGTACTGTCCCTCACAGATAAGAGGGGACTACTACATCAAGACAAAGATTAACTGCCTTAAACAATCATATACAACTTACTTCTAACCCTCCTACCCTGAGGCTCCCTTTCAACCTTGGGCCGTTTAAGATCTCCAAAATTTCCCTGAAGATGACTGAGGAGGGTGGAGTTCAGCCTGAAGAATCCACAAAAGCAAAAACATGCAGGTGACCCACTCGAAGGTGGGAGGACTCTCTGTGAAAGTAGAGCCTGCTCTGAACTTTCCATCTGTTTTGTGTTGAATCTCAAACTACAGAAGAGGTCTAAGAACTGCACTACCTCTAGATGGAGTAACTTGAACCCAGAATCAATCTTTCAGATAAACTTAAATGGGGCAGGGTGTTTCAAGAATCTATCCAAACCAACATAAAATGAATTCAGAAGCATTCTAGGCCACTCCCTCACGTGGAGATACCATTTTCTGTTTCTCCTCCCACCTTCAGTAACTTCTGCAGCCGACCCCATGTGAAGAGATGTCTGAAGCAAAGGACCCTCATGTTGCATTTGTATTCCAAGCCTGTGAGTCGCTAGTATTGTGCACTAGCTCCATTCTAATCACCATGCTTTTGCAAACTGAGAAAGGCAAACTATAATTTGGAAATGGTTGCTGTTGTGTTTGTTGGATTGTTTGTTTCCTTTTTTATAGCCCCAGCACATAGGAAAATGGCTCACATATTGTGGGCACTTAATAAAGGCTTGTTGAAGAATTATTTTTTTAACATTTGTTCTATTTGTGATCGTAAGCCATATTTTGACTGCATCTGTGCTGGCTCTGTTGACATATTCATAAAGATTATCTCATACAAATTTTGGAAATAATAAAAGGGAATTTTGATACCTTAAATTGGGCTATATTTTTTTTGTGATAGTTTATAACATTCAGAAAGAAAGACCTAAGAAGCAATTCCAATTAATACTATGAAATATTTAAAATGACAAATTCATTTTGACTATAACTCAGATATCTGTGAGTCTTAAATCTATGAATACAGAATATACACACAAGCATGAAAGGAAAGAAGGAAATATGCCCAAGTCTTTGCCTAACGCAACTCTCATATTCTATAGTTGTTTCTCGCTGTTACAGGATGTTCACTGTAAATGCAAGAGAAAAGAGTGTTCTTATTGCATTTTTTGTATTAAATAGCAAACACTGCCACTTTCCCAGCTTTTCAAGAATGTCATTTAGTAATAACAGAGTATTAGACTTGGAAGAGAGCAAGCCAATATTCTCATTTTACAGATATTAAATAAATCCTCATAGCTCTCTTCTTACATGCAAGGCATCAAATGCTTTTCTACAGTCTCTCTAATTTCCCCCAATCTTCTTCTTTTCAATGTCCTCATCTCTGCCATGTATAAATATTTTCCAGCCTTTTCTCCTCTAAAGTCATTTAAGTCTTCAGAATAAATTAAATCTTTCTCACAACCAGAACTACATTACCATTCTCTTCAAAGCCTCCCACAGAATTTACACATTAAAATTAAAAATTAGTTAAAAAATTAAAAATTTACAATTTTTAAACCTAGTTTCTGTCTTCCAGTAGCTTGCATCAAGGCACAACTTGTCCCTCTGCTCAATGTCTTTGTCCATTCAAAGACCAGGAATGTGGAAAAACGACATCAATACCAATAACAACAAAATTAGTATAATTAGAAGAAATGATAATACCCAAAGGGGGAAGACTACGAGAAGCTACAAGGATGGCAAGAAAGTGGCACAATCGCTATTAAAAACTCTTGAAATGGCTTTTGTTGTCACTATACACAAAAAGTGCTTGTCTGAGAGACATGACTTATAAGGTACAAGGGAGACTCTTATGTCTAAAACTATCTCACTCATCTGTTGAAAATTCTTTATTTCATAGTAGTATAACCCATAAGATTTATTTCTTTAAGTCAGAAAATTTTACTTTTAACAAAATACAAATGCTAAGAGGAACAGTGCAGTGACTTCTATGAATTATTTCCAATTTCAAATAAATTCGATTAGTCATCATATATATGTACCACATCGGGAGTTGAAGGATGGATGAGAAAGGGAAAGAGATTAAGATGTACACATTTCCAGTTGTAAAAAAAATAGTAATGAGAATGTAAAGAACAGCATAGGGAATACCATCAATAATATTATAATAACTATATATAGTATCAGATGGGTACCACATTTATCTAGGTGAGCACTTCCAAAGTTATATAAATGTCTGATCACCATGTTGTACACCTGAAACTAATATTGTATGCCAAATGTAACTGAAAAATTCAAAACTTTACATTAATATAGAAAAAAAATTTAATTGATCATCTTGCTCTCATAAAAATTAGCTGAGATCCAATACATACATAAAGTGAGGACTGACAGTAAAATGTTTTGCATTACAAAAGGTAAATAGGAGAGAAGTGTAAAGTTTTAGAAAGGAAGCATTAGAAGACAAGGGAAAACCTTACAATGTTGACAAAACACTATCCTTCCTTCGAAAGGATGGATTTCTTTTGCTAAATAAGAGCAAAACCACTTACCACTTTTAATTTCTGGGAACTGTTGTGGCCCTTGAGACTTTTATAAGCATTGAGCACTTTCGAAATAAGCTTTGATTTTAAACCTTTGCACTCACACAGAGCACTTTAGTAATTCCTTCAACCTAAGCAAATGAGTGTTCTCAGAAGGGAAAAGGAGTGAGTTAAGAGAATAATAAAAAAGGAAGAAATACATGGGAAAAAAAGTCAGTTTTTTGTTGGAAGGAGGCAGTGTCCAGCAAAAAACAAACTTAGTAAGGTTTATATCAGGGTTTGTCAACCAAAAATGATTTTGTTTTCTAGGAGACATTTGGGCAATTTGGAGACATCTAGGGTTGCCATAACCTGGAGAGGAGGCATGCTTCTGGTTATCTAGTAGGCGCTGCTAAACATCCTAACAGTAGATAGGACAGCCACCCACAATAAAGAATTATCCAGCCTAGGATGCGTATAGTGCTGAGGTTAAGAAATTCTGTTCTAGACTCCTGAAAAATATATGAATGCAGGAGCAATCAAACAAAGGTCTTTCACCAGGTACAAAAAGGTTCTCCAGAGAAGAGTTTGCTTGGCTTGTGCTGATCTGCACGGCCCAGAATAATACCTATGTTTCTGACAAGTGTAGATACTCATGTGAAAGGGTCTAATTGATATCCAAGGCTTCATCCCCAACTGACCACAGAATACAAGAATGAATCAGTGCACTGGCACCCAAATACGCAAAGTGATTTGGTAAGATGAAGAGTTATGGGTTGGAGAGGTACCAAAATCTTAAGAACCACATCCATATTTAGAGATGAAACAAAAGTAGATATTGTAACCTCGGGATTTACAGCCCATCTTATGAAAAGTATGGAAGTGTAAATGAATCCAGATGATGATGATGACAACAATAGCAAATAGATTGATTCAAAACTTCCTATGTGTCAAATAGGTTCTCAACTCTTTACATGCACAGTATCATGTGGTCATTGTAAACTACCCATTTCACAATTAAGGAAACTGAGGCTCAGCGAACTACGGTAATAATTAGAAAGAGACAATTTAGGAATCAAACCTAGCATTCTCTGATGCCAGCATCTAGCTTTACTCATGTGCCTAATGAATACTAACTGCCTGATGAATCCGAATATTGACTCAAGAGAAAGAAGAAAATCAGCATTCCTTCATTTACCCCTCAATTATTTGAGAGCCTCCTAAAAGCTGAGAATACAATAATGAAGAGAACAAACAGGTGCCTTGCTCTCAGACAAGGAACACACTATTGGGGATTAAAAATCCCCAGACCGAGAATCCATCACCAGACTCCAACCAATCCCTAAAGTCCACGAGGTCCAAGCAGAAACAAGAGCTTTCTTTGTTCAAGAGATTTTGACTGCCTTTAACTAGGCCCACTACAAAGCATAGCTTAACCATGTGCTGAGTCCTCTGTTCTAGTAAAAGCCAAAATGAAACCTCCTCTCCCTTCAGATAGAAAACACTGTCTTTCTCTTCCACAGAACACTTGATGACAAATTCCAAACAAGAGTCAATATAAGGACTTGCCACTTTCTATCCATCCAACTCTAGAGAAAATAGGTTTAGAACCTTCTTAACAAAAATCTGAAATCCTCCACTCTCAGACCTCTGGTCGCACAGAAAACGACAAGGCATGAAAATATTACAAAATAATAAAGAAAAGAAGTGGCAGAAGCAGTTGTCTGAAGAAACAGCTGCTGCCTGCACATAAAACAGTCTCTTACATTATGAAAAACACAGTAAAGCAGGAAAATCCCCTGGATTAGTACACAAAAGACTGTATCTCAAGTCACAGCTTTATTACTTACTGGTTGTGACCCTGGGCAAGTCAATTACCCTCTCAGAATACCCATTTCCTCACCTACTGAATGAAAATAATAGCTTCCCTGCCTACCTTACAGACATGAAATAAATAAAATAATACATATGGAAGAGTACTATAAACGGTCAAGGTTACATCCATTATGCTTGGTGTCCAATTTCATCCATCTCTAAGTGGTACAGTCCAAACATCTGATTAGAAACATAGCTGCTTAATAGCAAGCACATCAAAACACCCCATCCATTTTGTAATAACCCATCACCAAGTGCCACCAGCAGGGCATGCACTGAAGGGGCAGAACCTGAGTGCAGTGATCTCTCCATGAGATGGCACTGGAGCCTCATTTTCAGTTTCCATCTTTATTATTTTGCTTATAACAGGACCAAATAATTGACTTATCTATAGTCATGAACTCTCATGTTTTATGTTTGAGTACATTTCTCATAGATATATTGCACACATGTCCCTACTCTAGCATATACACTAGGACAGCGGTCCCCAACCTTTTTGGCACCAGGGATTGTGGCTCCTATGAGAATCTAATGCTGATGATCTGAGGTGGAGCTGAGGTGGTGACGCTAATGCTAGGGAGCAGCTGCAAACACAGATGAAGCTTGGCTTGTTCCCCTGCCACTCACCTCCTGCTGTGTGGCCCGGTTCCTAACAGGCCATGGACTGGTACCAGTCCACAGCCCGGGGGTTGGGGACCCCTGGGCTAGGACTTTACACACTGAGACATGGAAGGATTCTATAACCAGTAACAGGCAAGGGGTTGTTTTTCTCTTCTCCCCATCTATGCTACCACTTACCAGTTTGGCTAATAACAACAAAAGCTAACAAAAATGGGGGTGGAAAATTTAGCCGACGTATATTTAAGTGATATTGAAATATTCTGAATGAAAGCCCAACATACAATGTATGATACATTTATGTAGCTAAGGGCAGAGACTTGGTTGCTATTAGATCTGATTTTAAAACAATACAAATACCACAGGCCTTCACACTGAGGAATGCCTTCTTCCCAGCACAAACTCAAGATACCCAAGACAGAGTCTGAAAGAAAGTATTTCAGTTATGTAGCGATGGTTAAAATAGTGGGCTCTGGATCGAACTATCCAGGTTCTTATGGACGTGCCATCATGTGACCCTGAGCAAGAATCATGTAACCCTGGACAAGTAACTTTCTGATCCTTAGTTGCTTTATGTGTAAAATAAAGATAATAATATTACCTACTTCCTAGGGTTATTGTGGATGAAATGAGATAATCCAGGAAAACTATATAACTGTGTGCCTGACATTACACTACACACCCAGGAAATGTTTGCAGCTACTTATTATAACTAAATGATCATCATCAGAGAGATACGTAAGGTCTTACTTTTTCTATATAAGTAATTGATGTAAAAGAACTAATTCTCAGTTCCACTTGAATTGCCAAACAGATTCAAACAGTGAGCATATGAGGGTAAATTTTCTAAAAGCATAGCATCTATCATATTAGCAGCAACATATTAGATTAAGAATGACAAATCTGCATAGAAAGCAAACCACAGCAAGGTAGGCACTCAAGGTAAAGGAGGGTCTGGGTAGCAGCTGTAGCACAAGCCTGAATTCCTAGCACTCCCCACATTAATGCAGAAAAGGCCTGCCTGGAGATTATGGAAGGCATAGGAAAAGCCCAGGCCACAAACACAGCAGGCAGCTCTCAGGAGCAAGTGTCAGAAACAGGCACTATGACCGCAGTGAAAATTCCTACCAGGGTACAAGGAGGAACCCTGAAGAGAACAGAACTGGCAGGAAAACCAGCAAAGTCATGAAAGAGCAAATGGACTTGTTGGAGGTTTAAAGAAATGACCTTATTAAAGGGCAAATATTAAAAAGATGGAGATGGAACTGGAAGCCATGTGCTGGAACCCATCCTACGTCTCCTGCCACTCCCGACACGTCCCTGGTTACAACAGTTAATTCCGCTACAGCACTTGTTTTGAAAACACGAATTTGTTCCAACATGATTGATTGTATTAGGAAACAATTTAAACCTAACTGAATTTCGCATTTGCTTATGCGCAATTTTGTCTTTGGAAAAGACTAGGTGAACAAAGAGAATAGCACCCAACTGTACCAAGCCATACAGGAATACAAAACACACACACACACACACACACACACACACTCACACTCAACATCTACCAGCTCCCTCAGCTACTGCATTACGAGCTATCGCCATTTACATCTGCAGTTACAACTGTCACTCCTATTTCGTATGACCCTCCTGCCACCACTTCACAATAATTCACAAGCTATAACCCCTCTGATGCCAACTTCCACAGGTAAAACTTCAGTTATTTTTCAGGGTAATGTGCCATATTTGTTTGTGGTATTTATATATTTCGTAACCTTTTAACATGTATAAAATTTTGCTACCGTGTTTATGAGGTTCTTATCTTTTTTTCTTACATGTCGCTTATGAAGTTTTTAAGTGATTTATCCCTAATCTCCCCACTTTTTTTCTCACAAGCCTTGTGGTTTTTTATTGTTCAGTTTTGCAATAGTGACTTTTAGGAATGTCTATGTCACATTATGGCACTAATGACTGAATCTTACAGTGACCACATACACTCTAATGCTATACACAACCGTGTAAAATTATGCCCATTTAACTAGTGTTCCACCCTGTGTCTTAGGCTCATGTTCACTGTTCCTCTTCTGGTTAAATCCTACTTTCCTTTAAGATTTAGCTCATCCAGACAGCCTTTCTTGGCTGGCCAGCCTGCCTCCCTATGTGCCCTGTCTCTCAGCTCTTACAGCACTTTCCATGCATGCTTCTATCATTAACTTACCATGATATACAGAAATGATACCTTTGCTGCTATCTCCACCACCATTTTGAACCTCAAACGTAGGGACCCTTCTTATGTATTTGGGTATCTTCAGCATGGCACATCAAATGCACTAATAACAGTTTGCTGAGGTAAATGGAACAGCAAAACAAAGCACTTTCCAGTTTAACAACCCATATCTCACAACTCAGCAACAATATCTATACTCTACAGAATCTCAGGAAGGAAGGAAAGAAAAAACTGGAGGAACCAAGTATCATTCAAAACAAGCTGAGTATTTTCAAAGCTGCCAGTTTAATAAAAGAGGTATAAAATTAAAGGGACTCAATAGAAAAGACCATACCGAAAGGAACCCATGCCACAGAAGAATATTATATTTAAATGTAGGAGAAAAGTATCTGAAAACATTGGGAAAATGTGTTTATAAATAAATTATGAGTTTCATACATGGAGAAAGAATGAGACACAATAACCCCTTGCCAAAAATTTCATAACAGCTGATACGTAATGGTTTCCCCTTGCTGAGCATCCTTTTATCTTTTAAGTAAGATTTTCTATATATGTTGTAAAAAGGGCATTTCAGGGAAGGCTTAATAACTTTGACATGAGGTATGTTTAAGCCAACTAAAGGACTATTTCCTGGTCTTTCCTAAATGGAGACTAAAATAAAACATAACAACAACAACAAAAAAAAGTTTCTTTTAGTTTGGGCAACATATATAAAGAGAAAGGCTGATGTTAAAAGCTTTATCATAGATTCAGAACTCACATGTATAACGAAGCACTCAGGAAAGAACCAACCCCAGTGACTAAAGAACTTTTGTAAAAATAAGAACTAGACTCAAATTTCACCAAATGAAAATTACTTTTTATACTGCTTTTAAAGCTGCACTCTACAATGCCAACACTTGTCCTTGAACCTAAGATTCACTCACTGCTCGTAGGCGAACACAAGAATAAGACAATATTGAAAATGAATTAAATTCATTTCAAGTCTTTCATTTTATTACTGAAAGAAAATTTTTCCTCCAAGTGGTAAAAGTGAAACAGGAAAAAATAGAAGGACAAAGAGTATCACAAAGCAACGTTATAAACAAAGGAATCCCTTCAATTCACTAAACATGTTAAGTTCAAGGAGAAAAAAAAAAAAAAAAAAGGCACTCCAAAGAAATAGCAGAGTAAGTAAATAAATAACATGAAGGAAAATGCAAACAAACCAAGACTCTGCTAAGCAGAAACTGAGATGTCCAAAAAGGCTGCCGCAGGCTACCACTGGACTTCAAAACCTCAAGGGAGATTTAAATTAGCTTATATGATTACTAACTGTGATAAGGACTGAGGTATTTCAGAAGGATAAAAATGCTCCCTTGGATATGGAACAGGGAAGGTATAGATAAAAAACTGAATGGTAGCAATGAATAAAGAAATTGCTATCAGAATCAGGTTTTTTTCAATTTACATATACAATGCTCCCTACAAAGCAACCATCAATGGCTATGCAGATCTTTATCAAAAAAACTCTAATCGTTCCTACTTCTATCATTCTCTTTGATGCCATATAATTTAATGTTCTTAATTTTTAATGATTTCTAATAGTACTTGAGTACTTTTCCATGTCAAGTACTGTTTTAAGGATCTTATGTATATGAACTTAATCACTTCCTGTAAGAAATAGTACTGTTCCCATATTACACATGAGGGAACTGACGCAGAGAGGTGAACTGACGCAGAGAGGTTAACTGACTTAGCAAGGATACACGGAGCCAGAATTTGAACCCAAACAATCTAGATCTAAAGTCTACACTACCACTCACTATACCAAAAATGAACAGAATATAATTGCTTAAATGTATCCCCTCAAAATATTACACTTAATATTACAATTAAGAATCTATTTTAGAAGTGATGCACAAGGCCAATAGACTCTTTTGTTTGTTTTGGATGTGAATTCCTATTGTACATGTATGGTTCAAGGGGAGAATGTATAGCCACCAGGGCACTTGCAGTGACTCGGCTATAACCAAAGGGCTGAATCCAAGCGATTCACCCAATTTGCCGGAGTGCTGCACGGTGTCATTCAGCTAAGAAGAAAAAATATACACAGCTACTAGGACCAGCTCCAAAATGTAAAACAGCACACTTTAAATTATCATTTCTCTAGAGACAACCCTTGTCCTCTATTCAAAACTGCTGGCAAAAGTTCTCTCTTTTGCCCATGAGTAATTTAAACTATAATTTGTCAATAGCCAAAAAGTTAGGTGGACCACACAGAACCTCACCTTAGCACTCTGCCTCTTACAATACTCCTTCTCACAACTGCTCTTGGCAAAGGTTGATAATAATACTGTTCCTACTTGGCCTAAGGACACAGAAAGAGGGGATAGTTAGCCACCTTGAATAAATATGCCTTAAGGATTTCACCACATATTCCAAGAAGAGTTCTTTGGATGCTCTATGGTGTTAAAGATGCCATGCCAGAAAGAGAAAGGACAGATTGTTAGTGTAGTAAGGTATAGAGTAAGAAAGACATACTTGGAAACCCAGTGTTAAGAGCTAAAAACCACATCCAAAAGCACAGAAGGATTTTTTTATACCCCAAATTATAATGCAGTAACATCAACAAATTACGTTCTTGCTGCCTCCAAGAAATGATTCCTGATCCACCAAGCTTACTCCAGATGGCCTCAAAGAACCTTTCAATCACTCTTATCCTGGTACATTTTACATTACAGTGTGATATGCAATTGCCTGTCGACTTGGTCACTTCATCACTGGGCTGCTTCCCACATGAGCTCCATAAAAGCAGACACAGTCTTATCACCATGTATCCTCCATGCCTATACTGTATCTGGCAATAATAGGCACCTTGATAATTTTTTTGAATGAATGAATAATATAGGCCAAACCAGCTGGCAGGTCTCAACTTAAACCACCTCAAGGTCCAAAGATAGCATGAGCTGGAGTCAGCTCCTAAAATACTCAGGACCACCTACAGGCCATGCACAATGGAAGCTGCACAAATATTTCAGGAAATGGGAGAAGAAAAAGGTGGATGTTGGCCCCATTATAGTACTTCCATTATAGTACTTCTGGAAGGATGTGAGAAGGTGATTATTAATAGGGAAAAATGGAAAGCAATGCCAGAAAAAAAGGTGAAAGCAACAATGACAATTCTGACATAACTTTTAGTCCACATTAATGGGTTAAGATCCAAAGAAAATACATGTAGCTGGGTAATCAGGTGAGATTTTGTATTTCTGCTTCATATTCTGTTTTACCTATTTGTCTACATTTTATTTCATGGCCTGTTTACCTTAAACTGCATATTATTTGGAAATCATTAAAATGTATACTTAATTGAATTTGGGTATGTCCTAGTAAATTAGGGGGAGAGAAAAGCAGAAAGCCTAGGTAATAGTTTTATACATGGACAGTTTTACTGCCTCAAATGCCCTTCTCCCCAAGTAACCACTTATGTACTTTATCATTGTAATCTGTTTTTATTTTGTAAGACTGAAGACAAGTGGTTCTCAGAGTTCTTTGACCAATTGTAAAGTCATTTCTGACCAATTGTAAAGTCATTTCGATCATACATACTGAAGTTTTTATAGGCCCAAAATGTAGATCTTGAAAGGGTAGGGGGAAAAGTGAAGAAAAAAGAGAATAACAAAAAAGCATTTACTCCATGGCACACAACATCAATTAACATGAAATACACAAAGATTTGTGTTCTGCTATCATATTCCAGACCCTGGAATAACTGCTCAAGCCACATGAATGTATATCCATTTTAACCCTGTGAATCAAGAAGAACTATTGTTCATGACGTACAGTGCTGAGAGACCTGTCCCCGCATCTCTTACCGCCATTACCAGTAACAGACACTCACGCTTAGGAAACAAACAAAAAGATATTCTTCTAAGGCACTAGCACATTAAAAATGAGCAGAAGCAAGGGCATTTCAGAGGTATTCACTAATTCATTCATCCATATATGCATTAATTGAACTAACTAATGTTTCTTAAAGTCCTCGCATGCATCAGGCATTGTGTTAAGTTCTAGAGATATAAAACATTTCTAGTCTGTAGGGTTCATAATCTATTGAAAAGGGGGCTAATCTATAGGCAAATAATTTGAATACAGCTAAAAGAAACATATATATATATACACATACATACATACATAAACACACACACACACACTATTGTGGTGAGTGTGTGGAATCTGTGGATACTACAGAAGTATCCTCAGGAAACAACACTCTGAAGGAAGAAGTGACACCCCAACTAAATCATAAAAGAATAGGAACATGTAAATGTGTGCGCCTGCTTCTGTTTGTGTAGAATAATTATGTGGCAGAGGTAAGGGAAGGAAGGAGAAGGAAGGACATGGGAAGGAAGGACATGAATATGAAGGTGAGAAACAGCATGGTATAAACAAACAGTGTGAGGCAAGAGGGATAAGAAATCAACATCACAAACAGATAAGGCTGATGGTGAAGGACCTTTTATGCCATGTTAAGAAACTTGCACTTTTTCCTATAGGCAGTGGAGGGCAATAAGAAGTTTAAAACAAGGGAGTGATGTGGTCATAGCTGTGATTGTCAAGTGATGATGAGCTCAAATAGTACAACTCTTCCACAAGTCATTATAGCACCAGATCAACACATGATAAAGCTTGTAAGGTACAGCAAGACAGTGTTTCTGGTTTGTGGGGCTCAGGAGAATAGGCAGAGTCGGGACTAGATAGATTACTTATACTTAAAAGATGTGTGAGCAACCTCAATCACCAGAAATTAGGCACTCTTTACACATTGCCAATGAGATAGTATGTTGGTAAGATGGTGACATCGTACAACTTAGAATCATGCAACAAATTCCTTAAAAATATTCACATACTTTGGCTTAGTAATTATGCATCTGGAAAGATAGCCTAAAAAATAATCTAAATTTAAGTAAATGTTTATACACAAAGATCTTAATCATAGCAATTTTATGGTAGCAAGTGTTAGAAAAAAATATCCAAAAATAGGGGAATGATTGAATAAACTCTAATGGATTTATTCAATGAACTATTACATACTCATTACAAACTCATTGTAACTATACAGTTAATAACACCAAAAAAAGCATCCTTTATAATAAGTGAAAAAAAACAAGATGCAAATTATATATAACATGATTACCTCTAAAAAATAGCTACATGTACATTAAAACATGAGCGGACTGGGGATATATAAAAATGCTGAATACGTAATTTTAAGTTGTGAGAATATGGGTAGTTTTTTTCTTGATTATAATTTGATTTCCCAAAATTTCCGTAATGTGTATGTTGTTACTGGCAAACAAAATAATACTTAATTTTAAAAATACTATTTTAAAATTTTGATGCTGGCCAAGATAAAGTAAGCCACTATATCATCTTTCTTTCTCT
>NW_011888790.1:10796956-10802297 GCF_000151845.1 Pteropus vampyrus | reverse complement strand
AAGCAGCAGAATGTCTATTTTTTTCAGGTGAAGATAAAACATTCACCAAGATATACCACATCATAGGCCACAAAACAAACAAACAAATATAAGAGAAATTAAATGCTGCAAAGTATGTTCTCTGACTATAATAGAATTAAAATGAAAATCAATAAAGATATCCTGAAAATGCCCAAATACTTAGAAATTAAACAACACATTTCTAAATAATCCACAGGTCAAAAAGGAAGTCTCAAGGGAAATTAGAATATATTTTGAACCACATAAAAACAAAATAAAATTACAACATATCAAAATTTGTGGAGTTCAGCTAAAGAAGTGGGTAGAAAAATGGTAGCATTAAATGCTTATATAAGAAAAGAAAGTTCACAAATCATTAACATAAGCTTCTACCTTAAGGAACTAGAAAAAAAAAGGAACATTAAACCTAAAACAAGCAGACGGAAGGAAATAATAAAGGCAAGAGAAAAAAATTAATGAAATTGACAATAACAATAGAGGGGGAGGGGAAATCGATGAAACCAAAAGCCAGTTCTCTGAAGAGACCAGTAAAATACATAAAACTCTACCCAGACTGACAAAGAAAAAAGAGAGAAGACACAAATTACCAATAACTGGAATGAAAGAGGGAATATCACTACAGACTCTACAAACATTAAGAGGATAATAAGGGAACACTATGACCAAACTACTTGACAACTTAGATGAAACAGATAATTCTTTTTGAAAGACACAAACTATCAAAATGAAATAAACAGATAACCTACCACTATTTTTAAAAATTCAATTCATAATTGAAATCCTTACAACAAAGAAAACACCAGGCCCAGATGGTTTCACTGGGAAATTATATCAATTATTCAAGGAAGAAATCATATCAATTCCACAAAATCTCTTTCAGAAAATAGAAAAGGAAAAAACACTTCTCAACTCATTTTATGAGTCTGGCATTACACCAAGACTAAAACCGAAAACATTAGCAGAAAAGAAACCTACAAACAGCTATTCTTCATGCATGAATTTTTGCATGAATATAGATGCAAAAATCCTCAAGAAAATATTAGCATATCATATGTATACGAATATATATGCATATATACACACATATACATTATATATACATATATTATTTCACAATTGGAGTTTCTTTCAACAAGTCTACTTCAAAAGTCTAAAAATAAGTGTAATTCCCCATATTACAAGACTAGTGAAGAAAAACCATATGATTACATTAATAAATACAGAAAAAACATTTGATAAAATACTCATTCATAATTAAGGAAAAAAATCATATTAGCAGCATAATATGAATAAAAGGGAAATTTTCAACCTGAAAAAAACCTACAGCTAATATCAAACTTGGTTAGAGATTGGATACTTTCTCCTAAAATAGGGAAAAATGTAAAGGTATCTGCTTTCACTATTTCTTTTCAACATTTCACTTGAAGTCTTAACCAGTGTAATAAGATAAAGAAAGGAAAGAAGGAATGGAGGGAGAGAGGGAGAAAGAAAGGAAGAAAGAAAAGGCATGCAGATTGGAAAAGAAGAAATAAAGTTATTCCTATTTGTAGACAACATGATCATCTACATTAAAAAAATCTCAAGAAATCCTCTTAAGAAGCTTCTACAACTAGTAAGTGAATGTAAGGTCACAGAAAACAAGGTGGAAATGTAAAAATCAGGAACATTTCTATAAGTAACAATGATCAATTGGAAATCATAAAATTTATAAAGTACCATTTATAATAGTGCCCCGAAAATACTTAGATGAGTAAAAACTTAACAAAACATGCAGTATCTATATGAGTCGAAAATGACAAAATGCTGATGTAAGAGAAATAAGATCTAAATAATGGGAGAGATACATCACGATCATGGATTGAAATATTCAATATTATTAAGATGTCAATTATCCCAAGTCGATCTATAGAAATCGAATGATAGAGTCCATGCAACTCCTATAAAAATGTCAGGAGGAATTTTTTTGTAGCTAGCAACAAGTTGATTTTAAATTTTATATGGGAAGGCAAAGAAACCATAACATCGAAACAATTTTAAAAACAAAGTTGGATGGCTCACAGTATCTGATTCTAAGGCTTTCTTTCTCTAAAGCTACAGTAATCAACAGAATGTGGCATTTTCAAAGACAGACATATATATCCATGGAACAGTAGAGAGGCCAGAAGTAATACCACACAAATACGATCAATTAATTTTGACTAGGATACAAAGGCAATTCAATGAAGAAGGAAAAATCTTTCAACGACTGGTACTGGAATGAATAAACACCCATATACCAAAAAAAAAAAAGAAGAAGAAGAAGAAGACGAAGAAGAAAACATTTACCATATACTTTACATCTTATAAAAATTAACTGATAATGGAACAGATCTAAATATAACTCATAAAACTATAAAATTTTTATAAGAAAACATGAACAAAATTTTTTTTCAATCTTGGGTTAGGCAAATAGTCCTTAGATACAGCACCAAAAGTATGACCCAAAAAGAAAATATGAATAAATTAGACTTCCAATTTAAAACTTCATGCTCTGCAAAAACCTCTATTAAGAGAATTAAAAGACACGCCACAAAGTGGGAAAAAAATACTTTCAAGTCACAAAAGTGACGAAGAATTTATATCCACAGTATATGAGGAACATTTAACAATATGAAAACAATCCTCCTTTTTTTTAAAATGTGCAAAAGGTTTGAACAAACAATTCACTGAAGAAGATACACAGATAAATAAGCACATGAAAAGATGCTCAACATTATTAGTCATTACATAATGCAAATTAAAACTACAATGCGATACCATTACATACTTATTTACATTAAATGCAAATGGTCTAGACACACAAATTAAAAAATAAAATGTGAGACTAAACAACAACACTCAACTATATGCTGTCTGCAAAAACTTACATTAAATATGATATACGTAGGCTTAAAGTAAAAGGAAGAAATATATACATCATGTAAACTCAAAAGGATGGAGAAGCTATATTAATATCAGACTAAGGTATCAGAATTTAAAAAGGATAAAAAGGATAAAAAGGAATATTTCATGATGATAAAAGTATCAATTTAACAAGGAGATATATATATATATAAAAGAAACTATTTGTTTCTTATGCATCTAACAAAATACCAAAATACATAAAGCAAAAACTGACAGAACAAAAAAGAGAAACAAATATATCCATAATTATACTTGGAGACTTCAACACACTTTCTCAGAAACTGCTAGAAATATCAGACAAAAAAATAAACGAAAATGTAGAAGTTAACACCACTGTCAACCAACATAATCTGACATTTCTGGTATAGTACACCAAAAGCAGCAGAATGTCTATTTTTTTCAGGTGAAGATAAAACATTCACCAAGATATACCACATCATAGGCCACAAAACAAACAAACAAATATAAGAGAAATTAAATGCTGCAAAGTATGTTCTCTGACTATAATAGAATTAAAATGAAAATCAATAAAGATATCCTGAAAATGCCCAAATACTTAGAAATTAAACAACACATTTCTAAATAATCCACAGGTCAAAAAGGAAGTCTCAAGGGAAATTAGAATATATTTTGAACCACATAAAAACAAAATAAAATTACAACATATCAAAATTTGTGGAGTTCAGCTAAAGAAGTGGGTAGAAAAATGGTAGCATTAAATGCTTATATAAGAAAAGAAAGTTCACAAATCATTAACATAAGCTTCTACCTTAAGGAACTAGAAAAAAAAAGGAACATTAAACCTAAAACAAGCAGACGGAAGGAAATAATAAAGGCAAGAGAAAAAAATTAATGAAATTGACAATAACAATAGAGGGGGAGGGGAAATCGATGAAACCAAAAGCCAGTTCTCTGAAGAGACCAGTAAAATACATAAAACTCTACCCAGACTGACAAAGAAAAAAGAGAGAAGACACAAATTACCAATAACTGGAATGAAAGAGGGAATATCACTACAGACTCTACAAACATTAAGAGGATAATAAGGGAACACTATGACCAAACTACTTGACAACTTAGATGAAACAGATAATTCTTTTTGAAAGACACAAACTATCAAAATGAAATAAACAGATAACCTACCACTATTTTTAAAAATTCAATTCATAATTGAAATCCTTACAACAAAGAAAACACCAGGCCCAGATGGTTTCACTGGGAAATTATATCAATTATTCAAGGAAGAAATCATATCAATTCCACAAAATCTCTTTCAGAAAATAGAAAAGGAAAAAACACTTCTCAACTCATTTTATGAGTCTGGCATTACACCAAGACTAAAACCGAAAACATTAGCAGAAAAGAAACCTACAAACAGCTATTCTTCATGCATGAATTTTTGCATGAATATAGATGCAAAAATCCTCAAGAAAATATTAGCATATCATATGTATACGAATATATATGCATATATACACACATATACATTATATATACATATATTATTTCACAATTGGAGTTTCTTTCAACAAGTCTACTTCAAAAGTCTAAAAATAAGTGTAATTCCCCATATTACAAGACTAGTGAAGAAAAACCATATGATTACATTAATAAATACAGAAAAAACATTTGATAAAATACTCATTCATAATTAAGGAAAAAAATCATATTAGCAGCATAATATGAATAAAAGGGAAATTTTCAACCTGAAAAAAACCTACAGCTAATATCAAACTTGGTTAGAGATTGGATACTTTCTCCTAAAATAGGGAAAAATGTAAAGGTATCTGCTTTCACTATTTCTTTTCAACATTTCACTTGAAGTCTTAACCAGTGTAATAAGATAAAGAAAGGAAAGAAGGAATGGAGGGAGAGAGGGAGAAAGAAAGGAAGAAAGAAAAGGCATGCAGATTGGAAAAGAAGAAATAAAGTTATTCCTATTTGTAGACAACATGATCATCTACATTAAAAAAATCTCAAGAAATCCTCTTAAGAAGCTTCTACAACTAGTAAGTGAATGTAAGGTCACAGAAAACAAGGTGGAAATGTAAAAATCAGGAACATTTCTATAAGTAACAATGATCAATTGGAAATCATAAAATTTATAAAGTACCATTTATAATAGTGCCCCGAAAATACTTAGATGAGTAAAAACTTAACAAAATATGCAGTATCTATATGAGTCGAAAATGACAAAATGCTGATGTAAGAGAAATAAGATCTAAATAATGGGAGAGATACATCACGATCATGGATTGAAATATTCAATATTATTAAGATGTCAATTATCCCAAGTCGATCTATAGAAATCGAATGATAGAGTCCATGCAACTCCTATAAAAATGTCAGGAGGAATTTTTTTGTAGCTAGCAACAAG
>NW_011888790.1:10794804-10796906 GCF_000151845.1 Pteropus vampyrus | reverse complement strand
GTGAGAAACAGCATGGTATAAACAAACAGTGTGAGGCAAGAGGGATAAGAAATCAACATCACAAACAGATAAGGCTGATGGTGAAGGACCTTTTATGCCATGTTAAGAAACTTGCACTTTTTCCTATAGGCAGTGGAGGGCAATAAGAAGTTTAAAACAAGGGAGTGATGTGGTCATAGCTGTGATTGTCAAGTGATGATGAGCTCAAATAGTACAACTCTTCCACAAGTCATTATAGCACCAGATCAACACATGATAAAGCTTGTAAGGTACAGCAAGACAGTGTTTCTGGTTTGTGGGGCTCAGGAGAATAGGCAGAGTCGGGACTAGATAGATTACTTATACTTAAAAGATGTGTGAGCAACCTCAATCACCAGAAATTAGGCACTCTTTACACATTGCCAATGAGATAGTATGTTGGTAAGATGGTGACATCGTACAACTTAGAATCATGCAACAAATTCCTTAAAAATATTCACATACTTTGGCTTAGTAATTATGCATCTGGAAAGATAGCCTAAAAAATAATCTAAATTTAAGTAAATGTTTATACACAAAGATCTTAATCATAGCAATTTTATGGTAGCAAGTGTTAGAAAAAAATATCCAAAAATAGGGGAATGATTGAATAAACTCTAATGGATTTATTCAATGAACTATTACATACTCATTACAAACTCATTGTAACTATACAGTTAATAACACCAAAAAAAGCATCCTTTATAATAAGTGAAAAAAAACAAGATGCAAATTATATATAACATGATTACCTCTAAAAAATAGCTACATGTACATTAAAACATGAGCGGACTAGGGATATATAAAAATGCTGAATACGTAATTTTAAGTTGTGAGAATATGGGTAGTTTTTTTCTTGATTATAATTTGATTTCCCAAAATTTCCGTAATGTGTATGTTGTTACTGGCAAACAAAATAATACTTAATTTTAAAAATACTATTTTAAAATTTTGATGCTGGCCAAGATAAAGTAAGCCACTATATCATCTTTCTTTCTCTACCATTGATTATAACTAAAATCTCTGAACAAGATACAAAAGGCAACTACATGAAAACTCTGGGGAAAAAAAAAAAAGGCAGGTAATTTAAGGAGGGAAATTGAAACTTAAGGAAAAACCTATACAATAGTGGTTTCTCAAATTTTTATTTTGTTCTTCCTTTACATCCTTGTTTGACCCAAGGCTGGGGGCCTGAGTCATAGAATTATATCATGGGTACCAATGGCAAAACACTCCAAGAAAAAGACGCTACCTTTCTCTACAGAGGACTTGGCAAAGGGATCCCTACAAGCAGAAGAGTATAGGGAAATCCTTTTCCCTTTTCCCATTCCTGCCCAGAGGCCACCTTCAGTCACAATATTGCGCTACTACTGCAGCATTGACACAGGCATCTAAAATCTGGAAAGAAAATCCACCTCTTAATTCAAAGGAACTGAGCCAAGGAACCCAAGTGGTCTGAAGAATGTGAGGTTATCAGCGTTTCTCTGTCTCTTTCTCCCCATCTCCACGCCCAGTTGCTCCATTCTAAGGGTGGCCCAGATGAGTAGAACTACACAATAGCATAAGGCCCTAAACTGAGAGAAACACTAGCCTTTTTAGCCAGAGAAACAGCAAAACAGACCCCTATGAGTCAGAAAGCACTGGGGAAAACCTTTGAGAAAAGAGCTGCAGAAAGCAATCCTCTAATGCTGTCTATAAATCAGCACAAGTCCCAGATCCACTCTGACCTGCACTTGCATAACATGGATATAAAGAAAGCCAGCAAAGGCTTTGAAAGCTAATAATCTATGATTAAAACCACCACCCAAGTCCCAAATAAACCCCACAGTGGGAAATACACAAAGTGGTCCCAAAGCAGCAGAGCAAAGGCTTAGAAAACAGAACTGACATTGGGCAACCTACCCGATGAAGTGGTACAAACTTAAATGAGTTGACTGTCTGCTAAAACAAAGAAACAAAAGAAATCAACATTCTCAAGAGGATTTTAACAAGACTCAGAGTCTCATAAAAAAAAAATTAAAAAGTCCAGGATATAATCCAAATTCATTCAACATACAAAACACCAGGAAATTCTGACCAATTCA
>NW_011888790.1:10791014-10794754 GCF_000151845.1 Pteropus vampyrus | reverse complement strand
TACTCTGCTAGTGGGAGCAGTTCAAAATGTTACAGTAACTTTGTAAAAAACACTTTGGCAATTTCTTAGAAGGTTAAATATACACTTACTATATGATCCAACAATCCTGCTCCTAGGTATTTTTCAAAGACAGAGAAATACTTGTGTTCACATAAAAATTTACATGCACATTTACAGCAGCCTTCTTCATAAATGCTCAAAACTGGAAACATCTCAAATGTCTCAACTGGTAAACAGATGAGTAAAGTATGGTACATTAATACAATGGAATATTACTCAATAAAAAGGAACAACTGGTACAAACAACAGTTTAGATGAATTTCAAATGCGTTATACTGAGTGAAAAAAAAAAGCTCAAACTTAAAAAGCTACATGTGATTCCGTTTATATCACATTCCAAAAAATGTAAAATTATAGGTAAGGAGAGCAAATCAGTGGTTGCCAGGGGATAGAAATTGCGTTTGAATACAAAAGGACAGCAAGGGGGAATTTTTACAAGAGAAGGAATTGTCCCAAAACTTGACTGTGGTGATGGTTACACTACCCCATGCAATTTATCATAATTCATGGAACTATACATCAAAAAGTGACTTCCAACATAAGTAAATTTCAAAACTAAATAACTTTTATATCTTGAGTAAGTCTCGATTGCCTTTCATTCAGCTACAGGTCTCCCAAATCTTATAAGAAAACACAGCAATCACTTTTGGAACAAGACCACCAAGTATATGTATGTACACATATGCGCAAACGCACATATCAAGAACTTAATCACAGAATTCCCTACTTCATCATTTATGCTCATTTGCATTTTAACTTCTGTGAAGCAAAATATACATGCTAGTATGACTGGGGTCAAAACCCCTGAATATAAAGATTTGTTTTAATCTCAGTCTGGCTCTGCAAACAATAAAGTTTATTTGTTTACCATTGGAAAGGCAAAGCCAAGATAAATAAAACTTTTCAGTAAAAGGGTAAATTTTCATCTAACAGAAACATGAATTTCAAGCTACTGCCCGTTGTTCGAGTTGAGTAGATATGATAGCAGAAAAGTCAATGCCGCCAGAATTTCTACCCAAACATGCCTTACCATGACAATTCTGCTTTAAGCATCACCTGAGATAAGAAAACCTACAGAATTTTATCTGCTTTCTACACACATCCATAAGCCTTTGAAATAAAAAGTGTACACACAAAAGAAAACTCCAAAACACAGACAATCACAGTCAATTGACAGCATTGAACAAATAAAGGTCATTACAAAATGAAACCTTAACATTAAAAAAAATTAATCCTTTATTATGAGAAGGATCTTTCAGTTAATCAATTGATTGTTATTCTTGCAAAAGAACACTAATCAATCTGGCGACGACATGAAATTGTAACTGAGAGCTCCTCATAGTGGAGGAGCTGGCTGCCTCTCCACACCAGGGGAGAGCTGAGCTTTTATTTACACTCTACCTGAACTTGACCAGGCGTTGGGGCTGCAGAATCAGGAGTCTACCATTCAAAAGGCCATCATAACAATAAGAAACAAGATGAAATGAAACAACTTCCCGCCCTTGGGTTGCAAGGTTTATAGAGCACTGTAAGAGGAGGTGAAAAGTATAAATCCTAGGAAGAGTGAGAGTGACAGGAAAACAAAGGCAGGCAAATCAACAGAACCAGACAGGGAGGTAGGACCCAATTACTAGAGAAATGCTAGGGATTGGCACATTGCGTTTGCCTTTCTGATTTTAATCACCAGGATTCTCTTCTGCACAGGCTCCAGGATTGATGATGGGAGACCCTCAGGGCTTAGTTGCAGATTTAGGTTTGGAAAGAATAGTGTTTATTTTCTCTTCCAAATTTGCCTCTAGTGGTCAAGATAATAGCTCAGTTTCAAATGTATAAAGAGAGCATTTAACTTCCATTGAGAAATAAGAAGATATAGATACAATACCATTAGTATGAATGTCACATACTTAACAGAATGTGGCATTTTCAAAGACAGACATATATATCCATGGAACAGTAGAGAGGCCAGAAGTAATACCACACAAATACGATCAATTAATTTTGACTAGGACACAAAGTGGTCCCAAAGCAGCAGAGCAAAGGCTTAGAAAACAGAACTGACATTGGGCAACCTACCCAATGAAGTGGTACAAACTTAAATGAGTTGACTGTCTGCTAAAACAAAGAAACAAAAGAAATCAACATTCTCAAGAGGATTTTAACAAGACTCAGAGTCTCATAAAAAAAAAATTAAAAAGTCCAGGATATAATCCAAATTCATTCAACATACAAAACACCAGGAAATTCTGACCAATTCATGAGGAAAAGAAACAAACAATAAGGACCAGTCCAAGATGACCCTGATCTTAGAATTAATAAAAATTTTAAAGAATATGAACATACTCTTAAAATAAATTTAAAAAGAAAGTTCCCTGCAGAGATAAAGAAAACATAAAAAAGGGCAATTTTATACATTTGTTTTCCCTCCTTTATCTCCTTGTTTTACCCCAAGAGAAACACACACACACACACACACACACACGCACGCACACACCCTGAAATTAAAAATTCCGAAATTTAAAAATTCAGTGGATTTTCTCAGTAGCAGAATCAAGATGAAAAAGAAAACTGTCAGTAAACTTAAAAACAGATCAATAAAAATTGTCCAATCTGAAGAGGCAAAAGAACAATGATTTTTTTTTAGTGAGTAGAATCTCAGGGACATGTGGGACAATATCAAAAGTGCAAATATTTGTGTCAGATTCCCAGAAGGAAAGAATAACAATGCAGAAAAAAAATTTTGGAGAATGGCTTACAGCACTCCAAATTTGGTGAAACCCATTAATTTACAGATTCAATAAGCCCAGTGGAACTTAAACAAGATAAATTCAAATAAAACCATATCCCACAAGTCAAAATTAACTCAGAATGGATTAAAGACATAAATATAAGACCTGAAACAATAATTACATAGAAGAAAACATAGGAACCAAACTCATGGACCTTGGACTCAAAGAAGATTTTATGAATTTGACCTCAAAGGCAAGGAAGTAAAAGCAAAAATAAAGGAATGGGACTACATCAAACTAAAACACTTCTGCTCAGCAAAAGAAATCGTCAATAAGGCAAAGAGACAGCCATCCAAATGAGAGAATATATTTACAAGCAACACCGCCAATAAGGGCCTAATATCCAAAATATACAAAGAATTCATACAACTCAATAACAACGACAAAAAACTAACAATCCAATCAAAATATGAGCAGAGGACCTGGACAAACACTTCTCCCAAGAAAGCATACAAATGGCCAACAAACATATGAAAGGATATTCAACATCTCTAGCTATTAGGGAAATGAAATCAAAAACACAATGAGATACTATTTCGCACCTGTTAGAATGACTATTACACAACAGGACAAGTAATAACAAGCGTTGAAGGGGATGCGGAGAAAAAGGAATCCTCATACATTGCTGGTGGGACTGCAAATTGGTACAGCCACTATGGAAAACAGTATGGAGGTTCCTCCAAAAACTAAGAATTGATTTACCATATGATCCAACAATCCGTCTGCTGGCTATTTACCCTAAAGACTTGAAAACATTTATCTGTAAAGATATATGCACACTGATGTTCACAGCAGCATTATTAATGGTGGCCAGGACATGGAAACAACTAAAGAATCCTACAATACATGACTGGATAAAGAAGCTGTGGTACATATATACAATGGAATATTACT
>NW_011888790.1:10753195-10790964 GCF_000151845.1 Pteropus vampyrus | reverse complement strand
AACATCTAAATACACACCAATGAAGCTGGAAAAAAAGTTTTTCCATTTATTTGTGTCTTCTTTTATTCCTTTCCTCAATGTTATATAGTTTTCGTTGTACAAATTTTTCACCTCCATGGTTAAGTTTATTTCTAGGTATTTTATTCTTTTTGATGCTATTTTAAATGGGATTGTTTTCTTAATTTCCTTTTTGGATAGTTAATTGTTAGTAAATATAAAAGCAACTGATGACTATAGCATTATTTCAATTATACCTCAATTTTAGAAAAAGAAAAAAACTGAATTTTATATGTTGATTTAACATCTTGCCACTTTACTGAATTTATTAGTTCTAACAGTTTCTTGTGGAATCTTTAGGGTTTTCAACATATAAGATCATGTGATCTATAAACAGAAATAATTTTACTTCTTCCTTTCCAATTTGGATGCTAAACTTTTTCATTTCTCCTATGTTCATGGATGGAAGACTTAATATTGTTAAAATGTCCAGACTTCCCAAAGTGATCTACTAATTCGATGCAATCCCTATCAAAACCTCAATGGCATTTTTTACAAAAAGAGAAAAAACAACCCTAAAATTCATATGAAAATACAAAAGTAGCCAAAACAATCTTGAGAAATAACAAAGTTGAAGACATCTCCTGATTTCAAAATATATTACGAAGCCACAATAACTAAAACAGTATGCTACTGGAATTAAAACAGACATAAAGACCAATGGAACAGAAGAGAAAGTTCAGAAATAAACCTAGACATACATGTCAACTGATCTTCCACAAGTATGTCAAGACTGCACAATGAGGAAAAGATAATCTCTAACAGTGTTGGGAAAACTGGATATCCACAAGCAAAAGAATGACGTTGGATTCTTACCTTATACCATACACAAAAGTCAAGTAAAAATGAATTAAAAATGTAAACATAAGATCAGAAACTGTAAAAATCCTTGAAGAAAACCTAGGGGAAAAACTTTATGACATTGGTCTAGGCAATGATTTCTTGGATATGACATCGAAACTACAAGCAATAAGAGCAAAAACAGACAAGTGGAACTACATCAAATTAAAAAGGCAAACAACAGAGTGAAAAGACAACCTACGGAATAGAAAAAATATTTGCCAACCATATATCTGATAAGGAGTTAATATCTGAAATATATGAAGAACTCCAACTTAATATCAAAAAAGAACAACCCAATTAAAAAAAAAAGTGCAAAGGACTTGAGCAAACATTTCTCCAAAGACAACACACAAATGAAAAACAGATATATGAAAAGATGCTCACCATCACTGATGATTAGGGAAATGCAAATCAAAACTACAATGAGTATCATCTCACATTTGTTAGGATGGCTACTACCAAAAAAAAAAGTATGTAAGGATGTAGAGATATTGGAATCCTTGTATACAATTAATAGGAATGTAACATGGTACAGTCATATGGAAAACTATATGGAGGTTCCTCAAAAAACTAAACATAGAACTACTACATGACCCAGCAATCCCACTGCTTGGTATATAACCAAAGGAACTGAAATCAAGATCTGGACAAGATACCTGCACTCTCGTGCTCACTGCAGCATCATTCACAATAATCAAGACATAGATGCAACCTAAGTGTCCACTGACAGGTTAATGGGTAAAGAAAACGTGGTACACAGAAACACACACAGAAACACACACACACACACACACACACACACACACACACACACACACACACACACACACAGGAAAATGATTCAGTCTCAAAAAAAAAAGAAGGAAATTCTGCCATACACAACAATATGGATAAACCTGGAGGACATTAGGCTGAGTGAAATAAGCTGGTCACAGAAGGACAAATACTGCATGATTCCAGTTCTATGAGTTCTCATAGAAGCAGCGAGTAAAACATTAGTTGCCAGGAGCTAGGGAAAAGGGAAGTGAGGAGCTGCTATTCAACGGGTATAAAATTTCAGTTACACAAGATGAATAAGTTCTAGAGATCTGCTGAACAACATTGAACCTATAGCTGATAATACTGTATTGTGTACTTAAAATTTTGTTAAGAGGGCAGATTTTTTTTTTTTTTTTTGGCTATTTTCAACATTGATCCACTTAAAAGTAGATCTCAGAGAAAAGGGCAGATCTTAATAGTTAAGTGTTCTTACAACAATAACAAAAAGAATAAAAAGAAAAACTGGGAGACAGTATGCCTTCTTGCACATTCATGCAAACAGGACAGAAAAAAGTAGGAGAACGGACTTTAGCGTCAAAGAGAATTGGGTGGAAAATCCAGCTCGGCCACTTTCTAGACTTTAAAATTTGTCTCAGGCTCAGCCTCCTTATTAGTAAAATAAGAATTACAGCACTTCCTAGGACTGTTTTAAAGTACATATGCAAATTCCTACAGAGTACCTAGAATACAGCATGTAAGCAATAAATATTAGTATCCTTCATTTGCAGTGAACGATTTTCCTAAAATTCATAATTTACAAAAATGCTAGAGCAAGTACTCTGAATAAGAATCCAATATAGTAAGTATAATGGGAACTGAGACTAGGAAATGTGAATTGAGTGAAGATAACAAGTAACATATAACTGCTGCCTTTATAAATATTTTCAGATAGAGCCTCAGAAACTAGCTGACTGGCCCTCCAGTTTTTCCTCTCCAACTTGCTACTTTAACTCTAGCCCACAAATGGTGTAAAGTACTTCCATATCTGACAGCTGCTCAGGATTCCACATAAAACATCAGCTCTCACAATCCATTTCAGATTCAAATGCACAGGCCATATCACCGAGTTCCACTACATTTCAGCAGCAAAGGGCCCTGCTGCAGGCTGCCGTCAAATAAAAAGAGAGGGAGAAAGTTCTTTTGAAACTGCTAAATATTTGCTATGCCTCTTCCTCTGCTAGTCACTGAACATATTGATTCTAAACTCATGCAGCATGCACGAAAAGAGATAGGAAACACTTGAGGGCTTCCCTCCTTCTCGCCTTCTTTCCTGCCTTCCAACTCTTAGAAAGTATAGTACTATGCTCAGTGCAAACCTGACAATGTATTATTCCTGCCTAAAGTCGGATAAGACATTTTTAAGAAGGTAATGATAGATATATGCTTACTAATTTAATGGTGGATCATCCTTTTAAAAGGAGGCTTAGGAAAAGAAAGAAAATTCAAATCCTTAAGAGGGATGTACAGAAGCAACCGCCCTATAATGATCTTAATGAGTTTTTATCTCTCTCACAAGGGGATTACCAGTTACAGCCATTAACACTTAGTAATGCCCTTTCAGTCAGTTGAAAGATGTTAAATGCAATAATTATGAAAATAGTTTTATTATAATAATAAATGTGGGGTTCTCCTTCCCTGCTGATTAGTTTTAAAAATATGTTCTTTAATAAAATGCTAAACAATGACATACTAAAAGTCTTTTGGGGAACTACATTCCATCATAAGTGAATGCAACTGAAAATACTACTACTCATTACATTCATTAAAAAATGTACTGGATATATGAACTTCGTTCTTTGGGAACATATGTTTTTACTCACTGAAGTTGTGCTTACAATTCTGAGAATGCACAGTTAGTTCTTATAATCAAAACTATTACCTTTCATAATCATGGCCTTATATTCTAATTGCTTCACAACAAATTCATCAACAATTTGACCAAGATGCGACCTATATCTAAATCTAAATGTCGTGTTATAAAATTTCGAAACACAATATGTGCGCGCACACTCACATATATGAGGCAGAAAGCATTACCTCAAGATTCCACATCTTTATTTCTGAAAACCAGGAAAAAGAAATTGTGCTAAGTAGTATTGAATATTAAGTATTAAAATCTTAGAACTAAGTGATTTTAATCAATATGGATACACAGTTACACATGTCTACATGTTCAGCACAGCATGAAATGTCTCAGAAAAAATGTTTAGTTTCAGTGTTAAAAAACTAGATTTAACCTTTAAAAAAAAGTACACACTATAGTAGTAAGTCAACTGACATTGACAAGTTCAAGTCTACAATCATAAAATGTTCCCTTAAATATGATATAGTTTTCCCCCGAAATGGGATCTGATAGCAATCCCTTTCAATTTAGAAAGACAATAATATGGTCATATCAAATCTATAGTGTCAACAGGTTTATAATCACAAACACTTGATGAGCTGAAGACTGTACCCACCCTTCAATAATGCTTGTGGTGTGACAGGGCCTGACGGTTACCATAGTGACCATGTGGCAGCTTCTGATTTATTACCTTGTTCCCCAGGACTGTGATGGCTCCTCGGCTATACCTTAAGCAGCCAGTTCAGATTTGAGAGCTACACTATGATAAATGCCCACTATCTGAAAGATATACTCAAAAGAATGTAACCTTGGAGAGCAGTGTTTTAAATGCAAATTGCCAGCTTTGCCTTCCTCTTAGAATATGAAAGAGTGATTCCAAAGCCATGAAAAAGGGAGACCTCTGCCCTCTGACACAGGGATTCTTCTCCTTAGGGACTGTCATTTTCAGAGATGCCACCCAGTGAATAGTTAAGCAGTGTGAAATAGAAAATGAGTCAATAAATTCTGCTGAGGCTAGCCCAAGTAGTCCATTGATTACAAAAGCAGGCATGCGTCTGAGCAATTAGCGAGGCATTCAGTTATGTGGTGCCAAATGTTCAATGTATTTAGAACGTTATCACCACCAGTCAATAAATTATATCATTTCATCTCAACTAATTGTCACAGCTAATGCTTTCTCATGGAAGCCTGAAAAGAGCATTTCAGGGAATAAATCTCACAGTTGGGTGTCCATTTGCCAATGCTTCCTAGTTATACATGCCAAAGGGTAATGAGCTCTTATTTAAAAAAAAAAAAAGAAAAAAAGAAAGGAAGAAAGAAAAAGAAAAAAAGGAAAACCTACCAGGTTTTATCTGATTTTCGCTTTAGGAAAACACACCACACACAATATCAGTGATTTGCTGCAGGACTTTGTCATGCAACTAAGTAGTACATAGATAATAGCTGTTACCACTGCACATATGAATTAAGGTCCTAGAAAGATTATGATATCATTTCATTCCCTTACATTGTTTCTGTCTATTCTTTCATTCAACTGCATAGCAATAAAATACTGAGAGAATATAGCCTTTCAAGCTTATCAAGCTCATAAGCGCCACACACTAACTTGTGTATTAGCAAGTCCCACACAGCTACCAAGTTATTGATTCTGCCATCTATATCCCTTGTTTTGACAGGAATGATATTGCTTTTAGGAAAAATAAAACAATCTCCACAACCATTTATGTTCAGTTCTTAGAGCTTTGTTTGCAGAAACCTTTTCTAAGGGCAAAACACACACAGTATTTTAACAGCATAATAGAACAGCACAAATGAAAGCTGGTTTACTTTCTCTTCTGCAGGACTAGTATTAAAGCATAATCACAGCCAGGGATGTTTTCCTCTGAGTCACAAAACCCAGAGGTGGAAATTGTATTTTCCTTTTTCCACTTCGCTGATTCATCAAATCTGTACAATTCCTTCCTGTGTGGTACATTAATAGGCTCCCCATAAATTATTGTTGACCCAACCAAGGTCTTACTTGATTCTAAGTCTTATGTCTTAGACGGAGTAGAGAGTAATAACTCAAAAGACTCTCTCATTTTCAAATAATTGGAATTGACATATATTTGCAGAATAGCCTCAAGAACTATTTTCAAATTTCAAATCATATTTCCCAATCAAGTGTATGTGCATGTGTATATATCTATATATGTATATGTATAGATATGGATATAGATATATAGATACAGTTATAGATATAGAGATAGAGATAGAGATACACACATATATATAGACTAAGGAAGATGGGCAGAAATTGATTGCTTTAGATTAACTATTTGATTTAGTACTGGGGAAAGAAAACCCAAGAGATTACAGAAAACTCTCCACCCAGCCAGTGTGCCCCACCCAGCTCTTTATAGCCAATGATTACAAATCTATGAACAGAACAAGCTATTGAATTGAATCTGATCTGTCTGTTCCCATAACTAGGAATTCGCAGGTACCTCGTATGAGACCAGTTCAGGATTAATATCTTTCCATTGCGAATCAGACACACAAGAGGAAGAATTCATATAATAAGGTATTAAAAAGTCACGAGATATCAGCATCTAGAAGAGATTATCTCATTACTTTAAAAAAACTGTATCCATTTATTTGGTATTAAGTTTTCCGAAAGTTAGAGAGGAATTTTTATATGCCTCATAGCAGTTCTGTAAACAGGAATAAATTAAACAAATATATAATTTGCTCAGGTGGTTTGGTTTGACCTTAATTGTGCAAACAGTGAACTACTCTTGTCGGTCTCCACTCTGTTAATGTCCTTGAGACAATGGCATCAGCCCCAATATTCCCAGAACCTGGTTATCCAAACTCCCTTTCCAGGTTCCAATCCTTATCACGAATACAGCAGCTCCACCTCCACACCCGCCACCAGAAACCTTTCTCTAAGGACAGAACAAGGAAGACATAGCTAGCCGGCTTTTACAGCACCTCTTTATCCTGTTCTCTTTCCCCTCTACCTCACTAAAGCACGGAGTATAGTGAAGACATAGTGATTAAAAGCAAAATGGAATGCAAATCTACCAAGCCCTTCCTGTCATTTAATTCTGAACCAATTAGATCACCACCCATCCAGACCCAGACCTGGAAAAGAAAAAGAAAAAAAAAGTGTCGACAGAGATCCCCAGTTTTCAACACCTTCTGTTTCAGCAGCTCTTGCAAATTCTATCACTTCACTTTTCTTTGCTACATAGCCCACTAGGAGTTAACAACTGTCAGCTGGACAAGAGTCTTTCTGGCCCAGAGGTCAGCAATCTTATTAAATCCCTATGCCACCACTGGGACAAAGTAATGCCCACACTGCTCAGTGTAAGGCAAGAGGAAAAATGATTAAAGAGAAAACGAGTTAGAAAAGCCACAGGGAAAATGAAAAAAGAATAGGAAGGAGATGAGAGCAAGTGGTAGAGGGAAGACCTCCAAGTACTTCCACATCTAGACTGTTCCCATCTTTCTTCTAAGAATTCACCAATCAAGAAGGCATTTTGTGTAATTAAATAAATACTGCAACCAGGAAACTCCCTTAAGACAGAGCAGAATCTTACATTTTTGAAATCGATGTCATTCTACCGTGAATATACCCAGAAGTCCTGTGTAGTCATCCTTTGGCATTTTGTAGACAAGTGCTAAAATTCTGCAAGTATGAAACATATTGACATTTATTTTTATAATGGCAATGCTCCAAAACAGAATGAACCGTCTTTCATTTTAATGAACAAGGATTGGGCTGGAGCAACTGTACATGATATAGCTTCTCATTTTTAATCTCCTTTATGTATGCTAAATACATTATTAAACAATCCTTCTAGCATTAAGTTTCAGCTATGCAATTACAGATTTATGTCCCTTCTGTTTGTAAATGTTTATATTTGAGGGAGAACTCATAATCATAATAATAGATATAAAAAATAGCAACTATTTTCAAACACATTAAAAATTGAAGAAAAGTGTTGTTTGCTTTATTTGTTAAGATAACTTTTACTTTGCAATGCACGAGACTTCACTTATTTCAAGAGAAAGTTTCTATGATTATATCCAAGAATATAACTTAGTCTGTGTTCGCATTGTCCAGATTTTTTTTAATAGCATGTAACAAAAGAGATACATCTGATATAAAAATATCAGGATGGTAAGGGGATGTAGCAATGGCACTTGAGAAGCAGTTGAAGGTCTGTGGCTATTTAACCTGGGGAAGCCGACTCAGCTTGAGAAGGGTATATTTGTGAGAATTAGCTGTGCTCTTGATGGCACCAGATATCAAACTAGTAAAATAGGTAAGAGGTTTAGGCAAGCAGATGACAACTTAAAATAAAGGAAAATTTTTATTTTGAAAAATTAGTACTGAGAGATGAAAAAAGCTTTCTAAGTTAATGTGTAAAGATTACTTAGAAAGAATATCTGAGAAGGTTATAGAGAAATTTCATGCTTAAGAAAAATAACTCCATAACATTCAAGTTTTTTTGGACCAGATAAGACTATGACATGTAACCACGAAAAGAAAAATAATATACTCTATTCTGAGACACTCTAAGGATTAATTAGCTATTCAGCTACGTGCCAATGCCAACTGGTCAAATACAAAATTTAAGTTATTAATGTTTCCTTTTTTAAAAAATTATGGCTTTAATCAAAATAGGTCTAAGCAAATGAATCAAGAAAATGCTTTAAACTTTCAATATGGCAACAAACAGCTCAAATATTTTATTTCCCTTTTCTCCTATCCCAAGGCCATTTTCCACTTGCAGTGACAATGGAACAGAAACACTGAATAAACACAACAGAAAAATTGGTTCTAATCTCTCAAATCAACAATAAGCCACTTTCATGCCCCTTCAGCTGACATTAAAAATCACTTTAATGTAATTTTCTGCAGTTCCCATATAAACAGTCCTTTAAGTGGTGGGCTAAAGGGGGAATTGCTTGAAGAATCTGTCTTTTCTCACTGGTGTTTCACATTCATGTGCTTCCTGTCACAATTTCTGAATTAATATTCTACCTACTGACATATATGATATTTACTTACTTTTTAGCTGTTCTATGGTAGAGAAGTTGGACAATATATAGCTTTAACTTCTCTTCCAAACCTAAGAGTCTTTAAGCTCATGCAACTTGGAAATTAAATCTGAATCAAACTGTAAGCAATATACCCAATATGAAAATTTTTGAAATACTGATATTTTCCCTCTCCCCATGAAAGAAGAGTGTTATAATTATTCATTTATTTAATATTTATTAAGCACCTACTATATACCATACATTTTTCCAGGAACTAGGCATAGAGAAATAAACTAAAAGAAAGCCATTGCCATTATGAGCATATTTATATTCTAATGACACATTTAAACAACTTGAAAGTACTAGAACTATGAAAAACTCACTTATATAGAAAGGTTATACATTAAATGTATGTATATATATTTCATATATAAATCATGTAAAAGATCATCCTAGAAGTTGAAAAAAACAACACAATTCTACAGAATGTTAATAGATGACATACTAGAATGACTCAGAAAAATATATAACCAAATACCCAAAAGCAAAACAGCATCGTTCCAAATTCCAGACACACGGACCCATTAGGCACAGATTATGTGATCAGAGGCCACTTATGAATGATTTTCTGTTTATTACAAACCTTTAATCATCGTGTAAGCACTGGCTACCTAACAGACATTAGCTTTACCATTTATTCATTCTGCTTACTATATACAAGTCACTATAAGGAAATATGAATTAAAAGACATGGTTCCACATTCAAGGGCTTAGAGTATACTAGCCAAGATTAAACAAATACCCAAATAAAGACTTCGTGATATCATAAAAAAATAAAATAAAATACCATAAGACAGTAAGTTTGATAGTAGCGGGTAATGCAAAATTGTTGAAAGAAAAGTTAGAGGACGATTTTGGAAAGCTCGAATGCCAGGCTAAGGCTGAGTTTAGTCTAGCCTTGGGTAGTGTTCGTGTTCTCTGATGTCTGAATCAGAGCCACGGCAAAGAGAACGGAGACCTCAGATAGGACAGAAACCCCATCTACAAAAGGCAGGGCCAGGTAATGCCGGCAGGGATTATGAAGGAATTCTCCAAAAAAAGGCAGAACGTGGGTCCAAGTGTCCGGCATCAGAGAGCAGGTCTAGATACAGGAGATACAGGCCCTACCTAGTCAGGGAGGACCAAGGCAGGCAGGGCCTGGACCCTGGAAGACCCGGGTAAAGAACCGTAACAGAGGCTCCAGCGTGAAGTGAGAGACACAGCTACTGACACTAGGTTCCAAGTTTGTTCACAAGAGAATGCAAGGAACAGAAACCAAACATTGCAAAAAGCAAGGCCAGAATCATGACAAATTTTATGCTAAACCAATCAAGATAATTGTCTGGGTGTCTGAAATTCCCTCTAAGAAAGAGATTCTCCTCGGAGACTGGGATGAGAATAAGCCTGCAAGCAAGAGCTAAGGAGTCCCAGCTTTCACACTGGAGGAAGCTAGGAATCCAGGCATGTCATTTCAGCTGTCCTGAAAAAACTCTTCATCTTCGAACAGGTTGAAGGACAAAACTACTATATCCTATATGGAATACAAGAAGACAGAATTTTTCCCCAACTACTATGTGATTTAAATCCCTATGAAATTCAGAACAAAACTCATCCATATCTTCCTCTAAACTATACGGTCTTAGAGAATTACTAAAAGATTTGTGGTCTGGCTGACTAAGAAAAAGAAATATGGATTTGTTTACTTCATGGAGTAATTAAACTAATTTAAACTTATAAAGAAAAAAACAACCTTGGGCAAGTAACAATATCACCAAACCTTCTGTAAATTGGACATGATAATAGGGTCACTGTCAGCATTAAATGAGACACTAATGAAAGCTCACTCAGGTACATATTACCATAGCGATTACTACCATATTCCACTGAATTTTCTGTGCCAATTACAAAATATACTACTGTTATAAGAAACTAACAATATAAAAGAAATAACATACTGAAATAGGGAAGAAAAAAGAAAAGACTGCCAATTAACCAAGATGCATCATTGATTGCAAGATATATCCTAATTTCAGAGATGTTAAAAGTGGGAAAATGTGTGTTTTAGCATTAAAGAAAAATGTCACTCACTAAAAGTAATTACATTAATAGCTGCCTTTAAATACACAACCATACCTGAAGGGAAATTTTCCATCCTTGTAGTGAACATTAATTCAACCATTAATTTAATCACAGGACAGAACTACAGTATGATGCAATGTCAATTTCAGCAGTACATAAAGTACCAGACTGGCTTTGAAAGCCATCCTGGAAAGTATCCTTGCCAGACCCTGATTTTGTACCTTCCCTGATTCTCATCCCTAAGAGACAATTACTCCCATAACAATCTGCACATGTGTTTGTTTTGCCTCCACATTAAGGAACTACAGCCGTGCTTCATACTCTTTTAATGGCAAAATTACCTTATTTACTTATGAATCTTAGCTCTGTGACCATCTGATGAATCAGTTAATGAATGTCTCAAGATATCTAAAACCACCAACACAACCAGCTTAAGACAATCATCAGGATTGGTCTGTAAATGGTAGATTGTAAAGCAGGGCATAAAAGCGGCAAATACCCTAATTTCGCACTTCTTGCCCACAGTTGCTAACAACTGCACTGTGTCCTCCCAAAATCTCTATGTTGAAGCACTACCCTCCAATGTGATTGTATTTGGAGATGGGAGTCTTTGAGAGGTAACTAGTTAGATGAGGTCAGTCAGTGGGGCCTTCATCGTGGGGTTAGTGGCTTTATAGAGGAGAAAGAGTTCTCTCTCTGCCAGTGTGAGGATGCAGTGAAAAGGTAGCTGTCTGCAAGCTAGGAAGAGGGCCCTCACTAGAAACGGAATCCATGGGTACCTTGATCTTGGACTTTACAGACTTAAGAATTATGAGAAATAAATTTCTGTTGTTTAAGCCAAGCAGTCGATGATATTTGGTTATGGCAAACCAATACACTAGTTTTACACTGAGTATATCCTATCAAAAAAATGTTTGCTGGTATTACCAAGAGAGTTAGTAACATCTCCCAACTTGCTAAATTGGAGGAAACACTGTATCTAAAACAAAGATTAAAATATGGCTTAAAGACAGAGAGAAAAGAAATACTTGTATAATAAAACCCTAAACAAATAATTAAACGTGAGTTGAAGTTTGAGCCTTTCTCCCTTAATGATAGCATAAAGGTAAACAGATGTGGTCCACATCTGAGTTGTGTTTAAAACATGTCAGTTCATTGGGTGAGGGCACGTAAAAATTAAGATACTGTTAACAACTATAAAATACTTCAATATTACTGTCAGGCCATCACATAAAGTGAATATGAGATGGGCAGTCTCCCTACCAATAAAAATCTAAGAGGATGTCACCTGCCGGGGTGTATATTTGAAGATGGGGCTATACAGAAATGAAATTCTCAGTTATCATTATGACAAACATGAATCTCCAAGATGTTTCATATTTTCAGTGTGGTTAACAACAGAACTACAAGTGTGCTTACTATGTGCCAGGTAATGTGTACTGTGTTAAAACACTTAAAATGTATTATCTCATTTAATTCTCACTAAAATCTTTCACTCTAAATTTCTAATGTTACCAAGTATTAAGGATAATAGCACTTAAATTTCTCATTAGCCATTCCCTCCTCTCCGTCCCCACTGCCACTGCATTAACTTAAATTCTCATCTTCTTAAATGTAAACTACTGAATGCATTTCCTTACCAAGTTCCTACTCTCAAGTCTCAGCCCTCTTCTGATTCATCACCCACACAGCTGGAGCACTTACCTTTATAAAATGCAAACACTGCTATTTCTACAGAGCCACAGGTTCTAAACCTGTGAGCATGTGAGGCCCTGCATGGTATGGTCCCTGTCTGCCTTTGGACACGTTACTATTGCCCCTCCAGACCATGCACTCTGAGCTCCAGACATATAGAACTATCCGCATATTCTCCGTACTTGACACATGCCATGCTGCTTCACCACTCCATGACTCCTACAAACTCTTAAAATCCTATGAAGCTCAACTCAAATATTTCCTCTGAAGACATCTACGACACAAACCTTCCCCCACCAGCAAGCACTATCCATCAAGAATGGCATTGCCTCTTTATGCTCCCACAGTGCATGCCCATTCCATGGAAGTTGGCCAGGGAGTGTGGGGTATTGAATATTGAGTTTAAAGGGCACGCTTTAAACTCAATGAATTTCATCACAATCCAGGGTGTGGTCCTTATATAGCTCAATTCAATCAGTGAAAAAAGTTGGTCAGACTGAAGAATCTAAATCATACCTACTAACCAACCAAAGAATAAATGATATAAAGAGATTTTAGCCCTGCATCTGATCAGAACAGAAAATAGTAAAAATAAAGCAGGTAAAATGACAGTGTCAACTAATTTCTTCTTGTCTTTATTATAGCTGACTTATTGGGTTCTGATCCTATTTATGCCCACAGCATGTCTTATTTTTATAGCTTCATTGAAGCAACAAGATTATTTCTTTCTCTGTGTGCTCTGCCTTGGAAGATAATTTTCAAAAAGCCCAATCTTTAAATCCCTTTCCTTCTCATTTTAATCGTAATAAAGACATACTTCCACCACATCATGCCAGGAAATGAGTAAACATGCTTACAGCACCTAAGAAAATATGCAAAGTATTAACATTTCTGAAGCCAAGAAGAATTTTCAACACCTTATCTTTATTTGATTTCCCTAAAAATAAAAATTGAGTGAGTGTACCAGGAAGTATATTTTAGTGCAGAGATATATATATATATATACACACACACACACACATACATACATATATATATATGTATGTAAATAGAATGTTTCACCTTATTCCAGCTCTAATTTCTTCTAAAAAATTATGTACTCATAGGAAACTGGTTATGTTTATCGAAAAATAAACAAAGTCAGCATTTCAGCAGTCATACACACAAGTACTTATTTATTTTCCCTGAGCTGCATATAATACCCGAATATTTCAAAACATCTTGGGTTAACACTTTGGATTATTATCTGTTGATTGCCACTAGCTCTTATTTTGTATCACCAGAGGGGAAATTACTTGAAAAATTTAAATGAAAGTACACATTTCAGTGCTCCATTATCAGGTTTCCCAAGTGTACAATTCTTTTGGCTAACAATATAGATGGAGATGGCTGAGTCCAAACACTTGCTTAGAATCACAGCCATTTTCTAACTAGAAAGTAAATGCAAAAATCAATTACCTCAAAATTTCAGACAATGTGTTGTAGGAAAAAGAAAATTTAAGAAAGGGAAAAAAGGAAAATAGAGGCACACTAAATTCTAACAAATGGGGCACGCGGAAGTTTCATCAGAGAGAAATTAACAATTGCCCCGGAATCATGGTGTAGCATTGTTACTTGGATAATGTTTAAACATGGGTAGACAACACAATGCACAAAGGCTGTTCCGAATTAGAAAAGCTACTGACTCTGCAATACACTGACCACTAGTACTCAAGGGATTGTGGTCAAATATCCAGCAAGCCATCTGGGCCAGGAATGGATCTCAGAATGTTTACGAAGTAAACAGTTGTCAAGAACTTTGCTTCTGCACACCCAGAGTTAGGACTGAGTTAAAAAAAAAAAATTAATACTAGAATATCTGGGATAGACATGTACACAGAGAATCATTCTAAAAATTCCATTCCACAGTAAGAGGTATATACCTTGAACACTGAATGCTTTAGAGAGCCAAAAGCAATGAGGACACAGATCTTTCCACCTTGCCTCTTAAAAGGATGCCATCAACGGGGTGGTTAATAACTTTTCTTTTCCTAAATATTTTTGCTTAGTTCAATTTTTTACGATTACCAACAACAAAACATGGAAATGCATTCTTAAGGAGTCAGAAGTTCCAGGTTCAGCAGCCAATTTTCTCACTTTGTAACACTGGGTATTTTTCATCATTAGAAGAAGAGAGGAATAACTAATCTATTGTAAGATTCTCTCCGAAATATACACAAAGAGCTTAGGTTTTCTATTAAGCACCATATTTCTATATTTTAAAACAAAATAATTAGGTAAAAAAATAATGTGGATTTTAGTATATGTAGTCCTGTTTCCTGGAAGGCTGAACTCTAGCCATTCCATAAAAGTAATGGTCACTTCTTATCCTTAGAATTCTCCAAAGGACACTTCATAATCTTCCTTAGCAATACACTCACATATTTAAAGGAGGAAAAGAGGCTGAATAAAATGTACAAATTGCTCAAAATCAATGCATAGATGGAATTCTAAATGGCAAAAACCCCAAGATATGCCATTTTAACATTTGGGGATGAAAGCAGAAAAAATGCATCAGCTCTCAATAAAGAATGGAAGCACTGAATCTGCCCCATAGCTGAATCACTACAAAGACAATTAGGACAAGAAGGTGAAACCCAGACTTTGGTTTCCTCTTCAACATTATTTCTTTAAAGAACCATTTCCCAAACAATGTTCTGTGGGATGTTCACAGATGCTCTGCTAGAAAGGGGCCCTATAGCCCCCATGGCTGAGTGAAACAGTTAAGTAAATAGGTTTCTGTGCTACTGGGCTTTTCAGAATATTGGAATGTGAATATAGATTCTGTATCTCCCAGAGAATGGATCATTACCCTGCCTTTTGCTCCAGCCCCCTAAGGAATACCCATTAACCCTTACTAAAACAGCAAAGAACACTCTTGTACCTACTAGAATACAAAACAAAATACTGATGTCTGCTTTCCCTCAAATTCCCACCAGCCCATCTATTTCCCCATTCGCAAAATTTAAATTCTATTATAGGTTACTTATCATCAAGGAAATATTAGACATTAATAGTTTAGTGCACATAAAATGCTTGAATGAAAGAAAGGAATCCTGTCTTTGATTGTATCGCCTACATCTTTTCCAGAGTATGTCAAATTTACCGCATAAAAAAATGAGATTAAATTTAACGTTATTTCAAAGGTTTGTGTGGATGGCACATATACACTACTATGATACTATGCTATTCTGCCCCAGGAATACAGACTCAACCATTTACTTATTTCTCTCCTCATCAACTTTGTCTCCCCGCCATCACCAAACATATTTCATAATAAAACAGCTCAGGGACAGAAAAACAGCACAATCACAGTGTCACTCCGGCAGATTCTCTTTATACAACCTGCAGCTTAAGGGAAGGTCAATGGCATTAAAAAAAAAATTTTTTTTAAGTGATGACTTTGAAACGTGCATCATGAAACAGATCTATTTATCAATATGCCTGACAAGAATAAGGTGAGAGCCCATTTCAGTTGGCCAGAATGACTGCTGTACATCACTCTGTAAGGCAGTAAGCCAAGACAGAATGAGTATTACCAAGTTGTTATGGTAACTAAATTGTAGCTGATTCCATAAAACATTAGCTGTCCATTGCAGGGACTGTGTTTAAAATTCAACGTGAGTCAGGGTCTCTGCTCCAAACAAGGCAGCAGTGGTCACCTCGACTAACAACAAGCCGCTCTGAAAACAAATTCTCTTTGAGCAGAGCAAAGTAGCAGCCACAATCCAGGCGAGCTCAGCTGCTCCAGGCCAAAGGCCTTCACCCATTCACTCTCAATTCTGTGACATCATGATCTAAGTACTTTCTCCACCTGACCTCACCAGTAAATAAGCACCATCCAGAAAGAAAGGCAAAACAAACAAAGGTCATGGAAACCACAGCTGAAAGCAAAACTCTCCAGTTACAATTGGGGTCTCCTATCATCAGCACATGCAGAACAGCATTTCAGACTGAGGTTTTGGAGTCCAAGAGATTCGGTTTGAATACTGACCACATTACTGGCTACCTAGGTGACCCAGAGAACATAACCTCTTTTCATTTAAGCTGGTCTATACTAAAGAGGTAACAATTGCAGAATTGTGTAGTGGTTAAGTGTATGAGCACTGGCATCAGACAGTCTGGATTGTAATCCTTTGTCTGTGGCCAACTAGCTGCATAATTTTAGACAAGTTACTTGACCTCTCTAAGCTCAATGTCTTCAACTGTAAAATAAGGATAATACTACCTATCCCTAACAGTAGTTGTGAAGAGTAAATAAGACCTCCCTGGAAATATAGTAGAAACTTAATATGTGTTAGCTATTGCTAATTGTCTGGTGGTAGGTGCTATTATTACCTATGATAAACAGTGTGATGGTCCCCTAAAGACAGCCACATCCTAATCCCTGGAACCTGTGACTATGTTACCTTACATGCTAAAAGGGACTTTGTAGACATGATTAAGATGTGGAGATTATCCTGGATTATCCAGGTGGGCCTGATGTAGTCCTTAGGGTCCTTATAAGGGGAAGAAGGAAGCGGAATAGTCAGAGGAGATGTGACAACGACGAATGCAGAGATGAGAGAGAGTGGGGCGGGGGAGGGGGGCGGGGGAGAAGGAGAGGGAGAGAGAGAGAGAGAGAGAGATTTGAAGGTGATACACCAGTGGCTTTGAAGATGGAAATGGGGACCATGAGCCAAGGAATGTGGGCAGTCTCCAGTAGCTGGGAAAGGCAGGAAAACAGGCTCTCTCTTAGAGCCTCCAGAAGAAACACAACCCTGCTGATACCTTGACTTTAGGACTTTTGACCTCCATAACAGTAAGAAATTTATCTCTTTAATTTGCAACTGCAATAAATTTATTATGTTGTTTTAAGCTACGACATTCCTGGTAATTTGTTACAGCAGCAATAGGATACTAATATACTTACTACCTTATCGATAGATTAAACAGAAAGTCTGTGAAAAATGCATAACACATAGTAGGCACTGAATAAATAACAGCTATTGAATTATAGTTGACAGATGTCGGTGACTAGGAAGACTTCACGTGTCTCAGAAAAACCATAATCATCTAGTATTCCATTGCAGCTAATGTCTGCTCCCTATAGCAACCTGTATGCCTCCTACCACATACCAAACACTTACAGATATCCTCTAGCAATTCATTCTCAGATAATTGTACCTGAAATAGTCTAGGTAACTAAATGAACCAGAAAAGGAGGTACCATCAACCAAGAGCAGCTGAATTCCAAAGATGAGCAAATCTAGATAGGGATATCATTAGCCCAAGGCAGTCTTCTAACTCAAAGCAGAAAAAGCCATAGTGCTTTGAAAAGAAATAACAAAAAGCATGTCTACTTGCCTCAGGTTTAAGACCACTGAGACTAAATATCTGATGGCATCCAAGAGGAGGAACCTCTAGATGTTCACTGAGAAGGGCTGAGACACAAAAATTCAAGAGCCTGTCCCCATCAACAATGAGGGAAAACAGAAAACCAGGAGGTGGTAAAAAACGGTCTCTCCTTCCTCCTGTTCCAGCTAATGTCCAGCGCTGATGAAGGATTACAATTGCTCTTAGCAGCACGTCTACCAGTACATCGGTGACGTGGGAGGGGGTGTTGACTTCATTCCACTCCCTCTCCAAGGAGCTTGGATTCCTGCTGCCTGGATGTTACAGACCTACAGAAAAGGAGGCTTCCACTGAGAGAACTACCCAGACACAGTGATTAGGGTGATCTTAGGAACAACACTGTCAAATCATGTGCAAGAAGATGTATGGGACATCTGCAATAAAGAGACTAGGAAGGGAAAAGAATACAGCAGGGAAACAGGGAGACATAGAACAAACTATAGAATCAACTGATTATGCATGCTGGAAAAATTCATAGGCAAGTCAGAGCTATCACTTTCCGTGCGCCTTTCTATAGCTCCCTGAACACAGCCTTATTTTTAAACTGTGTGCAGCCTAGGATGTTCTTCTTGATGATTATGGAGGGTCAGGAAAAAACCTGAGCACTTTCCTGGGCACACAGAAGAATTTCTGATTTGATATCTGTTTTTAAAGGCAATATCTATTTCCACCCCTAAATTTATATTCTCCAGGCTCAGGTATTTCAAACAAGAAATAGTAAAAAGGTTAGAAGAAATAAAATTCACCCAAGCTCCTACGCCACATGGAAAGACAAAATATGTTTATGAAAAAGGCACAAACAAGAAGATGAAGCCCAAAAGAATGCCTGCTACCTTAGGTCAGATTACACCCTTTCTCTTCTGCTAGGACTTGCATTTGCTCAATATCTTCTGGGCACGAAGATGTGACATGGGATTCTAGCTGAGAGCAAATGACGGGCGGAATACACCCACGGAATGTCAGAGTTATCAAACTGTACTCCAGGGATCCCTCAAGATCTTTCGGTGGGGTGTGTGTGAAAGGGAAGGGTGGGGCACTGGAATCCCGCCCCTGCCCATGCTTCAAACTGAACTTGCCTTTTGTTTTACATTTTGGGCTTGAAGAAAAAAAAAAAAAACGTGCTTAAAACATCTAATCTAATCCAACCATCTCATTTTACCAACAAACATGAAGAACTGAAAAGAAGGCAACTAGTTTGCCCAGGACAGTCTGGTTTATGCCTGATGATCCACTGTCATTTTGTATAGTGCCTTCCCAAAGTGGCAATAAATTATGAGTCACCCAACTAGAGAGGTTACAGATTTGCCAAAGGTCCTACATTCTGAGGTGATTCAGCCAATATCAGAACATGTTTCCTAAGATTCTTCTTAGTACATAGTACTATCCCCTTATTAGATAGAAAATGTTTTATTTGCTTTTTGTTTTTATTTGTTTCACCAATAGGGTGAAATACCACTGTAACCTAATAACAGCCAGGGAAAAATGTAAATGGTCACTAGATATTAATCCTTATTTTATACTACACTGATTCTTTGCCTTGGATATTAAGCGAACACCACAGAAACGATTTGTATGATCCTTCTGAAAAGTTAGGATAGACTGTTGGATTTTTTTTTTTTTCCCAGTAGAATTATGACTTAAATTGAAGTGTAAAAATTGTCTGGAAATGACCCAGAAACATGTACCAGAGAATATGAGAATTTCTAGTATAAACAGGGCCCTTGCCTCTAGATTTTCAATTTTACTTATTTTTGAGTAATGTAAATAATAACACAAAATTATAAAGTGAAATGCAAAGATCGTTTTAATATGAAATATGAGATTTCAGAGCAATTTCTTACTTGTTTCCATAAAGCATTCCTATGAACTTTAGGGCATGTATATACGGCTTCTTCCATCTTTAGGAGTACTATGAGTTGAAGAATGTTGCCGTAGGTGTTCTATGACACCTCTTTATTGCTGGCACCCCTAACCTCCCTCAGTAGTCACTATCGCCTCTCAGAAGGTTCCCTCGTTTGTTTATAGAACATTCCTTATTTTGTGCCTCCCTGGAAAGGGCTCTGCCTTTCCCTCTAACCCTGAGGACCAAGTCCCATTTGGGCCATTAACATCCAAAGGGGACTTCTTGCTAGCCAGGGGAAACAGACTTCTGAAACTCACTCAAAATGAGACTATGCGTTGCCCTAGAAATGCTGATCCAGCTGTGTCACCTCAGCATAGCCATCCTGCCTCCGCATCCAGAGGCCGGCCTAGAAAATACAAATGCAGGTAGAAAAGAACAAGGATTATGACAAGCTTCTTATCAGTATAATCCCAATAGCATAGGTTCCCAAGTTGCCAGTAATATGCTAAATTGTTGACTTGAGAAAATCTTGTCAATCTCTGCTATTTTCCTAATGCTCAGATAAAACCTTTCTGATGCCAGAAGAAAAACTAAACAGTAAAGTAGGCAATAAACAATGGAACAGCAATGAGAAAAGCTATAGCATATCTTCCGACAGTCCCTGGATTAGAACAATATGCTATTTTTTCAATTCTTGCAGCTTTAAAAAAATATTTGTTGCATGTGCTCAGTGTAATAGATGCCTAAGTGAGATATGACTTCCTATTGTAACTGAGGCTGCACTGTAAATAGAAAGATGAATAGATTATTTCACCTTGGCAATTGCATTACTTTTGAATTTCCTACTTCAAATGGAAACATCTGAAAGGAAACAGACCTGCATTCCTATCTCCACTCCAACACTAACCTGCTTGTACAAATCTCTTAGCCTCAATGAGGTAAACATACATACTACTAACTTGGTAGAATTGTAAACGTTAAGGTCTTTTAGAAATAGCTAAAGCCACATAAATATATGGCTTTAATGAAGGACAACAGGAAGGTTGAACACTTTTCTGAAAGGACCAGGAAATTGTCCCTATGACAAACTGATGAAGTTGCCAAGGAGAAAGATTCTGCTCTTAGCCTCCTGAGCCTCAAGACACCTGGAAGACTTGGAGAGAAAAGATTAATGCAGAAAGAGAAACAGAGATTAGAGAATTTCATGGCAGAGATGGGGGGGTGGTGGGGAGGGTATGCCAAAGTAATTTTTTTTTTTCCTAAACACAACCAAATATTCCCATATTCCTCCTAAAGGAGCAACTATTTGAAAATTTAAGGCAACTTTAACCTTGTTAGCAGGGTTCCCTCAGAGGACTATTTTGTTGGAGGTAGGGAGAACATTCAGCGCTATACACTCAGAATTTTTCCTCCCCAGTCATTTGCTTGGCAGGAAAACATGATATGCTTTTTGTAATTAGTTGATTAAAAGTGGTATTTGATTGAACCCTAGCTAAACAAAGCAATCCTGAGCTGATTGAAGGACACATTCGAACCCTTCAAATGACAGTGCTTGTGTTGGAGACAATAAATCTTTACTCACAGAGGAGATAAACATCCCTATTTAAATAATTTGGCACCTATAATAATGTATTTATTCATTCCAGAGGCAGATTTTATTAGGCCCTTTCAAAAATGAAATAACGTGATATTTTAAATAATAAACTCCTGAGAAAAAATGTTTGAATTATCCACAATGATCATTTATAGTGAGAATGGAAACAAAAAATACCATAAATGGAAGAGACCGCATCATGGAACCATAATTCACCATCACTGTTGACTTTGCAGAAGCCTGTGTCAAAGATGAGACACACTGACCCCAAAACACAAGCGGAGAAGTGTTTTGCAGAAGGATAGTTCCTTCCATCCACATCTCCCTAATAAAATAAACATGTCATGTGCTTTTTTTCCCCCCTTCAACTGCCATTCCTGATTTTAAAATATGTATGCTTCCCTCAGTGTTGGAGAGGTAGAACTAAAGTCCTACTGTGGCTTAGAAGGCCCCAGAAGTAATGAGTAGTAGAATCCCTTCCTCACCATCTTAGCAACTATATGCCTTTCTTAATTATAGATGTCAATTCGAAAATCTAGACATTAGCAAAACTGTGTTCTAATTCCACTCTACCAACCACTTTTGTGAATTCAAATAAACCACTGAACTTTACTCCAAGCCTCCGTTTAGTTACCTGTTAATTGGGGGCAAATATATGTACAATGTACCTTCCAAACTTGAAACCATCATATGCTAAAGCACTTCAGAAAAAAAAACAAAAGAACTATATAAATGTAACGATGTAATAAACACCGCATAGGTCTTCCCTGTTAGCAATAAACTATCATAGGAACAGTAAAATATCCTTTTTTAGTCTAAATAGAGATTTTCTCTAAACTAATTTACAGGAAGAAATGTTTTATTGTATCTCATGTACTTTAAATGCTACCATTTTTTAATTTGTTTTAAGTAAATAATAGAATTTGAGCCCTTTCAGTCACCAGGCTTTTTGGGGCTCTTCTATTATCTTTAGAGATGGCCTAACCTTGGCCATAGGCTATTTTAATTTACCTCCCATTGTCATAACTAGCTATCATGGAGACTCAGTTCTTGGTCAAATCAATCAGGCCCTCATGCAGAATAAAACTCTGAACTGGCAGCAAATGAATCTGGTTTAAAAGTCAGATAAACTTACAAAAACATGGCAGTTGACTGGAATAGTATGTAACTGCCCCTCCGTATACATACAGCTAATCAGTTAGCAGTAAATTGTTAGAACTTTACAGTTTGGCTTGATCATTTTGATGCTCCCAAACCTTCCCCGCTCTAGCACACAGCTGTGAACTGTGCTTCTCCTAGAAAGAGACACTGGCAGTTCAATTCTTCCATTCCCCTCTATTTTATCATCTTCATCCAGCAAAGCTTTAATATCTGCTCAAAAGCAGACTTTACTTTCCTTGCCTACGCACACATGAAATAAAAATCCATATAACTAGGATTCTTACCATAAAACCATTTGCCCACATGGTATTCCCATCATGCCCAAAGATGTAAGCACATTTGGAGGCTGAAATGCAAATGGGATTATTTATTTGCGGAGCATGACAGGAAGTAAAATGTAGCAGCAGAATCTTCACAATCAGAACTCAGTCAATTTATTGTCCGCTACCTGGGTGCTGAATTTCAATCTATTCTTTCAATGCAAAACACACACACACACACACACACACACACACACACAGAGACAGAGAGAGAGAGAGAGACAGAGAGAGAGAGAGACAGAGAGAGAGAGAGACAGAGAGAGAGAGAGAGAGGGAGGGAGGAGCAGGCTGAATACAAGACATAAAACACAAATTCTATTACACTGAAAGCAAGGAAGACATATAATGAAATCCTTTTCTGTCTACAAGGTCATCCTTCTAATTCATAGAATTCATTTAATCCTGAGGTTTGATGCAATATGTCCTCCGCAGGCTGAATACAAGACATAAAACACAAATTCTATTACACTGAAAGCAGGGAAGACATATAATGAAATCCTTTTCTGTCTACAAGGTCATCCTTCTAATTCATAGAATTCATTTAATCCTGAGGTTTGATGCAATATGTCCTCCTTTACAAATAAATCTATACTGTACAGGTTCCTAACAAGAGCCCTCAGAGAGAGTTCAGAATGCAAATGAGAAAAACATAACGCGGCCACTGGTAAGCAACACACAAAAGCAGCATTTTTATCATATAAATATCTTTTAGAGGGCAATAAATTGCTTATCAAAAAATTAAATGGTTAAGTCTAAGCAAAAAATGATACTAATAATATGTGCTAGAGGTTAATTTTTCAGGGCTCAGATCTATAATTAACCACCCACTTCTTTTTCATTAATGGCACCAGCTCACCATTAAAACTTTTCTAGACAGTGCCCTCCTTTGGTGCTCTTGATTCCTGTGACTGAGAGAGTGAAAGTTCCTCATCATTCAGTCCTGAGTAACTGCTCAGCAAAAAGGACCAATGTCTGACTTCAACTTTGTAGTACATTTGACAGATTATATGAGAAGTTACAAATATTTGAAAGTCCTGCTGTTTAGATTAATCTGATGAGATAGAATGTTTCAATGTTAATTGGAAAATCACTGAATTAAAACCATTCCCCTGCCAAAAAAAAAAAATTATTATGGTTATTACCTTAAAATCTTGCTTCAGTAATAAAGAGATAATTCAAAACATTTTAATAGCAAAGAAAATAATTATCAATTAATAAAACCACAGATATGCTATGAACCTTATCTTTATGTGTTATAAAAATATTACTTAACTTTTTACTAACAGAGAGACTAATGATATATATATATAATACATCTTGATATACAATAGTTCTCATATTGTTAGAATGTTGTTTGTGAAATCACTAACAACATTTTTTACCAGTTGAAGCACTAAAATGTGTCTCACTCTTTTCTGAAAATTTCTATTACATAGAAATCATTACTACTAGCTGAACCAAAGTATCTAGGTCTGTATAGCATGTGAGGGATTTTTCAAGTGAATATTCACATACACAGATTTTTGGTTATCTATGTTTCACTGATAATTATTTGGCCTTACAAGACTAGCAGAAGCCATGGCAAACCTCTACACCTTTCTGGTGGCCCAGGCATCAGCCACATTGCTCTAGACCAACTGAGTCATGTCAAAGGAAACAGCTCTGTCACTCTCAGATATTCCCCGTTTTGGGTAGACTGCCTCATGTGATGACTCTACCTTTGCTTATATTGGGACACAATAATGCTACTTGTGGAGTGGGATTTCAATAACTTCACCCATCTTTGGCTAATCCCAGTCAGAGTCTCACACACTGTTTGCCACGTTAGCGATTCATCTTTAATTTCTACCACATCTCATTTTCTAATGATGTTTCCTAAGGTGGGTAAACAAGACAATCTCAGATTTCAAGAAATATTTAAAATTCAGCCCATGGATTTTTGTCTTATGAAGTTAAATAATACACACTGCAAATGACTCTTAAGGACATTTCAAGTTCCCCCATTGTCATCTTCTTCTTGTACATCTAGTCTCTATTCTTAATAAAATCAAAATGTACAGTAAATGTATACTTCGTTACTATATATTTATTATAATAGTTGGTTTCTTTAGCAACAATAGCCCACCTAATTCTCACATCAATTCTTGAGACAGATGCTATTATCATTCCCACTTTGCAGATCAAGAAACTGAGATCTGGAGAAGCTAAGTAATTTGTCTTTACTCACACAGCCTACAAGAAATATTATCATTTGCGAAGACTCAGCTCTTACCTGACACACAGCATTGCTTCTTATTGAACAGTTTTATATTAAGATGTTATAATCCTGATATCTGCTCTCAAAGGGAATTATACATGTGCCTCTCTGTTTAACATTATTCAATGATCACTGCTACCTCCAGAGTAAAATGCAGACTCCTTGATCTAGAGTTTATAGTCCCTGGGGGGCCTACCCTCCCAGCTTCATCATGTTGTCCCTGCCCCAGGCACACATTTTTGCTTGTGGGGACTGATTGTTCCCAAACTTTTCATGTTCCCTTGTGTCTCTGTACACTTGCAGAATCACATCTTGAAACATCCTACTCCATTTTGTCCATCTGGCAGGTTCCCACTCATCTTTGATGACTCAGTTCAAGCATCTCTTTTCTGGGCATCCTTCCCTGACGCCCAGCCTCCAGTAAGAAGGGTCACTCCCACTTTTGCCTTCCCATGCACTTTCTTCATACATTTAGTTCAACTATGAAAGTATCATATTAAAACTATTTGTCAGACTCCCACCACCAGTGACCTTTTTAAGAGCAATGACTTTTTCTGTCATTCTTGTCTTTTTACCTATAGACATGTTTCAATAATAAGCAAGGGGACAAATGTATAGGTGGCATTAGTGAAGCTGAACAACAAACATCCCTTACATACAAGTTCTAGAATTCTAGTACATTGTAGCTGACAAGAAAACTATGAAAATGTGATATACAGAGAATAATTTCTATGTCTTAAAGTGAGTTAAAAAAAAACAAAACATGGAAATCTCATTGTACAGAAACTGATAGCAGGTATAGTTTCTGTACAATGTGGAAAGAGTATGACACTTGTAGCTCAAAGCAGCTGGAATGTGAGGTGAAGATGGACAGATGCAAGAGACAGGACCAAAGCCTGGAGGCCCATGTGTCATGGAACAGATTAAATTTTGCTTGAATAGTTTACGACCCTGTTTCCCAGTTAGAATATCTCTCCTCTACCTCTGTATGCTACCCTTCATAGCTCAAATGCCACCCTTCATGGTTCAAATGCCACTTCCTCCATGAAGCATTCTGCATTTTCCTAGTCCAGAAGACGCCTGCCCCTCCTTTCTCGTTCCTCTCAGTGGACACTTGTACTTGTCTACAGAACTTGCCACCTTTCCCTTTGTACAAGTCTTACCTTACCTGCTAGACAGAAACTCATTAAGGGCAAAACGTGCATCTTCTTTTCCCCCCCCCCACTCATCCCTAGCACATAGCTCAGAGCCCAATATATTACGGTATAAAGAATAAGGCACTAAATTCTGAAACTATTTTAAATGTATACTTCAACTAAAATTCAGTAAAGATAATAAATGTTAAAACCAATTTATGATGATGTATCATAGCAATTCCAAGATAAATTTCAAATGAAAAAATTTCTCTCCAGAATTCTTAATATGCTAGATTTTCACTTGTGCCCTGATTTAGATAAAACTATTTAAAATCTTGCATAAACAGCCATCTCATTATTGATTACATAGACATACAGTCTCAAAAGAGTCACTTGTCTAGAGAAATTTGTAAAGTTGTATTTGAGTTACAATCACTTTTATCAAAAGCTAAGAAAAGATTTCAAATGCATACTGAAAATGTTGGTGAAAAAAACATACTGTGTTATCAGTAGGGGTAATGTGGATGTTGGAGTGAAGAGAAGATATACACCTTTAGTAAGGAAAAAAAGTTTGGATTTGCATATTTGATCATAACTACACCTCAATACCTACCAATTTTTCTAGAAAATGAAGGAAAAACAACAATGCACTACACACAGGGTGCCAGACAAAGTAAGACACTCTCCCAGCACCTGGACATCAAATGAATCAATAGGACAACTGATGTTCCTGAAGATTCAGCTACAGATCAAGGACAGTGCAAGGTACATGCTTGAAGTTGGCATTTTCATTTGAATCAGAGCTAGTATCATCATTCTGAAATATTTCCTTGAAAACATAACCTTCAAATGTGAGTCTGACAACTATAACCATTTCATAATTATGGAATATACAATAGCACGGCATCACAAGAGAATACTGCATTTTTAGTGTCAACTGCTGCCCTGTATTCTAAAATATACTTTATACTTTGTAGGATATTTTCTGAAAAACTTTCCATATGTAGACTTTGCTGTGGATATTTGCCATGAGAAGTGGCCACTTAAAATTTTAATGTTAAATAGTTGACGATGAGGTACATGGATGAGCCTAAGGGTATCCAGCCTTTCTGTGGTGAGACAGTCATCTTAGATGCCATCTCCCTTGGAGCCACACACTCTGTAGAGACTTGGGATTTGAGGGAGGATTTCTGGCAGCCAGAAGGAAGAGGCAGTACTATCGCCACATTTACAAAATTGTCCTGCAGTATTTCCGCCCCTCCAACCCCAAAATGCACCAGAAGGAAGGAGGGACAGGAGACGGCTGCTCAATAATAAATACTATCAACAAGGACCAATGTGCAGTTGGACAGTACTTTAAAGTTGGAGCCCCAGCACATATATCACCTTAATATGACTCATAGTGAACCCAGGTCCCTGGTTAACCAAGTTGGCTACAGCTATTATCAACCAGTGTAAGATTCATAAAGGCAATGAAAGTGAATATAAAAAATCGGCAAAGGCTCAAGTATTAGAATGGTAACAATTAAAAGTCTTCCTCCCAAGGAGTTCTTTCTCCCATGATAAAAAACTTAACACCTAAAGGTTGTCCAGTTAAAATATTAAGATTTCTGATTCTTTCTACAGGTCTATACTCCCCAAGTGCAATTCATAATCTGAAAAGCTCTGAAAACCCAAAGATTTTTCATTAACTGGACCTGAAGGAGGATAAGATTATAGTCTTTATTTCACTGTATTAGTTTTCCACAGCTGCTGTAATGAGTTACGACAAGTAATTAAACATTTAAAATAACACGAATTTATTGTCCTACAATTCTGGAATTCAGAAGACCGACAGGTCTCCCTCAGCTAAAATCAAAATGTCAGCAGGACTGCATTCCTTTCTGGAGGCTCTAAATAAAACTTTTCTCCTTGTCTTCTCCAGCTTCCAGAGGCCATCTAACTTTCTTCACCCAGGATCCCCTCCCTCCATTTTTAAAGGCAGCAAGTAACATTTCTTTGATCCTGTTTCCATGATCACATCTCCTCTGACCTTGGCTGGGAAATGTTCTCTATTTTCAAGGACCCTTGTGATTAGATTGGGCACAGACATACGCAAACATTCTATTGTTTTTCTAAAATATGAAAAAGTCTAAATTCTGAAATATTCTTTCCTAAGGGTTTCAGATAAGAGGCTGTGATCTATACCATGATTTATCCATACTGGTGGATCTCTCCCTCCTCACCAGAGCCACCTCTGTCCATCCATTCAAAGGAGTAACTGCTCAACTAAAAGCTCAGATCCAAAAACAATGACTAGACCATAAAAATGAGTGGGCAGGGTCACTATGCTTTGAAGAGCACAAAACCAAGGCCTACTCCCTCTTTCTCTTTTGAATTTCTTGTTTTATATGGCTGTAAAATTGAAATTAGAACCCCTCTTGGAGCATGACCATTTCTTTTTCTTTTGGATTTCCTTATTAAGAGTATATCAAGACTAAAAATATATGTATTTGGACTCAAGCCTAAAGTATGTGCTCCTTTTTCCAAAGAGCCCCGCACTGGGGTAACTGGCACCATCTCAAACAATTAATAACGTGGCACTCTGGTTATCCTTTGGCTGACATCACCTAGGTATGTCTTCCCTGTAACCCTGCACAGGGACAGAGGTGACTGGCGGAGTAGGTTCAAGTATCTCTGGGATCCTAACATACTACTATCAAAACCCCACCTCAATGCTTAAAATAAACATTAGAAAGCACGAATAGCAGAAAGTTCACTGAAAAGATGATGAATGCCTTTCTACTCTGGCAGAGAAAAATATATATTCCCAACATATGATACAGACATTGGCCCCACAGGGAATACCTTGAACAGACACTATTAGTTAGCTGGTAAAAAAAAAAAAAGGTCAAAAGCTATAGGTAATGGCATAAATTCTAAAGCAACTTCCTGTGACATTGAGAGTTTATCTGCTGTAGGCAGAAAAGCCTTTGAGGTTACTCAGACCATATCTAGGAGACCTTCGAAAGAGCATTAACATCCATTAACAGTGTAGAACACAGGATAACTCTCAATTATGGTAACACAAGTCAACCCAATCCTGTGTTGAGAGCAGCCTGACCATAATAAATCGTGAAGTCTAGCTATTGCAGCCTAACTCTGAAAAAATAAAGATTAAAAATTAAATACAATCCAACTTCCTCCAAGGCAAGGACACTGTCTTATTCATTTCTCTGCCCCTGTTACCCTCATCGCAGTGTAGAAGGTAATTAATATATCTATAAACTTTGTGTTTAAACGTCACTTTTACTTCATGGGGTAAATTAATGCAATACCAAATGTGCAAAGCACATAAAACAAGCACACAAGATGGAAAAACGTTGACACATTATCCAACCATAGCACATTTATCAAAAGACATCTAAGAAAACACTCCCAGACACTATATAATCTGCCATATACCCTTTTCACCAATCAACTAAGAGTGGTTTTATTTCTACATATTTAATGAAGAACACCAAAATCAGATCTGTGTCATTTATCCTCATTTCTAAAGGTAGTTCTCATTGCACACTGTGCTCAAACATAAAAATATCACGAACTAGTGATTTCATTAACTTTCTCTTGAGCTTGTGAACCAACTCATTTCTGATGTCCTAAAAACTAATTTCTGAATGACTGCTCATTGGTTTTCCCGAGTCCTTCCGGGTAATACTTGTTCAAATAGGAGATGTATATGCCAAGAATAAAAAAAAAAAAATCATTTTCAATTCCTGAAGAGCGTGATATTGGTGCAGGTCAATGAACACCATCCCTGTTTTATACGGAGACAACCAGGCACCTGAAAAAATTCTTGGGGGCAAGAATCCTATTAGTTACCTTACCTAATAAATTAAACAGCAAAAGTACTAAAATCTTATGCTCCCAACCGTATCATTTGTAGCTCATTTATGAAAGAGACCTAATATTCACACCAATCTACAGGCTCAAAGACCTTAGTATTCTCCAAGGTTCCTAGCACCTACAACACACACACATATAAAAGATTCAGTCACCTTTTAAATTTTTATGGTATGGTAATTTATATAGATAAAATTAACCAGATTCATGACTTAAAAAAGTGAGGTTATTGTCCTTTGAGAATTCTCTGATCCACACCATTTGAGATAAACTTTATACTTACACGAAGTCTATTCTACCTACAAAATTATCCAATTTTTAGATTTTGTTAAACTTGTAAGATAACAATGAGAAAAACAGATTGATACATGCAATCCATAGCCAGGCTGAAGAAGGAAAATCTAGCACTATATGCAAAAGGCCAAGGAACAAATTCACGAAGAATGACTACACTAGCAATGTTATCAGGGGCTCTTTTGGGGCACATTTTATTTGGGGCACTTTAATCTTGCCTTGTTCAGTGTGTAATGGAAGAACAGCTTCCATTACAATGAAAGCCTAAATCATAAAGGCCTTTCTGTATGTATATTTTGGGGATGGGAGGTTCTCTTTTGGGGGGTAATCTAAAAATAAACTATGATACCATCTCAAAGTTTACCCAAGTATCAGCCAAAACATGTCCCAGTCCTCATCCCCTAGGCCTTGCTTTCGTTCAAACTTCCAAAATAATAGAATTTTTAACAGATACCTTGCCAAAAGGAAGGGTTGGGATTAGTTCCAGGTTAGCAACTAATGAGGGACATCGTGTCTTCTGCCCTCATTTAATTATGGATAATGTCCACAAAAGATTAATTCTGAGGAATTAAAAGTGTAAAAGGCTAGAATGCCAGTAATTCACTGTGGTACATGCAGATTTAAACAGCATTCTGTCAACTAGAAGTCTATTAACTAGCACTTATATAATAACTAGTATTTATAACAAACCTGAGGGAGTTTAAGGTTTCTGTATTGCTGTTACATAACAAATTACTTCGAAATTTAGCAGTTTCAAACAATAAACATGTAATAACTTACGGAGGTCCTGTGGGTTAGGAATTCAGAAAAAGCTTAGCTAAGTGATTCTGGCTGGTGGTCTCTTAAGAGGATATAGTCAGTATGTTTCCCAGGACTGTAGTCACCTGAAGACTTTACCAGAGCTAAGGGATCTTCTTCCAAGGTGGCTCCTGTTAGAAAGTCTCATTTCCTTGCTCTGTGGACTACTTGAGTGTCCTTACAACATGGCTGCTGCCTTCTCCCAAGTGAGTCATCGGAGAGAGCAAAGTGAAAGTGGCAGTGTCTTTTATGACTTAGCCTGAGAAGTCACATACCCTCATGTCCACCACATTCTAGAATTCTGCCGCATTCTATTGATCACACAGAACACCCTGATATAACGTGGGAGGGGATTTCACAAGGGCACAACAGGCAAGGATCACAGGGGACTGCCTTAGAGGCTGGCTATTACAACGTTTAAATAAGCTTCCAAATGAAAGATAACACTCAACATAGTTTTAGAACTGTTTGTTGTAGCTCAATTTCTTGAAAATCATTCTTAAATATAATATGGTATGAATAAGGCTACTAGATGACATCCTATAAACTCTGTGGGGAGGCATATAATAAATGTCTTTTGAACCAATCTAATCCTAGATTTTTTAACTCTGACAATGCACTTGCTCGGCTCAACACATTTCTTATATATCATTTTGTGTATATTATTTTATGGACTTACCAATAAATACTGTTATAATTTATACTATTTTAGTGTCAATATTATTCATAGTGTCAATATTATTCAAAATAATATTCAATTATTTTGAAAAGCATATATTCTAGATCCTCAAAACTAGTGTGGATTAGAATTTCCATGGTCAAGAACATCATAGAATCAGACGGGATCTTAAGATGTTACCTAATTTGTTGAAGCTGAATGCTGAGTCCATGGAAATCCAAACTTTCCATAACAAAACAATTTTAAAAACCCAACACATTCATTTTGCAGATGAGGACATTCCCTCAATATATAGAGTTACCTATTCAATGCAACTCTTAATATTGGAACACACAGAAGAAAAAAAAGAAAGCAAAGATGAAACATCACATCTTTAAATGACGTCTCATCAATGAGATATCAAGTGACTTCGCCAAAAAAAAATTATTCAGCAACCTTCTTTAGTTAAAGCTTGTAGTTTTAAGAGTACATTAGGGTAACAGGAGGCAGTTATAGCTTATGAGTAAACAATAATACTAAAGCTAGAAGTTTTGTTGGTCAGGTTTTTCTTATAATTGACATGCTCTGTTACTGCTGCAGCTAATCATGATATAGAGTTTCAATGTGTGAATTAAAAATCCACAGATAGTATTGAGACCACGTATAAAAATGATTAAGATAAGCTTTTCTGGAAACTACAAGTATGGATTCCCCTCCAAACAAACACAGTGTATTCTTATCTCCTAGGCACTTGACCATTACTTTCAGCTTGAGACTACAGGGAAAAGCTAAGGGGTGTGGGAGAGGGAAAGGAAGAAAGTAGTGCAGCTCCTATGCAACAAGTATTATATCAACATTCAGACTTGGAAGGAAAAATGAACCTAAACAGAAAAAGAACTGGCCTTCTGATACATTTCAAAGACAGCAGCATCGACAGCAATAAAAATAGTGAATATGCAATGAATATTAACTACATGCCAGGAGCACTCTTAAATGTATTAATATATTCTCTCATTAAACTTCACAAAGTCCTTATCAGCAACTATTTAAAAGATGAGGAAATTGAGACTCAAATTAAGAAAATTATGAAAGATAACCTACCTATTAAGTGGCAGAACTGGGATTTAAATTCAGCCAGTCTACCCCAAAAGCTACCTCTTTACGTGCTGTGCAATACTGCCTTAAAATGAATCAGTACAATCACACAGCTATGGCATCTTCATAAGGTATCATAAGAAGGTATTCAATAATATGAATGTTGCTTTTGATTGGTAAAAAAATTCTCAATGGTATGACTTGGTGGTCATAACTGTACTTGCAACATTAGCATATAAAAAGTACCATATCTTCCTCAATGTTATGCCTACAAACCTGTATATAAAAGTCAAAAGCCACCAAGATGATATTCCTCAGTAGAGAAAACTGAAAGATAGAGATGAGGCCCACATATATACAAAACAAGGTGAAATAAAAAAGTTTGTTTCAAATCCTCCTGACTATACCTGAACTGTTATAAATCACTTCTTGTCAAAACATTGACTTTCCTTTCTATTCTCAAGAAAACTTGGCTCTACGTCACTGACAGTGTTTCCAGACTTTGAAATCTCTAGGTCCCCATTACCTCGAGTACTTACCCAAATAAGCACAACTAGCAATTGTCCCAAATGCTATCCCGCTCATGAAAATGTTGCATAGATTAACAAAAAGTTATCATTATACAAAACCTTGTAAAATCTAATGATATGAACAAGCTGCCTTTAAACCATTTTAAACAAGAGAATAGTAAATACATATCATTTTAAAGACTTAGAGCTTTTCCTTTTTTTTTTTTTAAATACAAGACCATTGAGTTACATAACCAACTTGAATGATGCATTAAATTCAGAATCTATGCTACTGCAATGCTTGTCCTGAGACTTCATCTGAGACAGAAAAGGACCATGACCTATGGAAATATCACCACTGGAGGCTCATATCAGATATTATTGTTGACAGTCAGACTTGGGAGGAAAAATGAAGTCTGAGCAAAAGGATAGCCCTGGGGACTTTTCCTACCCTGTGGTCCACTTAACCTTATAGAAAATTACTTTCCCTTACAAAATGGGGTAGGAGGAGGAGGATGACTTAAATGGCTTAAAAAAAATGGGGAAAATTTATTTCTCAGTTGCATTTAAATGAAGTAAAAGAGTGATACCTGCCAGAATTATTTAGTTCTGTATATTATGTTATATGATTAGTCACTGACCACCTACTACCTATATCCATAGAATACAGAGTAATATGTTTGCCTTCTCATGAATGGAAAGAAATATTCAGCATCATTACCCATCTGTCAGTTGTACAAGGAAAGATTTCCTCTGTCTATTTAGAAGACTTGTCTGTTACCTCTGAATGTGTGTGTGTGTATGTGTGTGTGTCTTTCAGTATCCACCACTGCTATCTATGTATACCAGTGTGTATATGTAATTATGTCATATATTTGTATATATTCGAGAATTCAAAAACAGGAAAAGGTTACTATGTCCATTACTCTTCTGGAGAAAACAAAGCTAAGTGACATCTGTGAATAAGAAGGGCACCACAGGAATAACTGTGATGCAGTGAAAAGTGGGAATATAACCTTGGCCTCTTGACTCCTACTTTAATACACAGCTCTCTGACTCCTAACATTTCTAAAGCCAACACAACCTCTCATGTTTGATTTGGTGATATTCTCACTCTAATTATCCCAGCTACATACAAAGTCAGATGCACGTGCATACTTCTCTATAAATTATTTTCTATTAAAAAAAGTAACATTAAACTTATGTGTTTTCTGAGAATTTTTAACTCTCAAGTAAATGAGCTGAGGGGAACTGCAAAATTAGGCCTGGGAATCATTGTTATGACAAAAGTTAAAAAGTTAACATCAGTCTATAGAAAGGAGCCAGCACACTTTCATATCAAGAACCTTAATGATCATAAAGTGTGGATCTGTGTCCACACTTGAGCTTGCACCCAGGACAACCATTTCCTGTTGCCGTGGGTTACACAGATGAGTCACTTGGAGCTCTCCAGAAAACTCTTATACCAACTTCAGAATTAATGATACATATTCTTGGTAATTAGCAGTGCTAAGCAATACTGTATATTAAAATATTAGATCAAAAATTCCTGTTAATCCCTCTGCATGAAAATGAGTACTTGAGATAAGTAAATTTGAGGGGTTTTTTTCCTTTTATAAAACAGATAATTCATCATTACCAGCCTTTCATTAAATGATTCTTATACAGATGCAATCACAAGGGGGGAGAACAGTTTCAGGATCAATGAACTATAAATAAAGTAATTTATGGCTTGTCACTAGTATACCTTTTAACTTCAAATCATACAAGATTTAATCAGAATAGGCTTTATGTTAAATCCTTCACATACATTCACACACAAAAAGGAGCAGTCACACCAAAACATTAAACGTCCAGGAGAGCATGACATCTCTAAACCAAGAACAAGAAAAATGAAGATTTTACTGCATCTACAATCAATTGTGTATTCAAGTCCCATGCAGCCTGCCAAGAGCATCTTGTAAATGTGTCAGGAGAAACCCACATGACCAGGAAACACCAAAATCAGAAATCAGGTAAAAACAATAATGTAGGACCCTTACTACTATCACTGTTCACTAGAAGGAAGAGCAAAATATTGGGGGGAAAAAAACATGCTTTTTGGATTTCACTGGCAAAGGAATTTTAAGTCTTTTGTAAATATTCATCTGAATGGATAAATGTGACCTCCAGTTTAGAAAGTATAGGTGTAGAACTATGATGAAAATAACGTTTAAAGCCTATAGCTTCTTAATTGGCTAAAAACAAATATGACAGTGTGGAACTGCATGGCAATTCTCTTTTCTTGGCTTGGGTATATTTTCCATTTTATCAGTAGTTTATCTTCTTTTTGATTCATTCTCTGCCCCAAGATTCTTTATTCTATATTATCAGTTGGATTTAAAAACAAACAAGCAGACAAAGGAAAGGAGGCAAGGGGAGCCCTCTAAAACTGAGACCTTTTTCTATGTACACTGTTTACACCACTGATAGTGGAAGAAAATCATTGATTAGTATTGTTTTCACCCATGAAATATTTTGACCTCAGGAAAACTTGAGAGTGTAACAACTAGATCTTTTGAGAACAAACAAACAAAAAAATCCATATAAATCCTATTTCTGGTGAAATAGAAGCCATTCTCTGTTTTATCCCTTTGTTTTCACATGAAACAGCTTATGTTTAAAAAAAAAAAAAAGTAAAACCACAGTGAGGAAGAGTCTCAATATAAACCAGGCAGAACGGGTTCTACACCATAGTGGTTCAGTTTTTAAATAAGTATTAACTTAAACCTATCTAGTTATATATGCAGGCTAAGAACCAAAACCAAAAATCTGCTATTACTGCATTTTCATGTCTTCATTACTAAAGTCTGAATCTAGTTATGTATTTCACACAAGAGTTGCTCTGCCTTTTCTATTCTTTGGCAAGCTGTCTGGACCCATGGTTCTCTCAGCAACTCAGAGGTTGGCCTGTTCATCCAACTTGGACTTTGGGAAGCAAGACTCTGAACCTCAATTATGATCTACTCATTCCAATGACTGGGAAGTGCAAAAAGGAGATAATTAAGAAGTTAATGTTCCTTACAAACTAGAGGGAAAAAACTGTTTTACAAGTCCCCTAAAATTAAATTTCAAAGAAGGGAAAAGAGTACATCAGTAATTTAAGAGAGAACTTTCCCTAGAATTAGACTACATTTTTTAAAAGATAGATTTCTTTATACCCATGGCTGATATGGATTTAAAACATATGCAGCCCTTACATGTCATACTTGGAGCACGGAAGCGAGCTGCAGAACTGGGATTCTGACATACAGACGCCCAGCTTAGAATGCATTTCTGCAGAATCGAGGGAGATCAATAAAGTCAGGAAACAAATATGTTGATGGATGAGGACGAGTCTGAAAGCGACCAGGTTGGGGTGGCCACGCTGCAGGTTTTATAGCTCTTCCCATGCTGGCAGAACGAAAAGGTGCCAAACGATTCCCCTTTCTTTTAAGAGGTAAAGGGAAAAAGGGAACTCGGGGAGGAAAAAGAAGGAAGAAAAGGAACAGAATGGAGCTGGTGATAAGGAAAGGGAGAAGGAAATGAGAACGGAGAGAGAAACCCGAAGAGGGGCGGGGGAGGAGGCAGGAAAGCTATGATGTATGGACGCTCGCCAGCCACCCAGCCGAGCGCTCCATCACCCCCAAGCCTGCGTCCCTCGCTCGCTCGTTCGTCTGGAGACGTGGGGCTCCCGGGTTCCGCCGTCCTGGTGCTGACTGCGCTCCCGGATACCCCAGCCCAGCGCAGGCAACCCCGAGATGCCCAAAGTATCCCACCGCAGCCAACCCACCCGAGCCCGCCACTCCCTGAACCGCGCTCGCCACCCACCCCCGCCCTCGACTTCTCCCCGCGCCCCCATCACTAGTCTCGGGGGAAAAGCCGAGAAGAGCACAGAGATGTGAAAAACAAAAACGGGAGGAAGCAACCCCCCAAAAAAATTTTTATAACGTGATCATAGGTCCTGGGGGACCGGCAGGGCAGGGGAGCCGCGGCAGGCACCTGGGAAGGAACACGCTGTTGCAAATACCCCGAGCTGCGTTGGGCTGGGCGGTTTTCCACAAAAGGAAGTTTGGAAGGAGTGCAGCGGTTTGCAATGGAAAAGAATGAGATTGCAGCCTTACCTGACTGAGGTCAAGCCGGCGGGCCGCGGAAATACTCAGGTTTGCGAGATTGAGCCACTTGATCAGGTTACTATGGAAATCGTCTTAAAGAGGAGAAGGAAAAAAACACACACACAACCCAGGCACATCCTTGTCACCCTAAAGGAAACCGCTGGGGCCGCCAAGCGCGGGACCGGGCGCGGGACCAGGCGCGGCGCCTCTCCCGGCCCGGCTAGCTCGGTCTTCCCTCCGCCTCCCG
>NW_011888790.1:10744269-10753000 GCF_000151845.1 Pteropus vampyrus | reverse complement strand
CGCGAACGAGCGAGCGAGCTCGCAGCCGCCAGCCGGCCTGGGCGGCGAGTGGCGCTGTTTCCCAGACGCGCAGCTGGAATTTAAAGAGACAGACTCGTGGCGCGGTCTGGGCCCTTGCCGGCGAGAGAAGCACGCAGGACATCCACGGACTCCGTCCGAGAGCAATGGATGGAGCAGGCCCGGTGGGAAAAGTTTGCCACGTGAAGACCAGCCTCAGACTGCAAACACTAGCCGCAAAGAGAGAGTAAGAGGGATTTTTTTCCCCTCCCGTGGAGAGTAGGGGGGAAATGATTTGTATGCTCAACAAGTCATACACCTATTTTCAGCCTCTCTCGTTTCCGTCCTTGTGCACTGACTTTTTTTTTTTTTTTTCATTGAAAGCACATAGAGACAAATGGGGTTCACTGCTTGTTTCATGTCAGACTCTAACCAAAGGCTCGGGTTTTGGAGGGAAGGTGGTGGCAGGAAGATAAGCGGTCAAATACCTTTTTTTCGCCTCTTTCTCTTCCTCTCTCAACCAAAGAAACATCTCCTTTTTTCTTCCCCCTCAGCCCTGGAGGACAGGCTTGAAGGTATATTACAGCCTTTCGTCCAGCATCATCCAACACATCACCTTCTCGCCTCAAACACCTTTTCTCTACAGCTATAAATGGAAGCTGCTTCTGTTGCTGAGAATAAGCAAGAATCTAGTAGAAAGGAGCATCTAGTCTGGCCCTTCTCTATCCCTAGCTTTCAAATGGCAGTTCTCTCACTGTTATTGCAAATAAGGCTCAGATTTGTGCTATTCCCACCATACAGCCCAAATAGAATGTGTTTATAAATTTACAGGGTTTAATTCCACCACTTATTTATGCGGAGTACCAGAAATTATGATCCAATCAATTTATTGTGCTATTTGTAACCATCACTTTTCACTGCCTTACATATTTAAACAGCCTCTTTGATGTACCCTGTTCAAGCCCAAATTTTTCCGAGATGAAAGGAGGCAGTAGGGGACGCTCCCTGTGCTCTTGTCTAGGTCAACCAAACTGACTCCACAGAGTCATTTGCATAGAGTAGTAGACGCTCCATAAAAGTGGATAGCATTCTATTGGGTAGAATGTGTTCTCAAAAGGAATGAATGTATGTCTAGATTGTCAACATCTTATGGGCAGAAGCCACATATTATCCTCTGTGTTGGACCTTATATATATTTCATGAGCCCTGCACAAAGTAAGGATGCTACATTCTAATTCCAGTGTCTTCAGTGTCTTAAATTTCATATCTAAATTTCCCTACAGATTTACCTGCAGTACTCATACCTGCTCCATGCATCCATCTTGCTCTTCTTTCATCTTGTTTCCAGAGTAAGCCTTAAACAATTACAGTTTTATCTGAAATCCTTCCATAGTTCCCCATTTCCTTGAGGAAAATGGTGAAATTTTTTATTATAGTCGAGAACAGTGTTTCTCACACTTCTGCATGCATCAGCATCACCTGTAGGGCTTATTAAAACAAAGATATCTAGGCCCCATCCTCATGCTCAACTTTTCCCTTCAGTGGGTCTAGCATGGAGTGTAAGAATTTGTATTCCTAATAAGATCCATGTGATGCTGATGCTGTCAGTCTGGAACCCACACTTTGAGAAACACTGGCATAGATCTTTTATGATCTGGCCCCTGCCTACTCCTTTTCCTTCATCGCTCACACCCACCCCATAGTTCCCAAGTAGGTCCAGCTTACTAACTTATGTCATGCTTTCTCAGACAGCACCCACTCACCCCCACCTCAGCATAAGCTGTTCTCTGCCAGGAATTCTCTCCCCTATACTCTTCCCCATGTCCCTGACCACCCCATCTGGGTAACTTGCTCAGCTTCCAAAACCAAACTCCTTCAAAGATGTCTTCCCAAACACTCCTAGGTCCATCTGAGTTTAGGTACCACTCCTTGTGCTACTAAGTAACCACTTTTCACACCTTAGGTATAATATTTGCATGTTTATTTCTACTTCATCACTAGACTGAATATGTTAAGGGCAAGAACTGTAGCTTATTTATCCCTGTATCCCCAAATGCCTAGCGCATTGGCCAAGACACTGCAGCTCAACAAATGGGGGATGAGGAGAGAAAGGGAGAGAACTACAGAGGGGAGAGAAAGAGATATAACATTTTTGGTTGTTGATGATTGTGATAATGATCAAAGACAAAGGAAAGAGTAACAGAAGAGAAGCAAGTAATAACATTAGAACAGAGGGAAAAAAGAATTAATATTTCTGAACTCATAGTATGTATCAGATACTGGGTTAAATGCTTTGCATGCTTGCTATAGATTGAATATTCATGTCCTCCCAAAATTCAAAATTCTTGAAACTTGATCCCTAATACAATAGTATTTGAAGGTATGGCCTTTGAGAGATGGTTAGGTCATGAGGGTAGAGCCCTCATAAATACGATTAGTTCTCTCATAAATGAGAGCTCCCTTGCCCCTCACTCTGTGTAAGGACACAGAAGACAGCCATCTATGAACCAGGAACCTTGTCCTCACCAGATGCTAAATCTGCCAATGACTTGATCTTAAATTTCCCAGCCTCCAGAACTGTGAAAAATAAATGTTTGTTATTTAAGCCACTGAGTCTCTGGTATTTCATTACAGCAGCTCAAAGAGACTAAGACAATGTTACCTCATCTATTCCTACAAGTAACCCTGCAAGATCAATATTCCATATGAGAAATCTAAGGCATGGAAAAGTTAAGCAGCATGCTGAATATCACACAGCTGTTTGGAGGCCATTGTAGGGCAGAGGAAAGAAAGATATGCTTTACCATAAGTACCACAAAGGCAGTTTTCCACAGGTATAAATAATTGTATCTTGTTAAAGTTCATGAGCATTTTGTTACTCTGATAAACATCTCTTGACCCCTCACTCTCCTTCCCTCCAGAAGAGGTCTACCTTACGGACTAGAGTAGAGACCTCTAAACCTTTATTGATGCTTCTCGACCCCATAGTCCACTGATGTGAGAGGTTTCTCTAGCTGCTGAGTATCATTTCTGTGTGGTCTTACTCTATCTATGTACCATATCCTTAATGCTATATAAATTTATAACTCATCAAACCAGACAGATAAACATCTATTATAGCGACGAGGCCAGAGTCCTTTACTTGTCTATATTTCCACCATAGTGCATTTTGCTATGATAGAGATAAACATTAACTGACAAGAAAATGTGAATAAATTTAAAGAATGATAAAATTATTCATGCTCCCTTTGGATATTTGTCCAAATACACACACACACATTTACCAATATATGTATGTATGTATATATATGTATGTATATGAAACAAAAGTGAGTTTGTTTGAAAGCAAATGGATTTTATGGATATTTAAGATAAGGGTTCAATTAAAATTTTAGTGAAATTGCTATAAATATACCTACTCTCATAGCTAATGACATCAGTTCAGTATAAACAGGAACCATACAATGACTGTGTAATAAATTAGTACTTCTCTATAGGAATGTTTTCCTTGAATACTGTGTCCTTTACATAGGATTATGCTAAAATCATGAAATTCTTACAGCTGGAGGTTACCTTTAGAGACGTGCTTAACTGAAGATGCATATTAGAATCCCTTGAGCTCTCAAAAATCTCAAAAATCGTAATGCCTACGTTCTAGTCGAACCAATCATATTGGAATCTCGAGGATTGGCGTCTAGGTTTCAGGGTTTTTAAAGCCTTCCAGGTGATTGTAATGGGCATCCAGGATTGAGGACTGCTTCTTTTGAGATAGTCTGCAGTGAATTCAAACCTGGCTGCTCATTAGAATCACCTGAGAAATTTAAAGGCTGCTATGCCCACACCCAGGCACAGAGATTCTGATTTACTTGGTCTGAGGTGTGGCCCAGTCTTTTCTGTATTTAAAAGCAACTCCAGGTGATTCTAATGTTGAGCCAGGGTTGAGAATCATGGGCTACGACCCAGGGTTCTCGAAGTAGAATCCCCAGAACACCACCATCAGCATCACCAGAGAGAACTTGTTAGAAATGCAAATTCTCACTCTCATCCCAAATCGGCTGAATCAGTAATGATGGGGATGGGGGCCAGCACTCTATTTCAACAAGTCTTCCTGATCACTCTGATGTGCACTACAATTTGGGAGCCACTGCCGTACAACGTGGTGTTAGTGGCATTATTCTCCATTAGAATTAAGAAATTAGCGTTGTCTCCAGCCAACATCTGTTGAGCTCTGTGTGGTGGTTCTAGAAGTCATTTCTAACAAGTTTCTAGGTGATGCTGATGCTGCAGGTCTAGGGATCACAGTTTGAGAAGCACTGCCCTCTCATGTTCCAGGCCCTGAATTAAGTATTAAGAATCTTGAGATTTTTTTTTTACTTTCCACTTTCAAAAGGAACCTATCCCAAAATAAAACCAAAGTGTTGTGGCTCCATCAAGCTTATAAAAAGAAAATCCTTATACCTAATTCCTTAAAGTAAAAAAGTTACGGAAGGATTGTGCGTGTGATATATTTTTTAATCTACTCTGACTTACTTGGTCAAAAAAAAAAAAAAACATCGGCATTCAGAACTAAAAGCCTATGGCGCAGTAGTTATGAATGTGATCGTAAAGAGTTAAGTTTCTTTACTGTACTAGATTGCAGAAGACCTCAGGGGCTAAAAAAAGATCCCTCCTCTCCTCAAACCCAACCACTAGATACAGGATATAAGAGCTGAAAAGCTTGCCCTCTCTGGCTACACAACTGACCTGATTTGCCTTACCAAAGAGACTCTCTTCCTCTTGTAGTTGCTTTAAAAACCTGGTCATTCTCAAAAAGCAAATGCTGTTCTTCTTGGTGCCTTGGTGTGAACGTGGCTATGTAAACGCTGTCCATCCTAACCTACAAATGTTAAGGAACTCCTGGTTCCCACAGCCTGGGCTTCCTTCCAGAGAAAAGCACAGAAGCACAGATCACTGAAAGCAAGCACTGTGTCACTAATCTTTGCTTCTAGTCAGGCGCCCAAAGAAAACCCCCAATCACAGCACTCAAAAGCAGACACCCCAGACCATGAAATCTCCTTTCATCCTTTTAGCTGCTTGAATTGATTTCAGGCTCCTAACCTGGATCCTTGAGCGTGGATCTTTGGGGGATAAACTCTCTTTTATAGTATGAGACCCTGCCTCTACTTGGCAATCGCTTTTGAAAGGTTCTGAAATACACTGGTAAACTGCATTTTCTTTCTGAGACTTCTTTAGGATCAATGGCATTTCTCTGCTTCAACAGATGAGAGCTCCAGGGAAAAGACCCTAAAAGAGCTCTGAGTTGCCAGCCAAAACATCAGGTGCTGAATTGCTGACAAGAGAAAAGGCTTTCTAAAAGATCGACCAGCCTGTTTGCCTGTGCTCTTTCAAATAGCCACAATGTTAATTACTACATCAGCTACTGAACTACTTACTCTAAAAAGGTCTTAATGTTTGAATGACGTCTCCTCCTACCAAAGCTGGAGGAAATAATAATCACCACTAAACTGCAAAATGTCACCCAGATTTCTTTTTCTAGGCATATACACTTAAATAAGCAATGCAGCTCTAAGAAATGTAATTAAATTGTGTAGGTGAATAGAGAACAGCAATAAGTAGCCTTTAAAAAATATCAGTTGTGAGGAGAAAAAGTAAAAAGAACAAAAAGTAGATAAAGATGATGGAAAGAAAGGACATATAAGATTTGGGGAGTTGCTATTAGTGGCAAGGTGGCCTTCATTTGGAGAGTGTCAATTATAGACAGACATCTGGAGTAGTTTTATTATGGAGTTGATCTCCTTAGAAAAAAATAAAAGCTAAATTTTCAAATCAGAGGACTTTTAAAAGTAGATTACTACCTGAATTCGAAAGTAGCAGTGAAGTTACATAAGAAAACGTCCCTGTTCTTAGGAGATTTCAGCTGAACTTACACTGAAATGGCTACAAAAATAAATGCTTATATAAGAATAAGAATATGTTTGTTTCTTGCTCTTATAAAAGAATAAGAATGTGTCCATGTAGATATATAGGAAGAAAGAGGATGCAAATGTGTCAAATGTTAATGAAAGGTATATATGGGTGAATATAGGTGAATTGTAATAGACATAACTAACTTTTCTGCAGTTTTTAAATTTTTTTCAAAGTAAAAAGTTTAATTTAAAAATAGATTAATAAAATTGCTGCAAAGTAAGTTATGCAAACACAAAATATAAGAAGAGCTTAAAATGAGAATCCTGAAAATAGGTGTCAGTCTGTTCTAAAAACCATTAACAGGATATTGGACACGTGTATCACAATTATTGCATTAGAGATGTGGCACACGCGTTTTAGCACATCCTATATTCCAAATAATGCACCATACTACTCTGTACCATGGTGACCTTTTTAATATTCTGCAAATTGATTTCCAGGCCATTCCTGCTCCCCCTTGTTTATTTCCAGGCCATTCCTGCTCCCCCTTGTTTATAGAAAATGAGCAAGACTGGCCAGCTGTGACTCCTGTATTTCCATGCTCATCACTGCTCAGAATCACATTTGTCTCCCAGAGGCCTCATGACAACCCTTATCCTTGGTTTAGAGAGTAGCAGCACTAAGAACCTTCTACAAGGACAGGTTTAAGAGCTATAAACAGTTGTGTGAGCTCATCAGAGGTACTCAGTTGAACGCCAATAGCAGATTTATACTTTTCTGTATTACGAACTATAACAGTAGAATTATAAACCTCTAGAAAATTTAGAGTACATATAATCCTTGAAACCATGATCTATCCAGATTATTAATATATGTTTTCTATCATTAAACTACCTCTGCCTATTGTTTTCATGAAATTTTTTATCCATAAAAATGTCCTTCCCTATGCTAAATTTACATGGATGCTGTTCCCACTGACCCATCCTAAGTTTTCACCTAAAAACCCCTGGAACAAATAATCCTTGCCCCTGAGACACCCCCAGATTATGAAATAAGAGGAAGCTGGCACCTGCCTTAAGCTTTATGACTTAGAATTTCCCAGCAGACACACATTTCCATAAATAACCAACAAAAATTAAATCAGAATATGCCAAGTGTATTCAATTTTTTCAAGGCAACTGCCCTATTTCTGTTAGAACAAACCTGATTTTGTAGGTGGTGAAAAGAAAAAAATATTTTTATTTCCAAGACTTGGTGAAATCTTACTTGCACAGATTTCTTATCTTTTGGGGAAAAGCAAGTAAAATGGAGGAACTAACTAGCATGAAAATAATATGGAACATAGTGATTTTTAACCATATGCCAAAGAGTACACAGAAAAGATAAAGCGACAAAAAAGTTAATCATTTTTGCCACACACTGACAGCATAAATCAAAATTCAAGATATGCTTGCTAGGTAGAGACACCAAGAGAATGTTCTTTCTTTTCGGAAATAAAGAATTGGCTAAGGGAATTGCTACTTGAGTAACTCAATATATAGGGAGAAGAATTATACATTAAGTTGTCCTATCAATGAATACAAAGCCATACTCTCAAATGACACTCAATAAGTACAAAATAAGTCATATATGGAAAGCTAGTGTCACACCTCAGTTATTCAGCCATGTAAAAAGTCTAATTGAGTATGTGAAAAGTTAAGAAACATCAGTGTTTCATTCCTCAAATCAACAGGTCTTTGAAAAATTTACCTGCTTTACAAGGAATCCTTCTTATTTCACGTATTCAAAGTTTCAAGTCCCAAGTTATATGGAAAAGGAGAGTGAGAGAACAGTCTCGAACTCTTGTAGCAACTGGAGGCGGGTGGATAGGGGTGAAATTTTACTCATTTTTATTCCATCAAGCACAGTGACAGGAGTGTACCTTTTTCTTATGCCAAAGGATTGACTAAGGTCAGTTTAAAAAATTATTTCATTAGCTCCTATCTATGGGTTCTTGGTTTCTTCTAATGTTTTTTACAAAGTACCTTTAGAAACTAAAACACTAGCATAAACCAGCTTACTCATTTGCTTATTCCACCTAGAATGTCCCCTTAACCATAACTGTTGGGAATTCAAACATAGAAAAGTCAACTTATTACAAATAATGTGTATAATGAATAGAAGATACATCCCTCAGGCAAAATACCAGTTTAAAATAGCAAGAATACGGCTTTTTTTTCCATAACTTCATCGAATCCAAAGCTATTTATCACTGGTGAGAAGAAGCTTCCAGTCAAGATAGCGGATTAGGTAAATGCTGTGCTTGCTCTTTTCACAATCACATCAAAATTACAACTAAACTACAAAACAATTCATTGAGAATCACTTGAAATATAGCTAAATGAAAGTCCTATAACTAAAGACATACAGAAGAAGCTACATTAACACTGGTAGGAGGGTGGAGACACAGATCTAGTTGGTCTCACACCCACGTATGGATGTTAAATATAGGGAGGGATATTTCTGCTGCAAAGGTCCCCCCAGAGGAGTAAGGGTACCCGGCCCCACACCAGGCTCTCTACCCCAGTACTTCAGTGCTGAGCAGAGGAGTCCCCACAACTTCTGGCTGTGAAAACCAGCGAAGATTGTGCCTGAGTGAAAAGGAAGACTGCGGAAGTCCCAGGTGCTCAGGCACAGACTTACTTGCTGACTCTGAGCTCCAGCTCTGGGGCAGCAGCTTGAAAGGAACTAGGGACATACAAGAAGGAACTGAATTGTCTGGCTTCAGGGTGAGGGCTGGAAGGACAGATTTCTCCCAGAACAGTGGCTAGCAGAAGCCATTGTTCCT
>NW_011888790.1:10736815-10743954 GCF_000151845.1 Pteropus vampyrus | reverse complement strand
GCTCATACCAAGTGGCCTCAGGCAGGGTACAGGCAGCAACTGAACTTGGCCTGTAACAGAGGCTCTCCCAAGAGGCCTCCAGAACCAACAGACCTGGTGGCCAGCTTCAGACAACACAAAAGCACCACCCAAGCACCTCAACAAACAATACACCCAAAGGGCAGACTGGGTAGATGACAGAGCCCTACTAAAGCAAATCCTACTCCACAGGGTGTGCCCCGCATAACAGCTCTTCCACTGTAGTCACTGCTAGTCCTCATAAACAATCAGCCTGAGGGGCAATCTCTCCCACTGACATGCAAACAGCAACCAAGGCTCAACTACAATAGGAGGGCACACACAACCCACACAAGGGAAATCATACCTTGAGCACCCAGCTCAGGTGACCAAGGAGACTGCGACACTGGGACCGACAAGACACCTACTATAGGAGGCCACTCTACTAAGACCAGGAGACATAGAGGCTCTACCAAATATATAGAAAAAAAACAAGGAGGCAGCCAAAATGGGGAGACAATGAAACATGTCCATGAAAGAACAGAACAAAGCTCCAGAGAAAAGAACTAAACAAAATGGAGACAAGCAATCTACCAGATGCAGAGTTCAAAACACTGGTTATAAGGATGCTCAATGATCTCAGTGAAAACTTCAACAAAGAGATAGGAAACATAAAAATGGAGATAGAAAAAATTAAAAGAGGACCAGTCAGAAATGAATACAATAACTAAAATGAAGAATACAATAAAGGGAATAAACAGTAGATTAGATGAGGCAGAGGACTGAATCAGTGATTCGGAAGATAAGGTATCAGAAGACACCCTATCAGAATAGAAAAAAAAAAGAATCCAAAAAATGAGGATATTTTAGGGGCCTTTGGAACACCATCAAATGCATTAACATGCACATCACAGGGAAATGCATCGACATGCACATCACTGGGGTACCCAAAGGAGAAGAGAGAGAGCAAAAAAATTGAAAACCTATTTGAAGAAATAATTACAGAAAACTTCCCTAACCTGGCAAACGAAACAGACATATAAGCCTGGGAAGGCAGAGAGTCTCAAACAAGATGAACCCAAAGAGGCCCACGCCAAAACACATCATAATTAAAATGCCAGTTTAAAGACAGAAAGAGAATCTAAAAGCAGCAAGACAAAGGCAATTAGTTACCTACAAGGAAGCTCTCATAAGAATGTCAGCTGATATCTCCACAGGAATTTTGCAGACCAGAAGAAACTGGCATGAGATATTCAGTGATGAAAAGCAAAGAGCTACAACCAAGATTACCCAGCAAAGCTATTATTTAGAATTAAGAGACAGATATAAGAGCTTTACAGAAAAGAAAATGCTTAAGGAGTTTATCACCACCAAACCAGGATTACAAGAAATGTGAAAGGGACTTCTTTAAGAAGAACAAGAAAAAAGTTAAAAAGATAGAAGATATGAATAATATAATGGCAATAACTACATATCTATCAATAATAACTTTAAATATAAATGGATTAAATGCTCCAATCAAAAGATATAGGGTAGGTGAATGGGTAATAAAACAAAACCCATACCCCATACATATGCTGCCTACAAGAGACTTACTTCAGATCAAAAGACACACAGAGATTGAAAGCAAAGGGATGGAAAAGTTATTTCATGAAAATGGGGGTGTGGGGGGGAAGCTGGGTAGCAATATTTATACCAGACAAAATAGACTTTAAAACAAGAGACAAGGAAGGACCCAGTAACCCACTTCTTGGTATTTAACCAAAGAAACCCAAAATACAACTTTGAATGGACATGTGCATCCATATGTCCATTGCAGCATTATTTACAATAGCCAAGATATGGAGGCAACCTGGGTGTCCATCAATGGATGAATGAATAAAAAAGAGGTGATATATATAGACAATGGAATATTACTCTGCCATAAAAAAAGAATGAAATCTTGTCCTCTGTAACAACATGGATAGACCTGGAGAGTATTGTGCTGAGTAGAATACATGAGACAGAGAAAGACAAATGCCATATGATTTCACTTACATGTGTAATCTAAAGAACAAAATTAACAAACAAAACAGAAACAAACTCATAGATACAGAGAACATTTTGAGGGTTGCCAAATGGAAGAGAGGTTGGGGGATGGGTGAAATAAGGGAAGAGATTAAGAAGTATCAACTGGTGGTTACAAAATAGTCATAGGGATGTGAAGTGTAGCATAAAGAATATAGTCAACAATATTGTAATAACTATGTATGGTGTCAGATGGGTACTAGATTTATCAGGGTGATCACTTTGTAAGTTATATAAATGTCTAATCACTACATTGTACACCTGAGACTAATATGGTATTGTATGTCAACTGTAATTAAAAAATAAAAAATTATTTCAAAAAACAACAAACCTACTTATCAATGAATGTAGTCCAAAAATATTCAAGCTACACAGTACATTTTATTTAATATAGATAAATATAGATATGGTAGATGATAGACAGAAAGAGGTAGTTAAGTAGGTAGGTAGACAGATAGACAGGCAGACAAAAAGGTATTTAAATCTACACTTTAAGTCTGATTTCCTGCATGAAAAACCTTTAAACTTCAGAGTTCCTAATATATGAGATTCAGTCTACATGTCTGATGAAAATGAGCTGTCATGTTTCTGACTTATATGTATAATTTCATTAAAATCCACTATTTAGGTGCTTCCATATTGGCACCTAAATAGCATCAAAAAGCATGTGTATGAGAGAGAATATGTGTGTATTCATTTGATTTCAAACATTTTGTTTTTTAAAAGGTTCTTATTAGCTTAATAAGAACCTCAACTCTGTTTGTGACAAACCAGACACTTGGTTTTGAAATCCCTGACATTTCACTCATGTATAACTCTTCTGCATAAACACTTGATTCAGTCACAAGCTGCAATCCAAGATTCTGAAAGGAAGGAGAGGGACTGAATCACATGATACAGAATGCAGAGTCATATCTCAGCTCCTATAATAACTGTCAGAGGAGAGTAGATGTGAAATGTTAATGTCTCTCTCCTTGATATTTTGCAGACTAGTGAAGTTTTCCTAGTAATTTATAAACTTGTTGAAGTCATAAGCACTTACAAAACCAGTTTCATTCCCAGCTTAATCAGGAGTCATACTTAAAGGGATGATACTACTTCTCACCCTGTTTGCTCTGTCAATACCAGTTATCATTAATCTACCTGAGAATCAAAGTTTATTTAAGTCTGCCACGCTTAGTAGTATGCAAAATCCAGTTAGAACGATGCTGCTGGTGCTGGTGAAGATAGATGATTATATCCTTTACAAGAAAATTTCATGACTATCTCTAGAAACATCTAGATAGGAACCATTTCTTTCTTATGAATGCTACCAAATAGTGTATGAGTAGAGAAATATAAATTGAATGCTGGTCATAAGAACACATGCCCAAAGAATATTTTATTAATTTGAAATTGAAGCAAAGTTGAGCAAAAATCTCATAGAGAATGATGTATAGATGCTGAGAAAATATATCATCCTTCCAGTTAATTTCCTGAACTCTGAAATCCTTAACAGTGATGAGATTTTCATGAGGAAAAACTTAGTGATTGCAGAAGGCGAGTTCCACTGAAGGTAAGTGCAAACCCTTGGCAAAGCACGTATTTTGAAACATATATATCCATAAAATTTACTTAAGAGCATCTGACTTTTTTCAGAGTTTTAAGAGACGTCTCAGTCAATATATTCATATGAAAACTGAGATCTAGAATCTGTAGTCAGGATTTATAACCATTTTATTACGTTTTTTTTTCCTAAAATTTTCACCAACCTTTCCACAGGCTGTTACATCCTGATGTCTGTGGGAGGTTTCCAACTCTGTTTCGAAGTTCTGAAAAGAAGAGAGTTTATAACACGTTATTTCTGTAGATGACGTTTTGGAATTCTTAAATAGGAACTCTCTGTGAGGATGTATTCTACCTATATAAGTGGATTATATTTGTGTCCAAGAAATCAATTTTTAAAAAATAAATTTGAAAATAATTGTCAGGATTATAACCTATAATTTTGTGATTTGCTACTTTCCCAGCACACACGGAAAGTAATCAAAGCAATAACACAATAATACATGTTTTTCTCTAACGTGGTTCACAAAGACTACTCAGATTTATACTGTCTTTAACATAGCAAAGAACTTTACTCCTCGCTTTAATATTGTAATGTAGTAATTCAAATGCAGCATTTTCTTCAGATGTCTCAGACTTCCTCACTTCAAGATATTTAATAATTTTGTTAAAAACAGTTGTTTGTTGCCAAAATGTAAATTTAAATATATTTCAGGAGTTCTCACATGATACAACAGTAAGAAAGGATCGCCTAAGACTAATGAAACAGCAAATTTAGTGTAACCTACTATGTGCAAGGTAGAGTAACCCCACTATAAGCAATTACAAAAGTTGTAGAGAACCATCCTATGCTAAAGGATCTTTCTGTCTACCTGGATAACAGCATATGAGAATGAAACAATTAAATAGTAATACTAGGGAATATGCACTTCAAATGAGTAGTCTGGAATTAAGAACAACCAAATTTTGCAAACTTTTAATTTAGATGTTCTGAAGAAGTAGGGTTAAACAGAGCTAGAGACATTTAATGAGACCTTATAGAGCCTTGATACTCCAAAGGACCAGTGGCAAATACATCACCTGGAAGCTAGTTACAAATGCAGCATCTAAGGCCTCAATCCAGACCTGTGAATCAGAATCTAATTTTCATTGGATCCCAAGATCAATTATATGCCCATTAAATGTGACACTGCACTTTATAGAGAAAGTAATCCTTGATCTGGGCCTGGAAGAACAAAATAGATAAAATTATAGTCATAAGCTGAGTACAAACAGTGAACGGCTTTTAACATTCAACTGAATTTGCATTTGTGTTTGCAGTGATCAAGCATAAGACATATTAGAAGAGAAGTAAATGAGGAACCAGTTAGGAAACCTTAACCTGAAGAAGGTATGCTATGTATTTTGGGAATTGTGGAATAAACACGCCATGCGAGGTGGGAAAGAAGGGTGAGGAAGCTGGAAACATTATGTCCTTCTCCTCTGCTTTACATGAAAATGGACATGTGAAGCAGCCTCTTGGTCCTTGTTGGAAAGCTTGTTAGTTGGGTAGATTCTTGCAGTCAAATAGATTCAAAATATGCAAGATTTTTTTTTTTTTTGTCTTTGTCTAAAGACCAAAGTTTCAAAATCTGGATTCTTTATAAGAGGTAAAAGGCCCCTTCTCAACTCAAGACCCGAGAATTGGGCTCACAGGGAGGGTAACGATATACCTTTAAACTAGGACACATTTGAGGGTAGAAGAGAAAATTATTCAAAATTACACCAGGGTAATAGGTGTAAACTAAGACCACCCTGAGCAATCCTTTGTTATCCTAGAAATTATAGTGTGCTTGAACAAGAAATTGGTATAAAATGCCCTAAAAACTCAGAATGCAAATACAACAAAATCTCTCACTTTTCCAAATAATATCTTGAGCCCCTAATTTCTTTATTAGTAGGCAGTCCTGTATCTTCTTCTTTGGAACCCTCCCTCCATCAACCGAAACCTCCAATGTTCACACAGCCCAACTTGCACATCCAATCAGGAAGAACACTGGAGTCTTGTGCATTGCTTCTCGCTGCAAGTGTTTGGCCCCATTGAAGTTGGATTCTATAAAATCCAAGAGTCAGTGCTGATCCACCACTGATAAGTGACTTGACAATCCAGATCCAAGCTCAGGCCACTGTGGCTCTGCGAGGAAGTTGGAGTTCACTCACTCAGTGCTAAGTGCAAGAGTGCCCCTCACTTAGGCTCCAAAAACTGTAGCTCTTAGCTTTCGACATTTTGGGGTCTGGATTTTTTCAGCAACTGCTACCCAAGGCCACTTTAGTTTCCATTCCATGGGTGTTGGGCAGTTATTCATTTTATACTCTCCAAACGCAAAATTGTTACTATTCATAGGAAGGTAACACTGTGAATTAGACAGTTTTAACCTGCTGTTGAAGAGCCCTTGTTATCTTTAAAGGAAAATGAACATCAGTGGTCCTTTTTATGATTACAAGGCAAAATTTTGGTGCCTCTCTTGAGTGAGATTAAGAAAAGGTAAACTCTGATAGGACTTTCTGCAATGAATGTATGAATGAAATTGAAACGTGTTTCCTATTTGCCAAGTGGATGACACTGTGATATAACAAAGACCTGGAAATGGTATTAACATTGGTTTTGGGGATGGAAATGATGAAATGTCAACTAGAACCATTTTCCAAGAAAAACATCACTGAACCTAGAGACTAATTAGGCTTCTTAATAGAACAAATAGCAAAAGATGGAAATAAAAAAATAAAAGTTAAGTGTGAAACAAAGTTTTAAGTCTGAGTGATGAGAATAATACTGATGTCATGAGCAAGTGGTAATTAAATAAATGTAACTGGTTTAGAATAAAAGATGATTAACTCAGTTTGAGAAATATTGGTTTTGAGCTAACAGTGAGACATCTAATTGGAAATGTCTAATGGATGATTTGAAATTTTAAAAAGTAATGAATAGAGCATGGTTAAGAGATTAGAAGTTATTACATGGAGTTAAGAGTCTTTTACTTAGAGGATTGTAGCCTCATGGATGAACTCATTAAGGATAAAGAGTGGACTGAAAAGTGAGTCATCAAAGAAATCAAAGGAAGTATGGTCAGAAAGATAGTAGTGTTATGTTGACTTGGAAATGGAAGCAAATATCAGTATAACACAGAAATCTGAAAAGAGAGAGAATGAAAAATCTAAAGAGAGAAATTCAACCAGATGGAAGTCAACAATAATTAATGTCATAGAGATCAGAGACAAGAGCTGAAAATAAAGCCTTGGATTTTATACAAAGGAAAAAGTACAAATATTTAAGAGCCAACTATGTGCTAGGTGCTTTTACTTGCATGAAATATTTCTAGAAGAAAGAGTTCAGCAGTGTCCTTGGGTGTGGACACCAAATAGAGAATTTTGGCAGGAAAAGAACTGAGCAATACAAAGTTCTGCCTCTGGGAAATAGTAAGGTCAAGCTTGAATTTTGTTGTTTTGTTTTAATCTCCTGTATCAAGATGGAACAAGCCCTACTTGTTTGA
>NW_011888790.1:10734249-10736765 GCF_000151845.1 Pteropus vampyrus | reverse complement strand
TTCTGCAATGAATGTATGAATGAAATTGAAACGTGTTTCCTATTTGCCAAGTGGATGACACTGTGATATAACAAAGACCTGGAAATGGTATTAACATTGGTTTTGGGGATGGAAATGATGAAATGTCAACTAGAACCATTTTCCAAGAAAAACATCACTGAACCTAGAGACTAATTAGGCTTCTTAATAGAACAAATAGCAAAAGATGGAAATAAAAAAATAAAAGTTAAGTGTGAAACAAAGTTTTAAGTCTGAGTGATGAGAATAATACTGATGTCATGAGCAAGTGGTAATTAAATAAATGTAACTGGTTTAGAATAAAAGATGATTAACTCAGTTTGAGAAATATTGGTTTTGAGCTAACAGTGAGACATCTAATTGGAAATGTCTAATGGATGATTTGAAATTTTAAAAAGTAATGAATAGAGCATGGTTAAGAGATTAGAAGTTATTACATGGAGTTAAGAGTCTTTTACTTAGAGGATTGTAGCCTCATGGATGAACTCATTAAGGATAAAGAGTGGACTGAAAAGTGAGTCATCAAAGAAATCAAAGGAAGTATGGTCAGAAAGATAGTAGTGTTATGTTGACTTGGAAATGGAAGCAAATATCAGTATAACACAGAAATCTGAAAAGAGAGAGAATGAAAAATCTAAAGAGAGAAATTCAACCAGATGGAAGTCAACAATAATTAATGTCATAGAGATCAGAGACAAGAGCTGAAAATAAAGCCTTGAATTTTATACAAAGGAAAAAGTACAAATATTTAAGAGCCAACTATGTGCTAGGTGCTTTTACTTGCATGAAATATTTCTAGAAGAAAGAGTTCAGCAGTGTCCTTGGGTGTGGACACCAAATAGAGAATTTTGGCAGGAAAAGAACTGAGCAATACAAAGTTCTGCCTCTGGGAAATAGTAAGGTCAAGCTTGAATTTTGTTGTTTTGTTTTAATCTCCTGTATCAAGATGGAACAAGCCCTACTTGTTTGACAGCAGAGAGAAAGAAATCTATAGGGAGAGAGATTAGAGAGGTTATGATAGAAGCAAAGTGATTACCATGATAAATGTTGAAAAGTTGAAGTTTTAATATTAATTAGAAATAATTGGCAATTTTATATTCTCTTTCGAAGAGTTCATTTCATTTAATTATGCATAGAATTAGTCTATGTTTGTGTACCAGCCTTTTTCATCTCCCTGCCCTTTGCTTTTATGGCTTTGTATTCTTAAAAACAAAGTCTTCTGTGAACAGTTAATTCATTTTACAAAGAAATATAAATTTTGAGTAATTAGCCTAATTGTTGACCCAATCTTACATTTATAAATTATTTTAAAAATTCACCAGGGGATTTCGAATCTTCCCTATAAAACAACCAGATGTTACTCACATAATTTATTATAATACAATTTTTAAAAGGTTTTATCTTATAGCAGTGATACTCCTACTCCCCCCCAAATCATCTTGCCTCATAAAACATTACATACATGTATCTGTGAAGTAGAATAACTCCCAAAAAGTAATTTCCTCATTTCTTGTATTATTAAGCTTTTCCAAATACCAGGTATTATAAAGCAATATTCTAAACTGGCAGTTTATTTCCTGTATTCAAAGTAAAATATTGTCTTATCTAAACAAAAAGACAAGTACCTTCTAGTCCTCTTCATTCCTTTAAGCACTAGCAGAACAAATATCTAGAATTGAGAACCATTCTCAGCTGCATGAGCTGTTCCCTTGACATCTCTTGGCTGACCTCCTAGACCTAAATGTCCCTTAGGTAAGATAAAATTTCAGTGTAATAGGATATCATTTTCTCTTACAATTAAATCTTATCCTAGACATGCAGATACAATAGCATCTTCATCTCTGCCCAATAGCTAGCCACTTTTGAGTGATGATTACTAAGTAGAGTTACTTTCTCAAGAACAAAAGGCAGAGACTGTTAAATGAATCACACATGGATATTTCTCAGTTGTACTCAGAAAAAGAGGCAAGTGGGCTGAAAAGAAGCAATAGCTCTTGATTACATTGCCTCATAAAATATAAAGCAGAGCAAAATTCAGTCAACAACAACAAACCAATCTAATCTTGGCTGGGCAATAGAACTAAATGTAATTGAAAACTAAATTCAAACTGACTTTTCTGACTTGAAAAAGGAGAAAATAAAAGTGAAATAATAATTATAAAAGTATTTCAGGATACCCTCTAGCTATTTCACAAGCTTGTTGAATCTCATGAACTATTGACGCATGTAAACCTACTTTGAAAATTATAAAGTGCCCAAGAAATGTTTTTGTTAGCATTAGAAATTCCAGTATACTATTATTAAATGGTCATTACTATTAGCCACAGTTTATTATAGGCTAGTTATGAAATCCACTCTCAATAAATGTTAAAATGTTTGGAGGTGCTTATGTCGATATTCATAAAGTCTATTTGTAAAATAAATTTCAGAAATCTTGTCAATGCTTAAGGATAAGCAGATGTTAATTGTAATATATTACCATTTAGAAACTAGTAAAT
>NW_011888790.1:10731700-10733934 GCF_000151845.1 Pteropus vampyrus | reverse complement strand
CAAATCACCTGGAGATCTTGTCAAAATGTAGATTCTGATTCAGTAGGTCTGAGCTGGGGCCTGAGGGCCTGAGAGGCTGCATTTCTAATAAGCTCCTGAGGGATGTTCAATGCTGCTGATCCAGGGCTATACTCAGGGTCTAAAAACAATTACCAGGCCTGGGGGCTGTATTAGTCAGGGTTCTCCTGAGAAACAGAACCAATACGGTGTATGCATGTACGTTTGTGGGTGTGTGTATACATACACACATTTGTCTCATATATATATGAGAGAGGAGTGAAAGGAATGGGGAGAGGGGAGAGGGATTGAGAGATTTAATACAAGGTCTTGGCTCATGTGATTACGGAGGCTGTGAAGTCCCAAGATCCGCTGTTGGCAAGCTAGACATCCAGGAGGCTCAAGATCAGAGAAGAGTCAGTGTTTCAGTTCGAGTCCAAAGTCAGAAAAAGACTGATATCCCAGCTCCAGCAGGCAGGCAGGAAGAACTCTCTTACCTGTGGTGAGGTCAGCCTTTTCATTCTATTCCGCCCTTCCAGTGATTAGATGTGGTCTACACACATTAGGGAGGCAATCTGTTTACTCAGTCTACTGATTCAAATGTTAATCTCATTCAAAAACAGTCCCACAGCTGCACCAGAATAATGTTTGATCAAATATCTGGGCACCCTAGGGCCCAGTCAAGTTGACATATAAAATTAACCATCATAAGAGCTAATGTAACTTTAATGTATATATTCTTTATTTCAGCCAAGTATTAATAATCTAATTAAAATAATCCCAAACAATGTATTTCAAACCCCTACTTTATTATGAGCCCAATCCATAATAAGTTAAGAAGACAAGCAGTATTGATTATTGCCTTTAGAGATAATAAAAATAATCCTTTTTTAAAGAAGGAAATATTTGTCTCAAAATTGCAGTTTTAAAATTTTAGATGGGCTTACATTGCATGTCTTTATTAAAGTTGTATTATGAACTGATATAAAAAAGACAAAATCAAGTTATCCAAGATATATTAAGTTTCATAAGAAAAGGAGGGTTATTATAAAAATGTATATGAATATTAAACCACTTTCCTTACTGTAAAACATCTTAGACTCTAGAATATGCTATTACAATCTTTATATGCTAATAGGAAGACATATATATCCTTCTATATATGCCAAGAGAGAAATATGTCATATTTCACCTAAAATGCCACCTAATGTTAAGACATATCATTTTAGGTACCACTAAATAGGAGATGATGGCAGTTAAATAAGATGCAATGTTTTCAGAGTTATGATTTTTTAAATTCTTATTGGCTCTTGTAGATTTTTAGTTTGATTTAATCATACATCACCCACATGCATATATAAAAAGGAAAATATAAGTAAAGGTCATTGATTATGGTATTAACAAAATTTCTTTACATTTAGAGTCTGTCTCTTCTGTATAACTTTTCAGCTGAGTTTCACTATGGTTTTTCATATATTCTCCTCTGTGCCATCTAGAGCACTGACGATGCAATATTTCTAAAAGTGTATCACCATTATCTCTGGAATATTCTTCCAAGCCACTTCTACTTACTCTAGAAGTTTTAATATTGGCACTTTTTAATCAGAAGGTATCAAAAAGATTTTCAGAAACTGGTCAAGGACTCAGATGGTCTGTAAATAGACTCAAATATCCAGAGGTTGCCATTTTCCAGAGCCACCAGGAATAATAACTAACTTCACCCATGTGTAGACAAAGATGGCTATATCATACCTGCTACTTGGCCAACTGCATTTGTAAGATATATCTTGAATTCAGAGATATTAAAATTGAAAATACACACACACACACACACACACACACACACACACACACTTCATTTTAGAATCAATGGAAATATAGTTATCCCCAAACTTGTTTAACCAAAGAACCCCTCACTTTTTAAAGAGCTCTCTCATGGTACTGGTGTTTCATGAATCTTATTTTGAGAAAAAACAAAACAAAAAAACTCCCTTAAATGTATTTCTTCTCTATACCACATTACCCTTTAGCATAAGTTGATTAAAATTATTTTTTTTTCTTAGCATATAACCCTCTGAATAAGAGATTATGTCTATTACTTTTTCCTCTGTGTCCCCACAGTGCCTAGGACACCTTTCGTTACACTTTAGATGTTCAGTAAAAGTTCTTACATGAAGATGAAGGGCTAAGAGCATCACAGAAATTTTCCCTTCCTGCTTCCAAAACAGTTTAATTCT
>NW_011888790.1:10717383-10730490 GCF_000151845.1 Pteropus vampyrus | reverse complement strand
GGCTTTTTCATTCCTTAGGATTTCTTAGCCTCAGCACTATTGACATTGTAGGATGAATAATTCTTTGGGGACAAGGGCTGTCCTGTACATTGTAGAATGTTTAGCAGCATCCCTGACTAAGATTCCTGTAGCACTCCTCCCCCAGCTGTGACAACAAAAACCTCTCTAGGAGTTGCCAAATGTCTTTTGGAGGGAAGGGGACAAAATCATCCCACTTCAGAGCCTTTCATACATCATGCCACCTTTATAATTTCTTAAATAATTCTCACACGACTAATCATGTTATTGTATATCAGATAACAATAACTTAGAATCAGAGGATATAAATTTCTGTTGTTCGCCATAACAAATGACCATAAACTTGATGGTTTAAAATAAGACATCTCATTCTCTCACAGTTCTGGAGGCCAGAAGTCTGTAATCAAGATGGCAGTAGAGCCACACTTCTCTGAAGATTCCAGGAGAGAATCCGTCCTTGCCTCTGCCACCTTCCGGTGGCTCCTGTTGTTCCTTGGCTTGTGGCTGCTTAAGTCCAGCCTCTACCTCCATCTTCATATGGTCTTCTCTATGCCCTTTCCTCTTCTGTCTTTTATAAGAAAACTTGGCATTGAATTTAGGGCTCACAGGAGAATTCAGGATAATCTCATCTCAAGATCCTTAATTTAATTATAACTGCAAAAAAAAAAAAAAAACCTTTTTTGGCAAATAAGGTCTCATTCGCAGGTCTGGGAGAATATATCTTTTGGGGGCTATCATTCTACTCACATCACAGAGCATACTTTTTTTCCCTGAGAACTTAAAACACTTTCTAGATAATCTATCATCTCATTAATTTCACAAATGCTCTAGAAAATAAGAGAGGAATGGGTAAGAAAATGAGGCACAAAGAGATTAAGGGCAAATTTGCCAAGGTCAATAATGTACAGATTTACTAAAATAATCTTCTAGTCCATACCCAGAGCATTCCACATTGGATTTATTCTAGAATGGTGGAGAGAACCAGTTAAATTGCATCCTGTTTTATGAACCATACCATTTACAGTTGAGTTCTGGTGGGAAATTGAAAAAGCAAAAGAGAACACAGCTGAATTTTCAGATCCTTTTGTTAATTTTTTTTAATTAGCTGTAGATTTCTAAAATCAACAAGATTTTCTGGAACCTGATGAAAGAAAACAACATGGAACCCCATTTAATAAAGTTGCATCTTAAAAGTGTAAGCATCTTTTAAAATTCATTCCTGTGTATGTGCTGCATGTTAATTTTAAAAGTTGGTAGTTATAGAGTAATGAACAGAAATACAGAGCATTAGCTTTCAAATGCACAATATTAATCACACTTATACTGAGACTGATTCCACAAAAAACTATGAGATCGTGCTCATTTAACAGAGCTTGGTCATAGAGTAATGGTCTGCTGATTTCTCCAAAATATTGCATTTCTTTTTCTGATACCTCTGCATTTTCATTCTAAGCGATGTTGACATTTTAACCAGAATATCCAGTAAGTTATGAATCACCAGCAGACACCAAATGACTCAGTTATAAAATCACAACCATGATTTGTATAAAAAGCCTTTTTAAATATAATTGAACAATCCCCTTATTGATTTCACTTGTAATAGTCATATTCTTTCTTCTAAAGGTTTTCATGAAGATGTCCAGTCACTTACTTACTCATTCTTCTGATCTCCATTTACAGCTGTAAGCCAAATTCGCCAAAATTATATCCTTATTATATTCTTTGTTCCATGTCCTAGATTTTATTTGAATATATTTTTTTTAAAGTAATACTTTCATATTGTTTTGACTGTTTTTAAACAGCAAACCTGAGGTATAGGATGCAAAGCATAAATTTCCTTCTCAGCCCAGGTCTCCATACAAGTCAGTCCTCAGAAGTAAACATTAATAGCTTTGAGTGTATCTTTTCAGAAACATTTTATATATATCCAAGTCTCCTTTTAAAGAAAGCCCTTTCTACTAAGCACGAATCATTCTTACTTAATAAGAGTACTCAACATTTTTGTTTTAGACCATGGTCTCAGACAGGATTAACACTAACCTGCTCCAAATCTCCTCAGTGGATTTAATCAACTCATTAGACCCAGTAGGCATCATCTCACAACTTGGAAAAAGAAGTGCATTTTAAAAAAATATCATATTAATGAATAATCCTCAGCGAGCCCTATCCTTAATGTTCCATGTACCATAATCAGCTCATTCAAACTTTATCCTATAAGGGTCTTTTTAATTTTATTCTCAGAGAGAAATAATGTCTCTTCTTAAATCAAATTTTAAGTGACAAATCTCTTACTTCAAAAATAAAATATCCCCAGTTTCCTCTATTATATTCCCAGAAATCACTAAACCCTTACATTTACTTTGATTTTTCTTTTAAGAGTAGGGGTTGTTAATAAGCTTATCTATTAAGGAAAAATAGAGGTACATATAAGCCAGATTTAGATTTACACTAGATCATAATAAAACCACACACTACAACTACAGAAGCTAACCCAAGGCCTGAAAGAAATTAGGTGAAAGTTTAGCTTTGATTAAATGGTGTAAGAACTGTTCTTTAGCTATAGCTTCTCCTTGGCTTCTGCTACAGATTTATTCTAAATAGGAGTATGAGAAGGCCTAGTGAATGTTTTATAATACTGTCAAGGTGTCTGAGCCTAAGGAAACTGTGGGTATCCAGCAGAGCTGAGTCAGCGGGGTGGGTATGGTTAGAAGATGCTGCATGGTTTTGATTCCTTCTCCTCACACATGCGCATAGCACATGTTTTTAGTCAAATCCTTCAAGAAGCAGACACCAAGACAAAATGACATATTTAAGAAATTTATTATGACCTACCTGTAAGAGAAATTGAGAACAGGCTGGGAGGGCAGTAATACCTTGATATAAGTATTCCTGAGTGGAAAGAGAGGAGAAGGAAGGGAGGAAGGTTGGATGGACTTGTCTTACTCTGCAGTACATTCTAAAGTAAGTTTGGTAAGGCCATGGGAGGTTGGGGTTTGGGGAGGGTGGCACCATGGGAGGGTGTGTAGAAAGATCCTCATGCTAAAGTTGCTTGATGAGGAGCCCCACATCAACCAAGGATAGGCCTGCCATAGTATCGCAGGTGTGCTCAGACATTGGCCGAGGGCAGCCTGTGAAAGGCGTGGCCTCAGCACAAATTTGGTGATAGATTTCAAAACTTAACATCTGGAGCCCTCAGTCAGTGGTGCTCCCTGTAATTCACCATCCAAGAAGCCATTCTCCTGGCCCACAGGCACCATCTCAGACCAGACCTATCACTCCAAACATATTTTAGGCTGATCTTTAGAGCCACGCACATATAAAATTGAAAATATTGTATTTGTTTTCATAGTTTCAGCATGACTCTACAACTACAAGATTATCCTTAACAGAAATATTTCAAATTCTAAACTTTCTCTTCACCAATGAAGCAATTCACAAAACTTATCCACACTAAGAACAGAATGATCTCTATGCTTCCCGCTTAACTCTTCTTTAACTTGCTAAGTTGAATGAATTTTTAATTGGTGGGAAAATTTTTGTTGAGTTAAATTTGACATACAGTAAAATTCATCGGTCTTAAGTATAAAATTTGAAGTTTTGATATTACATAAACTCATGTAACCAACACTCCACTCAAGATTTAGACCGCCCCAGAAAATTTCCTCATGACACTGTCCAATCAATTCTAACTTTCCCATAAATGACCACTGGTCTAATTTCTATCACCAGAGATTAGTTTGGACTATTCTTAAAGTTCCTATAAATGAATCATACAGTATATACTTTATTATGTCTGGCATTTTCCACTTCGTATACTATTTTTAAGATTCACTCATGTTGTTGCAAATACATTCAGTAGTTCTTTTTTTAAATCTGAGTAGTATTCCATTGCATGGATATATCCAGTTTGTTTATCCATTCACTTGTTGACAGATATTTGGGTTGTTTCCAGTTTAGGACTATTACGAATAAAAACTATTCTAAACATTCATGAAGAAAAGTTTGTGAGGACTTTTCATTATTTGGGTCAATCTGGGCTACAAGGTAGGTGTATATTTACTTCATAAGAAGAGAATTTTCTAATGTTTGTATCATTTTATACTCCATAACTGGTAGAATTTTGAGAAGTCTCAGATGATATTTTAGGCCTTCGATCAAATCACACCACTCAACTAACTTCAGATAAATAAAAGATTAACCCTGGCAAGGGTACAAGAAAGAAATTATATATCTCTTTCTTTTAGCCAAAGCATAGATGCTCTAACAGCCCATTCTACTAATAGGAAAATAGAGTTCAGGAAATAGCAAATCTTGCCCAAAGCTGAAAATCTGATAAATGCCATCAGGATTCAAACTCAGCTCCGCTCCTTTAACAGCAAAATGAATGGTCTTTCCCCCAAACGAATTTCCAAAGCATAGCTCTAGAGAAATCCCAGCGTTAGCCGGAGTCCAGAGGTTAAGAGAAGAGAGATTTGAAATGTAGTTGTAAACTTTTCTCTACTTACTACAGGAAGCAGAGTGAGAGACCACCAGCTCTCTCTTACCCATCCTGCTCAGGTCTGTTCTTCAGTTCCTTCTCTTGTTTTAGAAACATAGGGGATTTGTAAAGGACCTTCTATCTACCTTGTTTCTTTTTCCCTCCTCCACAATCTGACCTCAAGTGATTATTATTGTTCTTATCATTGTCATGGCCAATTAAAAGATAAGAAAGTAGTCTCTGTTTTCGTAATTTATCTAGGATCACACAGATCAGTGTCTTTCTCATTCCTTAGTTTTTGGCTTCTTGAAAACAGAGATTATTACTGTCTTCCCTTAATAGCCTCACTGCCAAACACTGTGTAGACTAAAGGCCAGGCAGACAGTGGATGGTGAATCAATGAATGGATGGATCTCGAACAAGTTTTTTGGCTTCAAATTCAGAAGTCTTTTCATTAGGTACTATATACTAAAACCTTATTTTTCTTCAATTTTTAAAACTGAAGCCTGAATGAGATGACTTCTAAGATTTTTTCAAAGATTCCATGTGTCTGCACTTCATACAAGCCTTATAGGAAAAGAATTGGCATTTTTCTCCAACAGCACCTTATAATTACCAGAGAGACAGATCTGAATCCTTGAATAAGGAGGGGAACCTACTGTGAGTAATGAGTTAAAAGTCCTATGGAGTGAAGTCTGGCAAGAAACTAAGAGCCTATCCAAAGGCAACACTGAATAAATACATCACTCTTCGCAAACAGCACAAATATTATTTCTACTTTTGGTGGGGTGACTGGAGTTCTGAAGAAGTCATTTTTGTGAAAAATATAAGCACCTTATTTGCATAGGTGATAACAGCATTCTAGGAAAAAACAGAATCCAGAAATATAAATTAGTTTAGAGAACAACAGGAAGGAAAAAAATATGCACCGCACATAAATCAATACTCAAAAATTAAGAAGGATCAATCATCCCTTGATCACCCATACAACTGCAGACTGTCCCTCATAGTTTCACACTCTTCACTTTGGTTCTTGGTCAGTCTCGTTGCTGTGTTCCTGAGCATCAGAGCATTGCCACCTGCCTTGTATCAGATTAGGTATTATACGGAAGACATATTTTTTGCCAGGTTGCTGTCCCTGATATCAGCCAACTGTCCTTTTCTATGGCCAAAACTCTCAAAGAAATGAAAACTTCTACTTTCTTTTCTGAGTAGAAATCATGCCAATCCTGCTCTTCCAGTTTATATTTATATTTTCAGTCCAGACACTTAAGCAACTGATAGAAGTCCCTTTCTTTTTATGTGACATACCAAGAAATAAAAAGTCAATCTCTGTATTATAAATGTATCAACAAAATTTAATCTATGGGTATAGATCACCATGAACAGTAATATTTTACATAATTTAATGGAAATTGCAGCTTTTGATCCACTGGGAATATAATATTACCATCTTCAAAGTGTTTTCTTAGACACAACACTAAATCTCCCATCAAGCTGAATGACCTTACCCAAGATGATAATGAAAAGGCCTTATAGGTCCTTCAAGTAAGCAATTAATACTTTTAGAATAGACTGATTTATCTCTGCTTTGGGGATATACATATTGTGACTTCATGCTTCAATTCAGAATCCTGTTGTTCCTGCAAAGAGAATACTCTTGTTCCTTTGGAGAGTAAAACTGACCCTATTTTTATGTCCGGGGAAGCTCCTATTTGGGTACTTGAACTGAGAAAATAAACCAAAGACAAATTATGTCTTTTTAAATTGACCCTCCAACCCCAAATCTCTTCTTAATTGTGTCAATGGCTTTTCATTATTACTGGGAAAAAAGCAACCCTGTCCTCTGCCCTCTGAAAGTGCATAATCGTGTTAAGTCCCTTCCTCTCCAGGGCCACTCACTCTTCTATCTCCAGCTCTCCATGATCCACCATATGCCCCTTCCTCCAATTTCGCCAAGTCTTTGTTTCTTTCCACCTCAGAGACTTCAGACATGCTGAAAATCTCTCTCTATCCCTTCCCCGCTAACTGTCCCCTACACAGCAAATGGTTAATGATGCTACTCTTTCCTTCAGATTTCAGCTCTATGATCACATCCTTTGGGAAAGCCCTCACTCAGCTCACTTACCAGGTCTTATTTTCTTATGTGTTTCTCCTTTCTTTTACTTAGCCAACTAGTCATTTTAATTTATTTGTGTGATTCTTTGATAAATATCATCCCCATTTTATGAGGCAAAAACCATGACTTCCATTGTAATCATTAACACACTTCCTGGCACATAGTGTTCAATAAATATATTTATCCAAGAAACTGAATTTTTCAATGTGATCTACATAAAGAACATAAAGCATATTTTAGTGAGGAAGACCCTAAGCAAAGGTAGTTACAATGTATAAAGAAACACTTCTTTCCAGTAAAGACATTGGAGGAGAACACTAGTAAAAGTCAAAGGGAAATCTAAATAATAATGGCTTTAAAGAAGAAAAATTGTGCAATTTTGTTGCAAGGAGATAGACTCATATAAAAATTAATTCAGTGATTCTATATCAAGATCACTGGTGTTTTGCTCGGTCATTTGTTATAAAAATAACTCATTTTTCCTTTAGAGCAAAGAAAGCTCAAACTCACATTCAAAAATGTCCACAGCATAGTTGTCACTCCAACATTTGGACCTAAAAGAAAATATTTACAAAGTGTGTATGAAAGATATTTTTCTCTGACTTGCCTTCTTACTCAGAACCAATAAACATCTCATTTGTACACCCCAAACCCAGCAGACAAAGGTAACCTTGTTGAGCTATCTTACTCAAGTAGGCATAATAATCTAGAGGGACTAATAACATCTGAAAAGGCAAAAATTAAGATAAAAACTGGGGTTACCAACCTTTGCTTTTCACTGAAATCTTGCCTTTCAGGATTTATGTTCATTGTTTTCTGCAAAACTACAGAGCATCTAAAACATGGGTGTCTTAAGAGCAAAGTGAGCAAAGTTAGAGTAACTGACTGAGAAGCAGCCATTCAGGATACTGCACTGAAATGAAAAGTAGTCCTAAAAATGGGGTGTGGAGCACAGTTGGAATACTCGGACGACTACCCAAGGAAAGAAGCAGGAATTTCTTCTCTCCCACCCATCCAACCACTATGCCTGGTACATATGTTGCTCATGTTTAGTTTGTTCATTGAGTGAGTGAATGAATGAATGAATGGACAGTTCTGATAGCATTATAACATGTATTTTATATCCAAATGATATTATCTACTTGGGGCATAGAACCTCACCTCAGGGAATTTCAACTTCCAGTGGAACAATTTAATTATGTAATAAAACCTGGAGAGGATCATTGGAAAACTTTAAGGACTATAAGAGATCAAGTGATAATATGTGAACCTAAGAAAATGAATGAGAATTTTAGAATAAATTTGACCAAATTGTACAGTTAGTAGTTGTGAACACTATTCGAGAACTTCTGCCAAAAAGTTCTTATCAGGTAAGCCTCCATTCTATTCTAGTTTCTATTCTATATTTTTGTCTGAACACCTCTTCTTGCATATTCCAAGTTCTGCTGTTCCTCTTCTGTGATTTAGTATTAGTTAGAGTAGGCTGAGTGTTAACAATGAAAACTCCATGCATAGCAGTGGCTTAAACCAACAAGGGTGTCTTTCTTGCTCGGATTGAATGAGATGGAAGGGTGGTCTGCTCCACGAAGTCACTGAAAGACTGGGATCCATCTAATTGGTGGCCATGCTGATCTCTTTGTAGCGACCAAACCTCAGAGCCCTTCACTGGAGTCTCTATTTGCAGACCAGCTAATGAGTAAAATTTGATTGAGATCTGCAGGTTCTTGTGGGAGGAGTGTGGGCCAGGCCTGAAAATGGGAGGCATCTCTTCTATTCACACACCATTGGCTGAAACTCAGACACATACAAGGGGGTAGGGAAAACTGGAAAAGCAAAATACCATGCAAAAAGTTTTTAAACTGCTAGCTAGTCAGTTTCTGCCACAGTGACCCCCATTTCCTGACCCCATGTTGCCCTGTTCTGGGATGTCACTTCTTTGCATCAGGATATCATTTTCAATGTCCATGTATAGACTTGCTTACAATAATTTTTATCCACTTTTTATCCCTAAGCATATTTTCTCCAACTAATGTGCTCTGAAAAATGTTTGCCATGAATTAGTTATTAACCTGGAATGGCTTTTATCTCTGTCTAGCTCTGACAACCTTCTGCTGTGAATCTGCCTGATACATATTCTTGACCTACAGTGAGTAAAGGGTGTTTGAAATATTCTCTTAGGCAGGAGAAAGGGAGCTAAATATGGCCTTTATCTCCCAAGGAGTAGAAAAATACCATTAAAAATCCCCAGTTGCAACAACCAAAAGTGTTCTTTCTAATCCTTTTATCAGCTCATTTTACAGAAAGTTACTAGTATTTACAACTGTTTATTTGTTTTTATCTGAGCCATCTGGGAACCTTTACTCTTCAAGCATGATTCTTGCTTCTCCAATGTACTGCTTCCCTAGGCTCAAAATTTACTGCTAAAGAATAGCCTCAAATGAATCTGTTTCCTGGATGAATTGCCCTAGCATCTTAAAAGCTGCACTTGCATTTCATGTATATTCAGCTCAGGAGGGTGGTTAACTCAACCTTTACACTTTTTTCCAACCAGAGAAATGAGAAAAGAACTGCATTTTTCAATTCATTTCCGTGATAAGAAAGTTAAAGTTATTTTATATTAAAAACCTTAATATGGTCTGAAAATCTCAACAATTTGTTTTATCATCTGAAATGACTTTAATGGATTTTTTTCTTTAGTATGCCATTAATACAAATCCATTTTGTTTTATTGAGGTCAAACTGCATTCCCTTGTCTTATTCCCTAGGAGAAGAAAATTAGGTAAAAATTAGCTCACTGTGGCTGTATTCGCTTTATATTGCTGCATAAAGAAGAGGACTAACTATAAGGCAAGCTGATATTTTGTAAAGTTCAAGCACTTTATAGTAGGCCACACAGTTCCTATGGTGTAAGGGGAAAATAAGAAAGTGAGAAAGATTATCTAAAGAAATGAGTCAAAGAACCACTGAAGATAGAGGTATTGAGTTTGGGAAAATTTCTTAAAAATTAGTATATGTTTTGTGTATAAATGCATTTGTTATTAAGCCACACAGAAAGTCAAATTTGAGTGCTTCATTTCCCTACATCCTCTTTAGCTACAAGTAGAGCTAACTGTAAATTTTTGTTTTCCTTTAAGTGTCATTTTCCTAAGAGCTTTAAGTCTACTTTATCATTTCAGCTATAATTATGTACCATACACAGACACAGTACATACATACAAAGCACAATTATGCTTTACATGGTACAAATATATAAATGCATAATATATCTACATGACACAGATGCATATTCCTAAACACACAAAAACACTAGATACTAGAGGTTAACTTCAGCTTTTTCAAGCTCTGTTTTATCTTCTTTCTAGTTGGAGAGGCTAGAAAGCCTAAAACTAAATATTTAGACTCCTTTGAATCTAAGTTTCTCCATGCAAATTAAGTTATGCCAATTGAATGCACCTATGTGAAATTTAGGAGACAAAGAAAAGTGAAAGAATTGTCCCATTTCTTTTTGTTTTGTTTTTTTTTTTGCTGCTGGCAAGTGATGCATGGAAATAAAAGCTGCTTTCTGCAGCAATGATCCAGAGTCTGTTCACCAGCTGTCTAGGTGTTAAGCAATGATTGTGTCAGTTTCTTCTGGCTTTCTGATCTTTGGATCACAAATATGGGTTGGATCACCCATTTTTCAGATTCCTGGGTGGTGAGAGGACGTCATCTACAGCAGCAGCTTCAATACAGATATGCTTATTACAAATGACTAGTCTTGGGGTCACCATTATGGGATATGTTCTTAAACTCAGAGCACCCTTTATAAGGTTAAGGTGGTAGCTCCCCTAAGCAAATTTTGAACTTCTCTGGGAGTCATTCCTGGAGGCCCACCTTAGAAACTGCTTTTCCTTCCTTCTAATAATTTATAAGCATAAAATTTCATGTATTAGATTCTTCCCTAATTGGAAGCATGGAATGTTTTCATTCCTTGCACTGAACCCTGACTGATGATGCAATGTATGACATTTTATGTAATTTTTTAGTGTATTCAACTGTTCTCTGTCTAGCCCATTTGCTTATGGTTAATGACACTACTTTTACACTTAATACAACTTCCTATGAATCTGATCACAGTCTCTTTCAGGATAATTTGGTCTCCTCCAAAACTCTATAAACAATCTTCTGTCATTGTCCAAGGAATTCTAGGAATGTCTTTGTCAGAGAGCTTCCACTCCCAAGCCTTTCTAATTTCATTTTATTCTCTCATGCTTTTTGCTGCATTCCTTCTTATACTCCATCTCTGTCTTAACCAGGATACCACTTTTATGCTCAAGATATTTAATGGTACATATTTTCTGCAATTTTGACGAAGTTATATTTTTCCTCTTTTATCTTGGGTTAATATAAACTTTATAATAAGTCCCTGCTTTGGGTTTATGGAAAAAAGAATAACAACAACAAAGTAGCAAAAACAAAGTCATTCAATAGGATCTCCATTCCTTTTGTGGGAGAAATTAACCAATCAAAAAGGTAAATCCAACGATTCAGAATTTGATCTTGAAAGAGGTATTAAAAAAAAAAGCAAAGTCTGTGTTTCTTGCTGCTTTTCTCTCCTTGGAATGTCATCAGAGATGTTTCTACAACTTTATTTTTCCTTTCTACTCCTGGCAAGAATCACAGGGACAGAGCCTGTCAACACTGTGAGCTAAGACTCATACGACAGGCTTTAGGAGAGAAAAGCCTGTGCTGCTTTCTGGCCTCCATGCCATGACCACAGAGCGGATTTGCTACCTCTACAGCAGAGGGAGAGCAGCATCTCCAGAGAGCGTTGGTGGAGTAGAAATATGTTATGGCTACAAGAAACTTTTGTGATAGTCATCCATTGTTTTCTCTCCTGGGCATATCTCAGCTACCACACTTACCACATGCATTATATGTTTTATTTCCCGGGGCCCATGTCATTGTCAGATACACAACAGGGATATATAATAAGTAGGATACAAGTTAGGCTTTCATAACAACAGAGACACCTAAAAATGCAGTTTACTTCTTTCTTACATCAAATTCCAAATTTCAAAGATGTGTAGGGCAGCTTAACAATACTGGGCATCCAGCTTCTTTTTATCTTGTTGCTCTATGATCTTCAATAAGCAACTTCCATCACATGATCTAAGACAGTATATTAGTTTCCTTTTGCTGCTGAAACATTATCATAGACTTGGTGGTTTAAAACAATACACTCTTATTATCTAAAAATTATGGTGGTCAGAAGTCTGAAATGAGTCTTACAGGGCTAAGACAACAGTGTTAGCAGAGTACCCAAAGACTCTAGAGAATTCTGTCCTTGTCTTTTCAGCTTCTAGAAGTGATCTGCATTCCTTTGCTTAAGACTTCTGCTTCTGGAGTTGCATTTTCTTCTCTAACTCTGATTCACCTGCCTCCTTTTTTTCTTTAAGGAGTCATATGATTACACTGGGCTCCCTTAGATAATCCAGAATAATCTTCCCATCAAGATCTTTAACTTAATTACATCTGCAAGGTTTTTTATACCATGGAAAGTAACATATCCATAGGTTCTGGGGATTAGAAAATGGACATCTTTGGTGACCTATTATTCTGTCTACCACAGATGGCTATTCCAGTTCCAGCAATTCACCAATGTTTCAACTGGGGTGTGGAGGAGAAAAGGAGAAAAGAAGTCATAACCAAGAAGTTGCATGCAAATTACTTCCACTCAGACTCCATTGCATTTTTACATATAATGAGGCAAAGTATCCCTTTCTTTGGGGAACTGCCTCTTACTCACTCTGTGCTACCTTGTTGGAACCATCTCTAACAATATTTCACCACATCCTACCCAGAAAGTGCTCTTTGATTCAAGCTAGGCATCTTCTCTCTCCCAGGTGTTTGAAAACTGAATAGAGACCCATAGAGACTGAAGACATTGGAACTGGGGCTTCCATTGTCAGGGATCTCCAAGGTCTCCTGTTGCTCCTTTGCTTCCTTCTCATCTTCAGGCCTGGTTATTTTCGTGAGGATTTCTTTTGATTTTGTGAGCTCCCTAGTATATTTTAATAAGTCCTCTCTTATTTAAATTTTGAGACTAAATTTTGTTTCCTTTCAACCAGAGGACCTCAACCAATCCTCCCCACACCACCCCCAAACTATCACTCTTTGCCTCTCTCCTTTTCATTTCATACAGTCCAATTGACTCTTCGCAGGCAGTAAAATCCAGTTTAATGTTGCTGGGCAAAAGCATCCTATCATTTATCCATTCAACAAACATAGATTGAGATGTTACTAAATGATGCATGGTGAGACTACAAAGAGAAAAAAATACTGCGTTAGGCAGCTTATATTCTAGCAAGGGATAACGCAATACAAAATTAAATATAGGGGAAAAATTATCAGAAGAAACAACGTCTGTACTCTTGGAAAGAGTTTAGGCATTTTACCAGGTGAGAAGGAAACAGAAAGTGTACTCCAGGCAAAGAAAGAAACTTTGGCAAAA
>NW_011888790.1:10694080-10717333 GCF_000151845.1 Pteropus vampyrus | reverse complement strand
CCATGTCATTGTCAGATACACAACAGGGATATATAATAAGTAGGATACAAGTTAGGCTTTCATAACAACAGAGACACCTAAAAATGCAGTTTACTTCTTTCTTACATCAAATTCCAAATTTCAAAGATGTGTAGGGCAGCTTAACAATACTGGGCATCCAGCTTCTTTTTATCTTGTTGCTCTATGATCTTCAATAAGCAACTTCCATCACATGATCTAAGACAGTATATTAGTTTCCTTTTGCTGCTGAAACATTATCATAGACTTGGTGGTTTAAAACAATACACTCTTATTATCTAAAAATTATGGTGGTCAGAAGTCTGAAATGAGTCTTACAGGGCTAAGACAACGGTGTTAGCAGAGTACCCAAAGACTCTAGAGAATTCTGTCCTTGTCTTTTCAGCTTCTAGAAGTGATCTGCATTCCTTTGCTTAAGACTTCTGCTTCTGGAGTTGCATTTTCTTCTCTAACTCTGATTCACCTGCCTCCTTTTTTTCTTTAAGGAGTCATATGATTACACTGGGCTCCCTTAGATAATCCAGAATAATCTTCCCATCAAGATCTTTAACTTAATTACATCTGCAAGGTTTTTTATACCATGGAAAGTAACATATCCATAGGTTCTGGGGATTAGAAAATGGACATCTTTGGTGACCTATTATTCTGTCTACCACAGATGGCTATTCCAGTTCCAGCAATTCACCAATGTTTCAACTGGGGTGTGGAGGAGAAAAGGAGAAAAGAAGTCATAACCAAGAAGTTGCATGCAAATTACTTCCACTCAGACTCCATTGCATTTTTACATATAATGAGGCAAAGTATCCCTTTCTTTGGGGAACTGCCTCTTACTCACTCTGTGCTACCTTGTTGGAACCATCTCTAACAATATTTCACCACATCCTACCCAGAAAGTGCTCTTTGATTCAAGCTAGGCATCTTCTCTCTCCCAGGTGTTTGAAAACTGAATAGAGACCCATAGAGACTGAAGACATTGGAACTGGGGCTTCCATTGTCAGGGATCTCCAAGGTCTCCTGTTGCTCCTTTGCTTCCTTCTCATCTTCAGGCCTGGTTATTTTCGTGAGGATTTCTTTTGATTTTGTGAGCTCCCTAGTATATTTTAATAAGTCCTCTCTTATTTAAATTTTGAGACTAAATTTTGTTTCCTTTCAACCAGAGGACCTCAACCAATCCTCCCCACACCACCCCCAAACTATCACTCTTTGCCTCTCTCCTTTTCATTTCATACAGTCCAATTGACTCTTCGCAGGCAGTAAAATCCAGTTTAATGTTGCTGGGCAAAAGCATCCTATCATTTATCCATTCAACAAACATAGATTGAGATGTTACTAAATGATGCATGGTGAGACTACAAAGAGAAAAAAATACTGCGTTAGGCAGCTTATATTCTAGCAAGGGATAACGCAATACAAAATTAAATATAGGGGAAAAATTATCAGAAGAAACAACGTCTGTACTCTTGGAAAGAGTTTAGGCATTTTACCAGGTGAGAAGGAAACAGAAAGTGTACTCCAGGCAAAGAAAGAAACTTTGGCAAAAGCAAGAAGAAGTCTTGTCTTTGGAAACTACTAGCTTTGTGTTAAACTAGAACCCAGATTCAAATTGGGAAGTGATGGAAAGTTGGACTGGAATGGGAAAAGGAGCCAGATTTGTAAAAGCAGATAGTTTGCTCAGAATACAATGAGGAGTTAAGAACAGACAGATCCTTCTATTTGCCCGCTCCTCCATATTTCTTCTCCTTTCTCACAGTATTAGCATTCACAATTTAAAACAGAACACATCAATGCACAGGATAAAGAATGCATTTACCAGCTTCTCTTAATAGCTAAATGATGCCATGTGACCAAATTCTGGCCAATGGGAAGCGAGCAAAAGTAATGTGTGCAACTTGGGGGTAATGCTCTTAAAAGGAAGGAGCTTGCCCTCACCTTTCTATCTTCCTCTTCCTGCTGGGAATGTAAACGTAGTGATGGGGAAGCAATTTGGGCCATGCTGATGGGGAGCAACAAGATTGAAGATGCCTGATTTCCCAGCTCCATGGAGTTGCCACACATGTCCTGGACTAATTATACTTTGACTTTACACAAAAGTAAATATAAACTTTTTTTCCACTTTAAGCTGATGTTAAATGCTCACCTGTAATAGCAGGTGAGGCAATAACCTAATTGTAACCAGATAACTTAAGGATAGAAAGTGAAGTTACAATTAAAAAATGCTTTAGAATGGGGGTCAGCAAACTATGGGGCTGCAAGCCAAAGTCAGCCCACTTTCTGTTTCTCTATGATCCACGAGCAAGATGTTTTTCACGTTTTTAAATGGCTGAAAAAAATTTTCGAAATAATATTTCAGGACACATAAAAATTATGAAATTCAGTGCCCATAGAAAGTGTTTTTTGGAAGACAGTCATATTCATTTATTTATGTAATATCTGTAGCTGCTTGCACACCACAACAGCCTAGTTAAATAGTTGCAACAAAGATCATACATCCCACAGTCTAAACTATTTACTGACTGGCCATTTATAGAGTTTGCCAATTTCTGCTTTAGATGATTACCTCAATGCAGCAAACATACTTAAGAATAAAAAGAAGAGACTCAAAGAGCCAAACAAAAGGCTACCCAGGACTCTAAGTAGAAGAGGTAGAGGACCAAAACAAATTAGTAGAGGTGGGGATAACGCTAAGAGAGTATAACAGCTAGTTAATGAAATTAACACAATTTCGAAATTTCATACCAACAGAGGCACTGAGGTCATAGTGAAATCTGAAAATGGTCCTTTCTCCAAAACTTTATGTGTATGACAAAGTTTATACTGCCCAACCTTTGCTAGGGATCTCAGAGAAGCCCAAATTCATTACCATTATCCTCTCTGAGCTTTACCAACATATATTTTCACCCATTATATTTAAGTCCAAACTTTATTCTCAGCAAAATTTCTCCTGTTTTGTCTTTAGTGGTGTGACTTCTAGAACATGTCTTCTACAAGCAGCAAGCAGACACCATGAAAAATCCTCAGACGGCCCTATTTATTTCAGACTTTAAAAAAAAACTGCTGTTCTGTTTCAAAATTTACACTCATTGTCAAAAATACTTGATATCTGTGGAAAAATAGAACTTCATAAATATTAACTTATACCATTATACATGTACATTCTACCCTCTTATAAATAATAGCCAAATTATTACATAAATATTTTTAATCAATCAACTAAGATCAATCTGTAAAGTTCCATTCTAAGACTTCCTAATCAATAGTTATATCAAAAGAAAACATGTGTACTTTCCCCCAACCATTGTAGCTCTGATGTTTTATTTACATAGATGTGACTCAAAATTAGAATGAGGCTGTATTTCAATTCCACCCGAGATGGTGTATATGTTATTGCATTCATTCATTCATTCAACAAATATTTTCTACATACTTATTGTGTTCTAGTGGGGATGTCAGACACTGGGATTTCTAGACAAATAGGGCTTCTTTCCTCAGAGGACATATGGGTTTAGTGAGGGGTCCAGTCAACAGGCTGTCAACATGGTATAATAAATGCGGAGCTGCAGTACGTAGGCCATACTGGGGAAGATGGGGGAAACTTCCTACTGATATCTAACCAGAGGACTAGAGTCTGCATAAGAGGTATCTAAGAGGAAAGAGAAGAGTAGGAAAAAGGAACTGCATGTGGACATACTGAGAAAAGAGAGGTTAAAAGAACAAAAGACCCCTGAATCACCTACCATCAGGTGATATGGGCCACTCTTCAACCTTCTTTCCCCCATTATGAAAAGGCACTGTTTTTGGAGATATGCTAAGGGACGGCAGTTGCTCCCACTGCCATTTCCCCCACTCCCGCTACATCCAGATATACTATTAGTTAGTGAAAGAAGCTCCACATGGCTGAAAATCAAAGTATGAGAAAGGTGTGATGAAAAAAGCAATGACAAGGACTGCAGAATGCCTGATGTTATTTGGGGTTTCTGTTTCTTGGCCGTTGCCTTCCCTTTACACCAATCTATCTGACTGGTGAGTTCCTAAAGTATCAATTCCAGTCTATTGCCTGGTCACTGATACCAAAGAACACCATGCTAGTGCTATTCAAGGGTCGACACATAACAATGTATGCACCTGCTATGTGCTGCCAGTTTTGACTTTTTCCTTGGAAGGAAGCGTGGGTAGAATGTTTTCTCTGTGAGCAACAAAGCCAGGCTCTGGCTCCTAGGATCCTCCAAAACAAGATGGAAAAACATGACAGAGAATTCAAATCATTGCTTTTTTCCAATCACCAGGCAGCATTAAAAGAAAACTAACCTAGTTCACCTAATTACATTTCCTACTTTGCATCCAACTTAAAGGAAAAAAAAAAATCATTGTCACAAATATTATTGTGTTTGACCTGCTTTTCCCTTATTACAACATTTAAATATTCTACTTCCCTTACTCCTACCTATGGTACAATGATTAGTATTGTTCCTGAGTGATGTTTTTCATAACAAGTGGAGGAAAAAACATAAATTAAGAATTTCCTTACCAAGCATTTTAAAATAACAGAATGTTTACTGAAAATCGGTTCTTATTTGCTGGCATCCTGGAGAGGGTAATTCAGAAACCATCCATAGCACGGGAAATCATATTGGTGACTTTTTGTTGAACTTTCTCAGCAGCCACCAATTAAATACCATTTTCACTTGATGGATAGGTGAGCTCAGACGTTAGTGAGCTGATATGGAAAAAAATACAGCTTCTCTCTCTTAATCATGTGAGACAACCTAGAGATAAGTAATCAAAACAAATATTCATAGAACTTTCAAATGGCATCTTCACTTGACAGTGCCTAGACAACTCACCCTGGAGAGTAGATACAGATGTAATTTTTCATACACAGGAGTAATTAGTCTGTTTTCAACTATACTTCCAAGGAGTTGCCAACTAAAAAAGATTTGAGGGAAGAATATAGATAGTGTCAAATCAGTAAATAGAAGATTAGATTTATTTTATGATGGCTGAACATACTGTAAAAATGAGAGGTTTGCCCTCATTCTCGATAAATAAATAAATAAATAGATAGATAGATAAACAAATAAATAACCAACCTATTCCATTTGTCTCTTTCTGCTTATAATACCAATACTAGGTTTGGGTAAAATATCTGTCCCTGAAAAAAACAATACTACAAAAATACAATAAAATGTTTTATGTATATTTTATATAATATGGATGTTTTCTTATTTTTAGTTAAGTATTTTATATTATGATTTGAAATATCTAGTCAAGTTGTAGATTTTAGTGGACAAGTTATACTGATCAGTCTATTTATTGAGATATAAAATTGATGCTTCAATAATTAAATCAGTCCGGATGAGAATAATAATTATATGTATCAAATTGGATCTGAAAAGAAAAAGAAAAACAGCTACAGAAGTTACAGATATGCTGAACACACACACACACACACACACACACACACACACACGTACTAGAATTGCTATATTTTAAAATAATAATATTAATTTATATTCTTAGAAGAGAGCTTCTTTGACATCAAGAAAAATCAGGATCATAAACTATTTTTAAAATATATATCTTTATTCATTTCAGATTCAGTTGGGAAATAGGGCAGTTATTTTTGGTCCACTTTAATTTTATAATCAAGAATGATTGCAATTTTAAGAATTATTTGTAAATGATGCTTCTAAGATCTTTTAAAATTATAATAAAATAAACATTTGATTAGAGTCTTATTATAATGTTTATTTCCTTAATAAGTATCTTTTTTTGTAGATTATAAGTTCTTCTATTTGTATGACGGTTATCATTTACAGACACTTTCACCTACATGTTCTCATTTAAATCTCACAATAATGCTGTAAGACATTTAATTTTCCCTGCTTTTTACAGATTCAAAAACTGAGGCTCAGTAGAGTTAAGAAGACAGCCCAAGGCCGCACACACAGAGAAAAGTGACAGAATCAATGTGAATCCATTTCTTCTTATTCTATAGCTCTTTCACTAATGAAACAAAGTATCAGCCCAGCTGGTAATCAAATTATCACTAATTCTTAATTAGTAGAATGAGGTAATGAGGTTTCACTTAATCATTCATAATTCAGAGATGTAACCCTAAAGCCTGCATGAAAATATCATGCTGCCATTATGGTAACACATTATATTCATGGTAATACATTATATTCATGGTTTAGGATTTATAAGGGTAATTTTTATCTGTTCTTAACTTTAGCCGAATATTTTTACATTATGATTTAAAATATCTGGTTGGTTTATGAGAACTTTTAGGCCCTCAAGACATTTTAGAAGTTCACTGACCTTCATTTCTAATGACTTCTTCCACCTCCACCTCCACCTCATATCCCTGCTGTCACCATGGAAGCTGTGACTGATCACACCCCCCATTCGGTCATCCTGCTCTTTGGTTACCACTTTCCAACCATTCATGTTTCTTATTGAACCATTCCTGCTATGACTCTTTAACCTTGTCAGGCCCTGAAGTCTATGATAGTAGGTCACATACTTCTAATACTCTAGAGTCTCCTGCCCCTCTGGATTTTTGTCGCATCACCTGGAAAAATACCAACCCTGATGTATGCAACCATCTGCTTTTTCCATGTCTTCTTCTGTATGTCTGAGTACCACTGGAGAAAATCACTCAGCACAGCAATCTGTTCCACTCTTAAGTTCACAGTTATCATCCTCAAATCACTACTACCTGGAGTTCCTTCTGCATTCTATGTTATTCTTACTCTCCCACTTTATGAACTACAGTTGACTCTTGAACAACACAGGGGTTAGGGGCGCCAACTCCCGCATAGTCGAAAATCCATGTATAATGCTTGACTTCCCCTAAACTTTACTAATAGCCTACTGTTGACTGGAAGTGTTACCAATAACATAAAAAGTCACTTAACACATCTTTTATCTGTTATATGTATTATATACTATATTTTTATAATAAAATAAGCTAGAGAAAAGAAAAACATTATTAAGAAAATCATAAGGAAAATACATTTATACTATATATTGAACAAAATTCTGTGTATGAGTGGACCCATGCAATTCTAACCTGTTACTCGAGGATAAACTGTAGTTGGAACCTTCTCTACTCTTCAGCTAACCGACACCCCTGATTTCCCCCTGACTTTTAGGCTTAGAAGAAGACCTCCCTTTTGTTCCTTCTAGTGAAAATAAAATCTCGTGGACAGAAAGACAGATAGATATATCTGTGCCCATTCTTTTATTCTTTCCTTCAACAAATGTTTATAGAATACCTACTATACTCCAGGTACCGTCCTGAAAACTAGACCTACAGCTGAGGATAAGACAAAGTCCTTCTGTGCCATGGAGTCACCTGCGGTGAAAAAATGCCTAAGATAATTTCAGAGAGGGAAAAGTGCTGTGAGGAATAAGAGATAGGATTGTGGATCAGGCTGTTGGAGGAAGTCAAGAAGATGCTCACTGGTTGAGCAGTGAACTAGACCTGGGCAATCGGAGGGTGTAGCTGCTTCTACACTATGCCCACTATTGTCACACTAGGAGCTGTTTCAAGGGTGTAGCCTTGAGAGAGTAATGTGTTTTTGAGATCGTCTGGACTGGATACATGACTGAATCCATGTTTTAGCACGTGGGTGTGGAGATTTACTCGCATTGCAGTCACCCAAGACCAGCCTCGTATGTAAGCGTCCCCTTGCTTATTAAAACTGCCACATACCAATCTGGAGTGCTCTGCCTCTTTCTTCGACATAGGGTGCAAGCCAACATAGACCCTGTGATTGGAAATGGTAATAGAGGGCAGCAATATATGACATGGTGCTCAAGGAAAGACTCTTTGAGGAAGTGGCATTTTGAGTTATGACTCAAATAACTCAAGTCAGCCATGAGAAGGTCAAGAGAGAAAGCAAGAACCAAAGTCCTAAAAAGGATAAATTTATTACACGTTCAAGGAACAACAAAAACAGATCCATGTGGCCTGAGCACAGTACGCAAGGGGGAGAATAACATTAGACAGGGTCTTTACTCATCCCTTAAGTTACAAGGGAGTTGATTGGAATGCAGCGTCCATTTGGGCTTTGGAGTTTGCAGCCTTTGCCTTTCTAAGAGCCCTCACTGCTGATTTACTAAATCTGTCTCCTCTGTATTCGCTCTCAAACCGATCTTTTCAATCGGCATTTAAACATGTTTGTGACACTAATACCTTAAAACACTTTCTCTTCCATAGTCAGAGCCTACTCAAACTTCAAAAAACAGTTGTCAATACTTATTCCTTTTTCCCTTCCCATTCGCTCTCAGTACTCTCCAGTATATTTATCATCCCAATCCTTGACTAAAACAGCTTTCTCTGAAGTCAAAAGTGTTTGCCACTTCACTTGATCTTCCAACTACATTTGACTCTGCTGAACTTGACCTTGTCCTTGAACTATTTTCTTCCCTTTCCCTAGTAACCTAAATGACTCTTGTATTTTCTTTTACCAGCAATCAGCTCAGTCTCAGTGATCTTTACAGATGTATCCTCCTCCACCTTTCCATTGTCAGTGGTTCTCAAACTTGAGGGTGCGTCAAAAACATCTGAAGACCTGTTGTTAGGCATATGGCTGAGCTCCCCCACCCTGAGTTTTTAATTCAGTTAGCTCTGTTTGCATTTCCAACAGATTTGCAGGTAATTCTGATACCATTAGTCTAGAGGCTATACTTTGAGAGCCACTGTCTTAAATATTATTATAGTTCCTCCAGGCTTAGTCTTATCTCTTTTCACTTTTACTCTTTATATTGGTGATTTCATGCACACCCACAGCTTCAATTACCAGCTTCAAAAGGCTTATGGCACCCCTTTGCTTCAGTTTCAATTGTTTTCCATTGTTTTACAGAATCAAAAATTCTTGCAGCCTGCATGGTCTGCTGTCTGCCTCTGTGTGTCCATCTCATTTCACATCTTGCTCCTTGCTCTCAGCCCACCAAAGATTTGTAAAGCACCATGCTCCTTCAGGCCACAGGCCCTTTGTACATACTTTCCCTCTTATATGTGTTTTCTTAAATTTCTTATACTCCTAGAATTCCTAGTCATCCCTCAAATTTTCTGATCATCCGCCCTGGTCAAGGTCAGTTTCTTGTGATATGTTTTTATAGCACCAGGTACTTTTACTTCTAAGCAATTTCACAGTTTGTAAATATACATTGAGTTATTTGGATGTTTCATTAAAATCTGTCTCTCTCTAGTTTTAAACTCTATGAGGTCAGGGATAGTCTGTACTTTCTCGCTATGACATCTCCTGGGCCTATCCAAAGTGATAGAAAGAGGCCCTCAATAAATATGTATATATTGAATGAATAAATAAATGAGATTGACTGTTTACTTTTTAAACAAGGAGTTTATTCCTGTTTTCCTAGAGGGCTTTATTCTGAGCCTTGGGGGCCCTTCTTCAGCAGTAGAATTTCATTAGCTGGTCTCAGCATCTCGGTTATTGTTATGCAAAGCTACTAAGTGTGTATCCCTAAAGGCTATATTTTGCTTAGACTCTCCTAGGAAATGTGAGTGTATGCACACAGGCTGTGGATATTTAATATTAACCGACCTCCTACTGTGTTGCTCAGAAAGCAACTTGTGATTTGCTACCACTCTAATTTTCTTACTAATATTGTATAATGACTTCCGAATCCTCAGTGGGTTTAGAGCAGCTGTTAGGGAATATAAAAAGTAAAATTTGATTGTGCATGGAAAATTGGCCTGCGTATGAGACAAATAGCTTTGGTTTCTTTACTCCATTTACTGTACTACAATTATCCAAAATCTCAACTTCATTGGATTGCAAGAAACTGCAGCAGCTTTAACTAATGCTTTTGCCATTGTTCCTATTGATTATTGCAAATGTCTGTGTGTCTCTCCAAATGTCTTCTGGGTACTTCAAAGGACCTTCACTGCTGAAAGAGAGAGAGAGCTCATTAAAGCTCGTATAATAAATGACCCCTCTGTTCTTATTTCTCCAGGCTTAACATCGCCAGAACCCATGCTGGTTTCAGTTCCCATCCCTGCCTCTTGTTTGGAGAATCTGTGCTTTTCTACCACTTAGCTTTGTGTTTCTAGTGATGGATTCGAATTTCTTTTGCAACCACATTCTTTAGGTGATACACGGTGTAAGCTTCTTTCACATGCTATACTAAGAATACCATTTTAAGGTTTAAGTCACAACATCAACTGCAAGTAAAACCTCAGTGGGTTTTGGTCCTATTTTTTAAAAAAGTAAAATCCAACACTGTTTTTAAACCTTCCCCCTATCCTCCTTGCCCCCAACAAATTCCCTCTCTCTCTCTTTTGTAGTTTTTGCTGACATATTTAGGAAGAATATATAAGATGAAATACATTATTTAAATTTCCAGGTTGTCTATAGCAACACTTTTTGAATCTAAATAGGACCAATAGGTTGTGAAATGCCTAAAGCAAATCCATTAACACTTAAATATTTCTCTTCTGGTTCTATAGTGCACTGACTGACAGAGAGACAGTCACCACATATTTGATGGGCTAATGATTTGATAATGCATTCACTGTGTCAGATGTCAGGCGTACTGTAGTAGGACTGTGAGAACTACTAAGAAGAAACATTTGCTAATGTCTTCCTCCCTCTCGTCTCCATGGTAGTGTCACTAGCAGAGAAATCTCCAGTTCATATATGTGGTGACACAAGAAGAATCTGCAGGATCAAGGGCACCTTTGCAATGATTTCTGTCTGGACTGCAGTAATAAAGTCTTGTTTATCTGTTTAGTGCGTAAGTCGGGATGTGTATCAGCATAAGATTTCTGTTTATCAGTTACAGTCTCATCTTTGGCTGGTGGTCAGGGCCCCCCAGAAAAGGAAAGAAAGTGACTATATTCTTAGTGTTCCCAACAGGTGCTCTTATACCATGGTATATGGTAAGGTGAATGGCATTTAATAAATGAAAAGGCAACCTTTTAGAGGAGTCAGTGATGCTTCTCACATAAATCCATGGCAGAGTCAATTGTTATAAGAACCAAGATAGATTACCTTAGGTTAGGAAGTAAAGGGATAGAACTACCTGGCTGCTCAAAGAGATGGAAGCTCATGCTCTCTCTTGCTTGAGCTCTCTCTCTCTCTCTCTTACACACACACACACACACACACACATACACACATACACACACACACACTTCTTTTTCCTGTAAATTATTAGAATTTAGTTATGGTATTCAACCTTATTACTTTAAATTAGAAATTAATAACATAAGCTGTAACTACAAAGTAAAATGGCTGAATTTTTCACAAATATAATGGAATTTTTACATTATGTAAACAGGTTTTATTCTCTTTAAGAAAGCTATATATTTATTTCAAGGATTCTATTGCCCAGTCTTTTGCAAACTCTTATTTCGGAATGGCCTTCACAACCTGTGACATATTCTTTAGAATACTGTCCAGAGTGGCAAAGCTTCATCTTTTCAGGGTGTATTTGATTTGTGAACATAGAGAAAAGTCATCCAGAGCTAAGTTCAATGATGAAAAGTAGAAGACCCAACTGGGTGATATAATTTGGGCTCCAAAGTGAGGCACGGCTCTACAGCAGTATGCCTGATTTTTCTATGCTGGCTCCTCTGCACACCTACCAGCACACCTACTAGCACACTAGATATTGCCGTTGTTTGTTATTATCTAGTGATACCAGATTCCTGAGCTTATTTGAGTTCAGCAGTATTTTTCTACTTTATCTCAACCTCTGCCCTACTCCCAATTCATAGATCTTGAATCCAGTACTTGATTCTACTTCCAGTTCTTTGAACTTGGGTTAAGAATGATTTCCTCAATGTTTGAACTACTATTTTTCCAAGCTCAGACTTAAAATCTTTCTCTCGCCTTTAGATGCAGTGTGTTTGCTGACGAAGTACTCTTTATCTAATCTATCTTGCTCCCCCAAAAACCCAAACTCTGACATGAGTCACAGTGCCCACATGCTGAGATTCTACTGTTATGAGCACAATTCCAAAAAACGTGTTTCAGATCTATTTTAACCAGTATCGTTACTATTGGAATAAATATATCATAAGGATATGACCTTCAAAGATGACTACTTTTAAGACAATACTCCCATGAATGTGTACATTCTGACATAAGTGCTTTATTTTTCTTCCATTTTTTTTATTATGGAAGATTTCAAATGCTTTTGTTCAGCTTCAACAACCATCAGTTTTCTGCTGTTCTTGTTGCATCAACCTCCTTCCAAATTTTTTTCTGGAATATTTTAAAGCAAATTCCAGGCACTATATCATTTCTCCTAAAAATATGGCAGTATTTATCTATACCAGATAAGGAATTTTTCAAAAATATAATCATGCTTCTATTATTACACCCAACAAAATTAACAAAACTTTCATACTGTCTACATTCTAATTCATGTTTAATTTTCCCAATTATCTCAGAAATGTCCTTTTAGACCTGGTTGTTTGAATCAGGATCCATACAAGGTCCACACATCACATATAATATATCTCTGAAGACTCTTTTAAAAAAATAGGTACTTTTGCTTTAAATAATAACATATATATAATTATATGCATTACTGTTATATATTTACTTTCATAACTAAATTTTAAAGAGATGTTTTGCTTTGTTTATATATAAGTAACAACTTTGTGGTTGCACTGAGCATCATATTCCTACATAAAGCACGGAATTTCTTTCGGCAGAGACTAAAGAAAGAAATCAAATTTACTAGCTGTCTAAACAGAGTGGGCATATGAGGCAGGAGCTCTGATTTTGATGAACTTAAACTCTCCTTTCTTAGCCTTTGATTTTGGTTTCATAAAAGTTAAAATTCACCATTTCAATAATAAATTTAGTGTTTATAGATATTGTTTATATCATTCTGTCTCATATTTTCCAATACAAGTGCTCAAAAGGAGTTTATTTCAATGACAGGCTCTTTATAACATTATTTTTCTATTCCTTATTGCCTCATAAATCTGTTAACCCTTAATATTGTAGAGAATGAACATTTCAAAAACAAGTGGTAAACATTTTCCAAAGTACAATACAAATGATAATAATGTCCTTTAACTTATAAAATAAAAGCATATTACTATCCTAACTCCTTACCATTAGCTTTATTTAAAAAGACACAATTATGCTGTCTTCTTACATCTCCAATCTGCACAGCCCTACCTCTGGGTCTTTATGTTAAATCCATTTTTTAAATTTTATTTATGTGACTTCTTTTTTGTAGCATAAATAAATATGAAAATAGATTGGAAAAAATAGACGATAAAAATTTATATTTAGGAAAAACTTGACTATAAACCATTAAAAGATAATCTGTTTTAAAATTAGCACTCACTTAACCACAAATTTCAGTGCATTGTGTTACTTTATGTTGTGATTCATAAATTCATTACTGAATCATTTTTTAAATTAATAGTAAAATATACAAATGCAGCCCAGATATAACAGGTTAATATAGTCTTGTTTCAGATGGAACTAATTCTATGTTCAAATAATTTTACTAAAGGAAAAGAAATTGAAGAGTTGAGCATTTGGAATAGAAAAAGTGAAAATTAATGTACTTAGGAGTAGACTGATGCAAATAAGATTCTACTGCATTAACATTTATTTGTGCAGCAAACAGTCTCCAATCGAGCTCCTTTGCCTTAGCTTCTTAAGGTAAATAACTTTTTTTGCTTTGGAAGAGATTTGAACCTGGCTTTAGAAAGCATTCCTATCTAGCAATTGCTAATAAATGACTCATTTCTACAGCTCACATTCCCTTGCATAGACCTCATCAATATCAATATTAAAGTTTTAGATATGAAAATTCCTTACCCTTTTTTTTAACTGAGACAATAAAATTTTGTTATTTTCATTGTAATAACTACACAAAGTGTGTGTATGTATGTGTGTGTGCATACATGCCACCCACACAAGCCCATGAACATAAAAATAAAAGCAGTTATGATTTGGGGTGCAATATCTTACAGGAGTAAGTAACATTTAAAAGAGTAGCCACCCAATATCCTATAGGTTTCTTCTTTTCGTGTTATAAAACAGTAAATCATTCTACTAAAAAGCTGTAACAATTACTTTCCTGGACAAAAATCCATCCTTTGGTAATAATGAAGGCAATTCAATAGAGGAATGACTATTAATAAATATTTAATATCGGGAATTAAAACTCTTGCACAACATCTGAGTGACAGAAAACTACTATAAGTAATAACAATTTCGAGGATCTCTTCAATTACGATAAAAATTTTCTTCTTAAAATGACTAAGAAGAATTCAATTTACTTACTCTCTCAATAAGTCCTAAAAATTCTGTCAAAAAAGTTGTGGCAATCTTTGTGTTTTATTGCACATGGGAGATTGATTTTTGCAGGAACCTCAGGGCAATTCCCTTTGTAAATCCACCCCCTGCAAACCCTCTACAGTGTGAATAATGATCTACAAGATTGCCTTGTGAATTTATTTCTGTAGCATAGGTTTTCTTAAAAGAAGGCTACCCTGGTAGCCTCTACATTACCGACAGATAGATAATGAATACTGCAGATTATCTAGAACAGCTGGGTAACTGTGGCTTCTCCACCTGAGACCTCAGCGGGTTACTAGGCCATGGCAGCCAGGAAAAGCATCAACAGAGATTCAGATTGAAGAACAAGAAAAATTAATGGTCTTGTTTGTTTAAGCTTATACCTCAATGCTTCCCAAAGGCAAATACAATTTATTCTTATAAATTCTATTGTTTAAAAAATCTACTCTAATTCACCCCTTTTCACAAACTTTTCAACTAATATTGACAAAAGAGAGTAAACCACACTGTGTCCAAGGGCACATGTATTCTCATTAGTCGATTTATTCATTAGGCTTTAAACATTTGAAGTGTAATATTGAAATTTAACAACTTTTTATTCTAAAAATTACAGAGGTTAAAAGACATTTGTAGAAGATTATGCATATTGTTTATAGAACACAATAAAGGTAAAAGTACTTGAGGGATCTATAATACTAGTATTTAGGTTTTTTGTTTCTGTTTTAGTTTTAGGTTTTGAAAATTAACCATATTCTGTAGAAAGAATATAAAATATTAGTCCCCACATGCTCACAAGATAAAATAATCTCTTTAGCAACCAGACAGGAATAACAATGCAAATTGATTCTCATCATTTTCTATTATGATTTGGACAGAACATGAGATTTCCCCTGCTATTCTAAGATTTGTTTGTTTGTTTTGTTTAATTTCTCACAACTGTTACACAAGAGCATTAAACATAGAAGGTGCTTAGAAATAACAACTTGTATTTGCAATAATATTGCTTAATCAAGAGAACAGATTCACAGAATGGCCTAAAACCTTAACATTCATCCAATTTTTTAACCATATGTCCCTTTGTGAGGAAGAGCAAAGAAATCAAAATAAATTATTACCTTTACCACTTTTTCTACTTCTAATGTTAATAGCCTCTAGATGAGTGACTATTTACAGAGTTAACATAGATTATTAGTTATTTCCATCAGATACAAAAATAGTTTCTTAAAGTTATCCTGGAGATAACAATGCTAGGTTTATAGCTATAAATTTAGAAATCCTATTAAGTTTAAATTATATTAAAATATCATTCAGTAGAATGTTGACAACCCACAACTACTCATAAAAGAAAATCTTCCCTGCAATATCATAAAGTCCTGCTTAAGTAGGACAAAGTATACAAAGTGACATTTGTTTTTATTTTTCATTGAAGCAAAACTTATAAAGGGTGACTAGAATATTCTAAGAAAAACTCCTTTTACTCAAAGACCATTTCTCTTTCAGTTGGTAGCACTTCTTTCCTTCTGCTGACAGATGGCTAGGCTTTCAGGCCTTCCTGGTGGGCTGGCACTAGCCTTGTCCAACGTTTAAAAAGAGACAATATTATTTTGCCTATAAAGACTCACACCAGAATACTTACTGTTCTATATATAATATAGGGATAAAAAATACATACAGAAATATATGGGAACTATTCCTATATATATACTATAAAAGCTGTATTTTTAGAGATGCTATTCTAGGGAGTGCACAGAGCCAGTGTTTCTGGCTGTTACACTAAGTGTGTAAGGAGCTCAGATACAGGCAGTTTCCATAAATACACCTCAGTATGACAACGCACAGAACAATCAAAGCAGAGCAGGACATTGCCCAAAACCACATTATCACAGTTCAAATGCTACCTCCTAAATTTCTGAATGAGCTTCTTAATTCTCTGGGTCTACATGAAAGCAATATACTTCCATTAGGATCCAAGATGTGGTCTTCCACATATGGGAGTGACTTTGCTTTCAAATTCTGCTCAACAAAATACAAACTGAATGCTTATTTAGGAGAAAGGAGCAAGATGTCATATGAGACACTCTCTCACAAATGCTCCACATGATAATTATATATAAATGTAATAGTGCCATTTTGAAATATTATTAGAAATCAGAACCCTGATGAGTCCAATGGAGATAAAGTCCCTTTAACAAGTTAAGTTATTCTCTGCTGGTGCCTTCTTCAACTAAGGTGGCTTGTTATATTAGTTTTAAATTTAAAACCTCTGAATTACCACTTAAAATAAACCACCCTTGACACGCATTGCACCACTGTCCCACTAGATTATATGAAGGCATAGAACAAGACAAAAATAGGAAACACCCAAAGCAAGTCCTGATAATCACTCCGTTTTCAGAACCAGGGAAAAGTATTCACTGCAAGGTCAGTGGAACTGACTGAAAGATCAAACCAGCACCCTACTGCTGTCAAACCACTAGAAGAGCGCGGGTCTGCTTACTCTTAAATAGGTAGACGACACTTTCCATCTGCTGTTTTCCCCCTGGTTCAGAAACACAAAATTTACACCAAACAGAAAACTAAGCAGCTACATCTCTCCCATATGGGCAAACGGAGGAAATCAAAATATCGCCATCCTTGTTTTCATTGCCTACACGTCCTATCCTATATCCAAGTGGAAACTGTAAGAACCAAAATACAGAGTAGAACTTTGTGGACGGAAGTCAGATATTGAAACAGTTCAAGCACAAAATCAAGAACCCAAGAATAGTAATAAAACAGATGAGGACTAAAGTTTAACTTAGTGCTACGTAAGCATAATACATTTGGTTAGGAAAGTGAATCAAAATGTCAGTGACAGTACTTTAAAAAAATACATGTTATTAAAAAGTAATTTTATATGTAAAATTTGTGTTTTAAACCCTAGATTATAGGGACAGACAGCCAGACAGGAGCAAGAGCAATCGTTTAGGCCCCAAAACTTGGAAACGTCTTTGGCTTCTTCCTTTCACTCACATTATCACATTTCATCCATGAGCAAATCCTGCTGGCCCCACGCACCTTCAAATTACACCCAGATCCCGATCACTTCTCACCCCCTTAACCAGGGCATCTTCGTTTCACACCTGGATTATTTCAATAGGCCTGCTAACCCATCTTGCCATACCCTGTTCTGCCGCCTTTTGAAGTCTCTTCTCAGCATTGCAGTCAGGGTGGTCCTTTCAAAAATGTAGTCGGATTGTATAGGTTGCCTTTCGTACATGTTCAGATTGTTTCTCATATCACTCAAGGTAGAAGTCAAAGTCCTACAGTGGTCACAGGACCCTGCAAGAGCTGGCTTCTACTTGCTTCTTTGCTGTCATATACTACTCTTGCCCACCCTCACTCTGTGCCTTGAACATATCAGGAGCACTCCAGCCTCAGCACCCTTGCATATGATGTACTCTTGCCCCGACTTCTCTTCCCCTTGACACCCACATGGCTTCCTCCTATAAGTGTCAACATGAGGCTCTTCATATAATACATATAAATGGCAATCTTGAAACTGAAGCAGTGTTTGACCTGCATGACTGCACACGGTGGTCCTACTCACTCTCTGATCGCCTTCAGGTCATTGTACAAAAAAAGCATCAGGAAAGCATCCCTTGATCAGTCTATGTAAAAATGCAAAACTTCTGTGGAAATTCCCATCCATTTTCTTCTCCTTCATTTTCTCTGTAGCATTTATCATCGTTGACATACAACAATATTTTATTTAATGAAAGACATCATTAATTCTAAGGCTCACCATTTAAAAAAAATATTCTACTCAAAAAAGCATGGCCAATTAAACATGATTTTAAAGACGTTAAATTGTGATTTTTAAAGATGTTAAGTTGTGAAAAAAATATGTACCTCTTTAAATCAATAAAATACGGTTTTAAAGATGTTAACTGAAAAAAAAAGTACCTGTTTGAATCAATAAAATACAGACATTTACTTATTGTTCATTAGCTATCTTTCTCCATTATTAAGCATCAAAAAAAAATCTGGGATTTTTATCCTTATTTTTTACAACTTGAACAGTGCCTAGGGAATCATGATAGGTATTCAAAAAGTATTTTTTGATTGAATGAATGAAAGCAAGTAAAAGTAGATGAAGTTCCTCATTTCGCATAAGGAAAATTTATAAGAGATACTTTATTTTGACATTTATAATTGGTTATAAATATAAGTTGAATAATTTTTTTGGTAAAATCCTTGTTATTCAAGATTTAAAATAATATTCAATAAAGATATAAAAATCATGAACCTGCATAGTACGGTCCCAAATGCATACACACAAACAAAACTGGTTGAGATACAAAGAGAAAAAGACAAAAATACATTTTTTTAAGAGAGACTTTAAAGTACCTCTTCTTGCCTTTGACATATTAAAAATATAGAAAATAACATATGGAAAATGAATAGTACAATTAATTACATTGAACAAATAGATATATAGTTAGCTATGTAAAATTTTTCATTTTTAAGTGTCAAGGGAATAGTTATAAAAAATGTTCACATTCTTGTCTTAGCACAAAGTATAGTCTAAGTAGTAAAAATATAGTTTAAATAGCAAAAGTCAGAACACAAAATAAGTGACAAGGTACAACAAAAACATAAAACAGAAAATATATCAGGTATAAATACATAAGTAATTTAAACTATACTAATAAAGATTCAAATCATTCTCTATTCTATAATCGGTATATAACAAATCCTTAAAAATTAAAAAATAATAAATCTTTTTTTAATTTCAGTGACAGTAAGTTTTATGATTCCGTTCACTTAGTTTTTAAATCTTTGTGACACAAATGGTGTTTTAATTAATTTTATCTTTATTTACTTGAAAGGTATATATCACGTTTTAATTCTACTAGTTGTTGACTTAAAGATATACAATATATGCTACCAAAAGACATCCAAAACAGAAAGATGCAGTAAGCTTACAAGTTTAAGTATGGAAATAATAAATAAGAAAAACAACAACAACAACAAAAATAAAAAGAAACCAACGAACAGCAGGATAAAATAATGATGCTAAAAATATGAAATTAATGACCTAGAAATAATGAAATAAAAATGTAAGTCTAATAGCCGACTCTTCGATCAAAATAGTGAAACAAATAAAACTCTATCAAATATACATATAGAAAAAGAAACATTTAACCAATGAGAAATAGAAGGGAACTAAAAGGCCCTAAGGACCAGGTTGCTGGGAAGCAGAATGGTAAGTTGATCTGATGCTGAAACTATGGCTGATCTTGGATCCTCTCCTGATCTTGAAACCAAGAGGCTAAGATTTAGCAGCCATCAAAGAAACAGGAAGCAAGAAAGGCCTTGTGGCTTAGAAAAGAGGGACCTGCAACTGGGAGCACTTCACAAACCTGGGAAGGCTATCCTCAAGAAAACGTGGAGTACAAAGAACACATCCTACTGCCAGCAAAAAAAAAAAAAAAAAGGCAAAATAGTATCTGTATCCCATCCTGAGCTCTGAAAAGGGCTATAATATGACCATCAAAGAATTAATAACTACAGGCCAGCTTTCGTCTGAGTTTGGTGTTTGATTTTATATAACATGTATAGTCCCAGAAACCCCAAACCAACAAAACTCAAAATGGTCCCAGAATGGTAAAAGGCTGTGCTACCTAAAAGAGGAAAATATTAATCTTATGTGGAAAAATGCCTTCTTCACATATGAAGCCCCAGTAACCATGACTTCACAATCCAAACTTATAAAACACATGAGAAAACAAGTCTCTCATGAACAAGTCAAGAAACAACACAGAGAATTAGGCTCAAAAATTTCAGATATCAGAGTTACTGAATATAATCTATAAAATAATTATGCTCAAAATACACGAGAAATAAAAGATAGAACTGAAAACATGAAAAAGGAACAAAGGATCATTTTATTTTCTAACATTATGACAGATAAGCTACACTGAATGATTCACTGATTGAAAGAATGAAAATGCTGGATACAATATAAAGAAAATATTTTTAGCACATTATTGCCCTTCAACAAAAGCAAAAGAACTCATTGAAAATTGAAATCCTAAGAGAAGGGACACCCAAACTGGCTACTGCTCTGATGATTTCTGCTGCTCCCCTGAAAATCTTGTTTCACTTCAATTTCCATACGAGACTGTCAGGAAACAAAAGGTGGAGTCGGGTTCACCTGAGTTAGGAACCTAATAAGGGATTGTAGGTAAACTGCAACCCCACAGACACCTCCTTCAGTGTAATAATGAATTACATATAAACCCATCACATAGAAGGAGAAAGCCAGGAAACTTCCCTAATTCGGAATTTGTATTTGGTAGAGGAGGAAAAAAATCCTCTCCTAAAAATTCATATCCATAAGTCAGCACACATGTAGGTTTCTGTTGCAAATTTATACTATTTATATGATCAAAAAAATTCCTAAATGGAAAAATTTAAGTGGTTCTGAGTTAATAATGTTCCCCAAGTGACTGGCTAAAACAAATGGGAATGCTATTCTAAGAATTCATTTTCAATTTGAACCTACAGATAAAGTTCCAGGAATAGTGAAGTTTACTCTCCATCACAAACATCATATTAAAAAATGGAAGTATCATGAGTGAAAACAAGTAAAAATAACAGATGCAGAAACAAACTCACGAAGACATCAGATATTGCTAATATCAAAATATTAAAAAACATAATTACATATTTAAAAAATTAAATGAGAAGCTTAAATATTATGAGCAAAGAATGACCAAAAAGTACCTAACATTACCTCTAGAAGTAAATATACAATAGTTGAATTAAAATACTTGATGATTAAATAGATTATGGTGACAAATTTATTGTTATGTTATTTTACCACAATTAAATGTGTATGTGTGTAGTAACATCTAAATGATTAGCCAGGGGACACATAATTTCTAAACATAGAGAAATAGACAAAAAAATAATTAAAAATTGAAAAAGAAGCTCTCAAAAGAAACTCACTGAAAAATACATTTAGTATGATTAGTAAGTTATATATTCACGTGTATGCATGTATATTTCATGTCAACTTTTTTAATAAAGAGAAAACAAAAGAACAAGATACCATGTAAAAGATCCAGCATACAGGGTCTTTACAGATGTTTATTTTAAATTGTATGGGTTACTCAGTAGATTAAGTGGAGCTGAAATAAAAGAATCAATAGATGAAATCTAGATGATTAAGTCATCAAGGATGCATCACCAACACACCCTGAAGAGAGAATGCAAGTCAAGGAAAGGAAAATGCTGGAAGTATGTGTATCATTGGAATTCCAGAAGAAGAAAATAAAGATAATTGGAAACAGGTAATATTTAATTATGAGAGATCATTTTCCATTTTCAATGAGGATTCTTGTTCATGCTCACATTCAGAAAGTGCCACAAACTATAAGATAAATAATCTCTATTTCTACTGAGCTTTAATATAGGTGAATCAATATAATATCTAGCATTCCTGATTTCTGTCATAAATGTTTTTTTTAGGTAACCTTAAGCATTCTTAATATATGCTAACACATCACAATATAGAAATGAAGTCGATGTACTTTTTTGTACAGTTAATGGATAACGATCTAAATCTACACTAGATCCTGTTTTGTTTTTTAAGAAAAAGGATAATGATAATTTGGGGAGAAAACAATATCAAACATAAACATTTTTTTTGTTCCAAATTCTGTCCTATGTGGAAAATTGCATGACCGCTAGACGTATCCTGGAATCTCTCCAGAAGTTTAAGCCGTGTTGTTAGTTTTTGAGAAAGAAAGATATATTCTTTAGATATGAAATAGCTTTATTAAGCCAAAGATGAGGCACAAATGGAATAGGAATATTTGAATGGGAATCATTTTGGTAAATGTGGAACCTGTGGTGATTATAAATATATTTGGGCTGAAGAGTCACTTGGTACTTATTTATTTTATGCATTGGGTTAAAATATAGGCCTATCTCATTTACTATTTCCAACCCAAGAAATTTGCTTAAGTGATTGATCCACCTACCTCAGATTTGTCTCTTAAAAAACATAAAGTCAACTCGTATCTCTATCCTATCTTCCTTATATTTCCCTAGGTTCGCAGTGATACAGGACTAACCTCATTCCTTGCCAAGACTTTTGGGTATATTTTTTACTAAAATTCTTTTTTTACGACAAGTAAAACAATAGTTAAAAGAGGACACTTAAAATAAACCAATATGTGGAAGCTTTTCCCTAACTACACTTTTATTGATTATAAAGTTTATGAAGTGCCATTATACCAGGAAAACAACAGCCTGCTAACCACTTTGAAGCATATTACTGAACTCCCAAGACCTTGAACTTACCCTTTCTGTCACTGGGTGTGTAATGAATGATTCTCTTCACATTAGATCATAATGCTTTGGGATTAAGGGTAAGGACATTGAGCTAAAACCATGGTGGATCTCTGAAATTTACAAATATAAGCTGATGTGTAAATTCAGGATAAGCAACATATATGAAAATATTTACAGGGTTTCCAAAAAATTCCCTGTAGCCTGCTTATACAAACTCAATAGATAATCCTGTCAAATCTCATACAGTCAGTCTAATTATAGGTAGTCAGACTGAGGACATAAATTGTCAAGGAATGCATTAGGAATTCAGGTAATAATAGCAATAATAACAACAATAAATATTGGCTTACTGAGTAAAGAACTGTGGTCTATGCTAGTAGATTTGTGGAGTACAGTACAATAAGGTAGCCACTAGCCACAGGTGGCTACTGAGCATTTGAAATGCAATTACTCCAAATTAAGATGTGCTTTAAGTATAAAACCCACACTAGATTTTTAAGAATATAAAAAAGGAATATGAAATATGTCATTAAAATATTTTATATTGATTACGTGTTGAAATAATATTTTGGACACACTG
>NW_011888790.1:10692106-10694030 GCF_000151845.1 Pteropus vampyrus | reverse complement strand
AACTCCCAAGACCTTGAACTTACCCTTTCTGTCACTGGGTGTGTAATGAATGATTCTCTTCACATTAGATCATAATGCTTTGGGATTAAGGGTAAGGACATTGAGCTAAAACCATGGTGGATCTCTGAAATTTACAAATATAAGCTGATGTGTAAATTCAGGATAAGCAACATATATGAAAATATTTACAGGGTTTCCAAAAAATTCCCTGTAGCCTGCTTATACAAACTCAATAGATAATCCTGTCAAATCTCATACAGTCAGTCTAATTATAGGTAGTCAGACTGAGGACATAAATTGTCAAGGAATGCATTAGGAATTCAGGTAATAATAGCAATAATAACAACAATAAATATTGGCTTACTGAGTAAAGAACTGTGGTCTATGCTAGTAGATTTGTGGAGTACAGTACAATAAGGTAGCCACTAGCCACAGGTGGCTACTGAGCATTTGAAATGCAATTACTCCAAATTAAGATGTGCTTTAAGTATAAAACCCACACTAGATTTTTAAGAATATAAAAAAGGAATATGAAATATGTCATTAAAATATTTTATATTGATTACGTGTTGAAATAATATTTTGGACACACTGGGTTAATAAAATATATCATCACAATTCATTTCACTTGTTTCTTTTAAATGCAGTTACTAGAAAATTTTAAATAATATATATATAGTTTATATTTGTGGATTTCATTATATTTCTATTGAGCAGTGCTACAGTGAATTGTCAAAGATAAAAGTTCTTGTTCATTTTGACTGAAGACTCCATCAAAAGGTTTACTTATTTGGGTTAAAACTCAAAAATGCTGACTAAAAGTTTTAAGTATTAGGCCAATAGAGTCAGCATATAGATCGATATTAGCTTTATCTGGTAAAAATGGTTTTTAAAAAATATGTATGATTGTGGCAACACAATTTCCAATGACTTTAATGACATCTTGAAATGTTAAGAACCAAGTTTCTTTGTGTATACAAGTTATCTGTTTTCTATACACACCCAGTAACAGAAAGGGAAAGCTCAAGGTCTTGGAAGTTCAGTAATGTGCTTCAAAGTGGTTAGCAGTGTGTTGTTTTCCTGATATAATGGCACTTCATAATATACACATTATATAAAGTATGTAATATGTACATTATACATAATATTTACTTAATATTTCAGTACACATGCTATACACTTTATCCTACTTTATTTTATATTTTGAGAATTCTAAGTTCTGGTAATGCTGTGAAAAAAATAATTTATAGTTATCTTATTTTACAATGCCGTAATAAAACATGTAGCTCCAATTTGGTTTATAGGGGAAATTGTTAAAGGTAATGGGGAGTAGAATAAAATCAATTCGGTTGTTTGTAAGTCATAATAAGTTGTCTAATTCTTCTACACCTCACTGTTTTCAGTGAATTATGTTGCTATATACATTATTATTTTTTTCTTCATTTCTAACTCAGTAACATGTCTTTTTATATATTTTTTTATTTTATACATTTTGTTCTTAGATTTTACTTTATCTTTCAAGTTTCCTAAATGAGAGTATATTTTTTTATAATTCAGAAAAATATTTAAAGTAATAAAGTTGTATAAGAGTTCAAAGGAAGGAGAGAGTGGAGTGGACATTTCCAGTTATTGACTCTTACTTTTCACCTTCTTCTGGGTGCAGACCTGGTTTTCCTTCAGGATCTTCCCTGTCCTGTCCTCCCTCCCTGTCCCCGCCCTCCTCCCTGCTCCCCCATCTCTTAGCCTAATGGTTGGGGTGGGAAACTGACTGCCAAGCTCAATACTTACCGCATTACATTCCCTTGACAACAGGGCTAGCCACTAATCAGAGCCAATTCAAAGTTAGTCCCAAGACTTTATTGAGAAACCAACAGAAAGACATTCATTTTTTTCTGAGGAAATGGAGTGTAAATCTGGAGCCATT
>NW_011888790.1:10647793-10691026 GCF_000151845.1 Pteropus vampyrus | reverse complement strand
GAGAGAGTGGAGTGGACATTTCCAGTTATTGACTCTTACTTTTCACCTTCTTCTGGGTGCAGACCTGGTTTTCCTTCAGGATCTTCCCTGTCCTGTCCTCCCTCCCTGTCCCCGCCCTCCTCCCTGCTCCCCCATCTCTTAGCCTAATGGTTGGGGTGGGAAACTGACTGCCAAGCTCAATACTTACCGCATTACATTCCCTTGACAACAGGGCTAGCCACTAATCAGAGCCAATTCAAAGTTAGTCCCAAGACTTTATTGAGAAACCAACAGAAAGACATTCATTTTTTTCTGAGGAAATGGAGTGTAAATCTGGAGCCATTGTAAGTTATCTTGTACCATGAGGCGATGGCCCTTCTGGAAATGGAGTCAGTACACAGAAAAGAAGAACTAAGAGATAGAAGCTTAACATCATTTGAGCCCTTGGATTCTGCTATGTCTAAAAAACAGCCTACCTTTGGACAGCCCAGATATGTATGCCAAAAAATTACTCCGAATTACTCAAAACAGTTTAAATTGGATTTTCTGTCACAGGGCTAATATTTAGTTAAAACACATCTCTATGCTCATGCCATTTGCTTATGGAACATCGTGATGAATTGATGCCCATTCCAGCAACCATTCTGATCCATTGCTGCCCACATTATTCTAATTGTTAAATATTTTAAATATCACTTTTGCTTTTAATCAAAAGAATGAATAATAAAGTAGAATTTGGAAACACAAATACATCAAGTGTAAGGGTAACATTTCATTTGACAGGAAAAGAATGAGAGGCAAAATACAAATCTATTTACATAGATATAAAATAGGTGCTTTTACCATCAAGCAATAAAGATATCAATCCACCTTTTCAGCCGAAACCAGTCATTTGCCCTGTTAGAGTATGTTTCCTTTGTATTAAATGAGCATTAAAAATTACTGCTCTGCCTACCTTGTAACATATCATAAGTATCAAATGGGATACCACTCATAAAAACACTTTCTGTATAATGCATTCTATGTGAAGAAATAATAAAGACAAGTGAAGACTTCATCAAGGTAAAGTATGAGTACTCCATCTGATTCATACATCTGATTTTTAGGTTATTTATATTCCCTGTGTGTTGAAAGTACAGTATCAACTCAATTTCTATGTTAGAAAAGTGGTACTTCATCATTATAGATGATTATAGCATTTCAATTCTTGTTATCCTTAAAACTCAGTTCGGGAAAAAAAAAATTTTTTTTCTACCGTACTTTTTGTTTATACATTTTCTTTCTTGTTATTCTCCTCTTACTACTCTCTAACACCCATCAGAAAAGTATGAAGTTACTTTTACCATCATCCCTTTCTTTAAAACATCTGAATTTGCTGAGCCACAATATATTTTAATATTATTTGTTACCTTGAACAAGGAGATTGCCTTTTTTATGCTTTACTTTTTATAGTTACTTGGTTATTCCTTTATTCTTTTATTCTTTTAGTGAAAGAAATATTTGTGGTTTTTTAAAATTTAAAAAGTGACTCATTTTTACAGAAATTTTGAAATATACACATAAAATATATAAAAATGTTTATGATCTCACTACCCAGAAATAATAACTAATAACTTAAAATTTTAGTTAATGAGATATTGCATGGAATATCTATTTAATAAAGTATTTTTTCACACTGAAAATATTCTTTCATATTATTAAATGTTACTACAAGAAAGTCTCTAAGTCATATGCAGCATTGATTAATGTGGCATTGATTACCATCACCTTAACCCAGAATATACTACATTTTAGAAAATGGACTAATAGCAAAAGTTCAGCCACACTAGACAATGTCTAATGTTTACCAATGTTCAAAAAGGTCTATAAAAGCATGAATAGGCCAGATGTAAGAAAAGAAGTACTAAGGGCCTATATTTTCACCAGTCTATACACTCAACTGATTATGATGTCTTTTTAAACTTCAGGAGGGACAAAAAAGCCAAACAAAGCAAGTTCCTCAATAATTTTCTGTTAAAAAAAACAACAACAACAACTGCAATTTTGAGTTGGTAGTTTAACCCATAAAAAAATTATATGAAAATTAAGAAACCAATAATTCTTTTATCTACCTTAACTAGGAAGGTAATTATTATTACTTTTGCTTTACGTAGTGATAACATGAGATAGAATCTGAATAATAGTAACTTTATGCTGTGTGTGTGTGTGTGTGTGTGTGTTTTAATTAGAAGCATAAGTATAGAGTCAGTAAAATTTGCTGAAAAAGAAGATTTTGGTGGGACAATACCACAGTTCTGCAAGCTTAGACTTTTCAACAATATTTAAATGTGGCCGCCATGCCTTTCAAATGTAATGTTCACATTTTAATTAAAGTTATATTTGTCCATTTGGGTATTATTGGAAAACATTCTACTAACACAGCAAAATTTAGTTATACTTTGAGCCAGAAACTATAAATGACTATTTTAGGGGGCCCTTCGGGATATCTAGGTGTAAGTTGATACTTATCTTATTTCCTGTTTATGTTGACTCATTTTCCTGAACAACTTGGTCAAATAAATGACTTGTCAGTTCTGTTTCAGATTGAATACGTCTTGGAAAATCATCAGTTGGTAACCACTGCTGGCCAACAGCATGAAAGACTTGCATAGACTGCAATTGTTCAATGAAAGCTTCCTTAGGCAATTGATCTTGAACTCTTTTCAATATTTAAGGCATCGTCAACATTATTCTTTAAAAGTTACTAGGTCAGATATATAATCTACTTAGGATTTAGGCATAAAAAGCTAGAGTATGTAAGAAAGAACTTGGTTTAGCCACTAATTATCTGTTTAAACTCTCTGACCTTTAATTTCTTCACTGTTTATATAGGGAATATAATACTCCACCTCTTGCAGTGAGGATTAAATAAAGTAAATGCATACATTCAACAGTATTGCAGCTATACAAGCAGGATTTGTGGTAATTAATGGTCCAACAGGAATTCTGGCATTACTAACTCTTTATTCCATTTCTTAAAGTGTTCTCAGGAAAGGGGCAATTTTTTAAAATGAACTTAGAACATGGTAAAATTAAATTTATTAATCAATTGAGTGAAATAGAAATATAGTTACATATATTAAAAATAAAAGAGACCATCTACCAATTGTAAATCTTTGGTCAGGTGGATGACCTGACCAAATGGTATATACTTGCCATCTTCTCTTGCTTCTTGACGCAGTAGTTTAAGAAATGAACTACTACGAATAAATTATTTTGATCAAATTCTAGCAAGATCTTCTCTTGTCAGAATATGAGAAAGAGAGAGCGAATCCAAAATTCCAAAATTCAATTAGTCTAAAATTATTCATACTTTGAAATCTCTATAAATAACTATCCTTAGAGCAAGTCTACAAGTTAGAATTGCTCTGCCATTTGCTGTGTTGACTTGGGCAAGTCATTTAGCTTATTCATGCCTCAGTTTCCTCATCTGGCAGTTGAGAGAGTTCAATAAGATGGTCCCTTTCTAAAATGAACACAATTCTATGATACTGTTGCTGAGCTTCATTAAATAGGTATGGTTCATACTACCACATGCACGCTGATGACACACCATTTGAAATGCAATGCTTTTTCCACATTTTGATTCATTTGTCATTTTTTTCAAATGCATCTGTTTGAAGACCAAGTGTTGGAAATATGCATAAATGCCACCAACTAAAAAAAATAAAATTAAAAGGTGATGGTATACCCATTATGTTAATTAAATTCTACCCCTTTTTTTGGTTCTTCTAAGAAATTGCTAAATGATCTAAGTGCTAAAACTAAATGATTGGTCCTGAGAGTAAGGCCATTTCACAGCAACAGTAGAATAGAGAAAATATGTTAAAATTGGAAAAAGCTTAAAAAAGAATTATACACTCTGACCAAGGTGGGAAAATTAGCTGAAATATCTGCCAAGGGAAAGTGGAAAATTCTAAGATACCAGATGTCTCTGTGGGTTCCAAATTTGGAATTCTTTGTCGCCTTTTAAATCTTCCTTCAGAAGTATCAAGCCTTACAATGCATGTGGTTTGGCATATGGGATGTTATTTTGCATTTCTAGACTCTGAGTCTGCCTTTTTAAACAGTATCCAAGCTATTTTGCTAAGCTCTTTGATTTCTTAGGATATATGGCTCTCAAGAACATGAGGCAAGGAAATAATGACTTGTTCTTTCCTCCTTCATTTCATTATAAAGATCTGCAGACAAGATTTAGGGCCCAAGGAAGCATAACTGCTATCTTTCTTTTCTTTCTGGAAGTATTTTTGAAAGTTTCTTTGTGGAGGAATAGGGAATAAAAATGCCCCCTCCTCATATTAAAAGAGCCTTAATTTTTTAAATATTAAATTATCATAGAGGGCAATTTTGGATCTTATTCTATAATCATATTTCTCTCTTCCACACTAGCCAGTCCCTGAACCTCCCTACTGAGAACAAACTATAACACCTGTACTTGATTTCGGGTGATTAAAATAATGAGACAGTGTAATATGAGAGCCAATTATTCATTTAGCAATGATAGTTAAATTGAAGATGAATAAATAATTGGAGAAGAAATAACAATTAAAATAAAAATGAGAAAGACATCTAGTATAAAAAATAAATAAAGCATCTGTTTCAAAACTAAGACATTGATTTTCATTTACATCTCATTTTTCTTCATCTTGGATTGCAGGAGTATTCAAGATAGTTCACTAGATGGAATATATCATATTGGCAGCAAATTACTAATTTGTAAACATCACATAGCACCCTTGAGCATGAATAACCTACCAGTGTGTCTGAATTTTCAACTGTTTATAAATTGTTAAAATTTAAATAAAGTCTAAATGAACAGTTTCATATCTTCCTACTTGTCAGTAACATATAAGTAATGTGAAATATCTAAAAAAAGAAACACATCCCTTTCTTCTATTCGTGAAAAAACCCATTATACAAATTTGAATTCAGAACCGTTTTTTATAAACACACTAAAATATGATTTTAAAAATAGTGACAAACTTTTTTGAAAAATGAGCTCTATAATGAAAAGTCAATTCTGGCAGGATCATTATACATATTAGTTAAACATTCATGCAAAAGGTGGAGCAGCCAGCAGTGTGTTTTAAAGTAGAAACGAGAACACCGATGCCCTATATCACAAACTATATTCTGGCAGAAGCTTACAGGTCCTGAAATAAGAGGAGATAACCAGAAATTACCAGACAAATAGACTTTTTCTCCCTTTTAATTTTGTATCAGATAGAAGCTGCCATAGGGAAGAAAAAAAGAAAAAGAGATAAAGGCATATTTTGAAGCTGGAAACTCTTAGGTTTGAAACAAAAAAAAAACTGAGAAAGCACAGAAATATAAAGTCAGAAATTGTATGTCACAAGCTATAAAATGGTGTTATACCTGCCTTTCTCTCTAAATCAATAATTAGAAGGATTTCTTGTTGGAGAGCTAGAACCCAAGGTGAACATCCAGAAGATTCCCACTGCTGAGTCATCCAAGACTAAGGGAAATGTCATATCAGCCTGGGAAACTGGCAAAACTTAATTACTCCACAGCCTTTCCCTCTTCTTCCTTGCCAAAGGAATCATAATGTTGAAGGAGGAGGGCGTGTCAATGTGCCCAGGCCCAGGAGATAACTGTGGTTTGTCTAATCCAATCACAGCAATCCTGTTCTCCTTTGCTAGTTAATCATGTGGCCAATATTCTATGTAGCTGTGGGGGTTGGGATGGGGAAACATGTGATCTAGTTCTTGCCAACGAATCACAGAAGGAAGTCTAATGAGCCTCTGGGGTGATTTGTCTTCCTGACACAAGAAAAGCCCTTTTGCTCCCACTCATTTTCTGAATAAAACAAGATGTCGTGAGGCCATGATACTTCCTCAGGAGCTATCTTGTACCTTAAGGACCAAAACATCAAGTTGAGGATAGCCCAGAAGATAGAAAACTCCTAGTTCCTTGTTATGAACTTCGAGCTTCTTTACCAAATCTAGAACCACCTACTCCGGGACTTCACAATCTGTAGGAAAACTAAAGGCCTTTATTTTTGAGTCTTTGTTAGCTGAGAATTGCGTTACTTGCAGCTGAATAATCCTGAAGACTTAGACTGCAAAGTAAGAGGACTCCATGATTCTACAGCTGGAGAGTCACTCCCTACTTTGCAATGGCCACCATGGAGGGGAGAGAGGAAATCAAGAGATCGAGTTCTGTTGATAAACAAAGGAAAGGGAATCCATGTTCAGGGGTTCATCTTTGTGCTATTTCTACATCTGATAATGAGGTTTTCCGCAATCAAGTGTGAGAAGACACATGTTCTTCATTCGTAGAAGAAATATCAGAGATGGAAAAACCATTGGTAAAATAGTCAATGAACTCTTCAATCAGTTCTATGTCTTGCCTGCGACATTTTGTTTCATTTGGCATTTATGTCAAAAGGTTTATCATAAACAGACATTTTGTTTCTAAGACACATCAGGGAATTCAGTAATGCCTAGCTAGAAATTTCCTAAATGATGGTTTTTTTATATTGGGCCTCACATATGTTTTATGGATTCATTTAAATATGTGAGTATGTAAACATACATACATACACTGAGACACACACACAGAAATTTTGTCTTTAGAGATAGAAGTTAAATTTTAAATCCCCCGTAGATTCTAAATTTCTCGAAGGCAGTGAGTGGCCAGAGTGCAGTGTACTTAGTGGGGGATTAATGTTAATTGACCAAAAGGAAACTTTTAAAACTCAATAAATATTCATTTTATATTGCAGACACATTGTATATACCTTCTTATTCTTCTACTCAGTATTACATTTTGTGTTTCCTTAACTATCTGAGGAAGCAAAAAGGGGTGATGCTAATAAAAAATGTAAATATAAATGTAATACAAATATAGTTCTCTGCATAACGTGAAGCTTTGTTTTGTCATCAGTCCTTCATTCCTATCTTTGATTGTGATATTGATTTGGGATATAAATTTTCTAAGCTCCTCCTTTCCTTGCAAAGATTCCACCAATGCCCAACTTCACTCTTTATCCTTTTGCCTTTATTACAAATACAAAAAATAAGCTGGAGATCATTTTTAGAGTGAACAAAGTTTTCACACTTGCATAACTCATGCAGTTGAAATGGCCTGAAATCAACAGTGCCCATAAAAAGGTCTTTGAAGACACTGAGGCTGAAAATCAGTAACTGCAAGGAAGTACTTTGAAAAGAATAGTAAGAAAAAGCTACTGTGAAACTGTACTGAAGAGATAAAAATATCTAAAATGAGAAGACATTCACTTTGGAAACCTCATGGTTTTGAATATGTTATATATCTCAGCGGTTTTTTTTTTTTTTTTAATTCCTAAAGTTTCTCTGGGATTACAGATGTTTTGAAGCTCCCAAATTGGCTATTCAATGTTGGTAGGAAAATTAGATTTCCAGAATAGCTTTCTCACTAAATAATATATTAGGATAGTTACTTAGTTGGCAGAAGAAATGAGCAAGAATTGAGTATGTCTAAGCCCCCCAAAAAGGGTAAGGGAAAGGTCTGGAGGCAGGAACAAAATGAACGGCTAAAGGAAAGGACAAATATATTGGGGTTTGGAGGAGCAGGGAAAATAAACAAGTAAACAGCAAGGGGGCGAAGGGAAAGGAGATGATTTGGAGAAACTAAGAAACTCCAGAGGGGTTTTCTCTCTCTAAGGGAAGAGACTGAAGTCCTGAGAAATTAAAACTTAGTTCTTTCTCCATCCTTCCCTGTCTCTATGTGCCTCTGTCTGTCTATTTGTCTGTCTGTCTGTCTGTCTGTCTGTCTGTCTGTCTGTCTCTCTCTCTCTCTCTCTCTCTCTCTCTCTCTCTCTCTCTCTCACACACACACACACACACACAACTGAGGCCATGGAAAGCCCCTGTAGGATCTGGCCTAGAACAAGGAAGGCCTGTAGTATCTGTGTGTGGGCAGATAAGGGAAGCCTTGTATAAGTAAACGGTTCCCAAGAAAGCAGGATTGATAATAGGCTCATGGGATCCCCCCGGGACAAGGCTTGGGCATGTCACTGTCTGAATTTAGCAGTTATCTTCTTTACATTCCCACACAACCCTCTCAAGACTTGTGAGAATTTCATTTTTTCTTTTTTCTCTCTCTGTCCCATCTGGAAAATATTGCAATGGACTGTGTTCACTTCCTACAGCCCTTCTCATCCTGGGTGGGGCTGAGCTAGGTTTTGCTGCTCTTCTGTTTTACACGGGCCTGTAAGGCATATTCCCACCTCTACCTCCTTCCCACTGCTGGTAGCTTTTTATGGCACAGAGCCTCCTAGCCCCTTGTTATCTTCTTTATTGAAAACATGTTTTTTGCATGAATTTGCCTAAGTTCTTATGATGTCAGTGAAACTCTGAGCCCTCACCTCCCAGAGTCTGGTACGATTTGGGTATGCCCAATTCAACCAAGGTGATCTTCAATCGTCTAACCAATCTAAAGCAATGCTTTGTCCATGGAGCTTTTGGGATGCCCATTGGTCACTAGCTCTGGGCTGGGGTGCATCAATGAGGGCCCTTGGCTGAAACAAATTCTGTCTAACTTAAACGTAAACAATGTATATGAAGAATATGAGGGTAAGATTAATATATTCACAGAATTGACAGAAGGCTCTCTTCTGGGAAGGAAAGGGTTTGGAGAACTGAGAAAGAAAAATCTCAGCAGTGGCTTCAGTAGGGACATTCATGTCATCATGAGTGAGAGCCGAATAGCACTTCTTTGATTCAATTAAGATTCAAAGGGCTTGTAAAGTAAGACATTCTGACTGGCTGAACAAGGTTACATGCCTTCTTCTGGGCAAACAAGGATGAGTAGAGAGAACCTCTAGCCCCAGCAAGCTCCATAGTAAGAGGTACAATTCTGGATTTTCCTGCCCTGCAAAACTACACCCATAGGAGAGAGATATTCCCCCACAATAAAATAATGACGCTGTCAAAAGCTATAAACAAATGCTGGGCAGCCCAAAATTATATAGCTAAGTTACATAAAGTTTTCTGTTTCCTAAGGTTGCACAGTATCTGATACATAATAGGAGCTTAATAAATATTTGTTGAATGAGTGGAATACTTTAGTCTCCCAGAGGTCCTGATGAAGGGCCACAGTGGGCCAGATTATCCAAGCAATTGTTAATTTTCAGAATAAATCCCGCCTGGAGCCTCAGTCTGGGGCTATGCCAAACCAATCCCTGATGACAGAAAGGTGGGAAGCAAAAAGATCTGTCCATTTCTCTCTCTCTCTCTTTAACTGTATATCAGATCTTACTTTTATTACCTAACTCTAAGTCAGAAAAGATTCTTAGTGTTATATTTTTTGGAGTTGTGGACTATTGCCATATTGCAGGTATTAAAAAGATCACAGTAATTAGCACTCAAGGGTTAAAAAGAATTATTCACGTGCTCAAGATATCCATTGTTGGGAATCAATTTGTTTGACCAGTACAGTATATTTTCTTCAATGTCCTTCAAAAAATAATTTTCTTTTACTTTTATTCATTGGAACAAAGAGTTATCATTAGGAAAATAAAAATACTTTGTGGCAAGCTCTTGTGGATCTAGCATTTAAGCAAGATTATGTATCCCTCATTATTTCTATGGTATTTTATTATCTACTAGATCATTGCTCAAATAACATTTTGGAATATAAGCTTTTGTGTAAGAATAGTTTTAAATAAAGAAAACCTTCCTAGTTTTGTGGCTAACCTTGGCCACTAAAGAAAAGATATTGCTTTGTTTTTCTCACAGAAACTGATCATAATCATTAGTAAGTATTATTTCACATTGTCTTCACCTACTGCTATTTCTACAAATGTTGAAGCAAATGGTTGAAAGAAATTTTGTCAGTAAGAATCAACACAAGGCATCTTTGATTCCTAAGCAATGCTATAATAACCATTAATGATGGGTAAAGAAAACAAAAATGGAAAATTATAATTACTAAATTTTAATTATTTTTAACAATAATAAATGTTTAATTCTAACATAATTTGGAGAATTATTTTGGCTTTAAATATGGTAAAAACAATAATCCAGCTATGCTATAATAAACTGATAAAAATAAAGAATATAAATTGGAATCCTGATTTAATTTTTTTACCACTCCAAAGAATATAATGTCACCTTATAGATATTTATATCTTTTATCTCCTTCAGAATTAAACTCACCTGTTCACTCAGTTCTCAAAGTCCTTGTTTCAATTCAATTCAAGATTTCTTGAGTGGAAGTTTGGATCAGGGTGCTACATTATATTAGAACAAGATATACAAAGGAGGGTATGATAACAAATATGAGGCACAGATAGATTAAATGACATGTGAATATTAATAAATTAGTTACTGCTAGAACTATGTCTAGAAACTGCTTCCTGGATCTCAAACAGTCCAGTGCTCTTTTCACAATTCTACCTTCCAAGTATTAATCTAGGTATATGAAGAAGGAAAGAGTGAACATATAATGTGGAAAAATTCTCTCCAACTAATGCTAAGAACAAGCAACAGTGGAAGGGGCATTTGCTCTCAAATGGTAGAAGAACCTGTAGAGGAAAAACAATGCAGAAGACAGCTTTGTGTTTCACAAGTATGTGAGAAAGCATCTCAAAGTTTGACAAGAGTTGAGATGCTTAAAGTAAAAGACATGTATGTTAGCTCCAACAGCATACATAGAGTTTCTTTTTGAGCAATAAGAAAACTTACACAGCGAGGGTACTATGATAGTTCTTCTACGGACTTTTAAACTCTTTAGTACATGATCTGGTTTATACCCATATTTTTTTTTTACCATATTTAAATTTACCATATTTAATAATTTCTTATTAATTTCTATATTCTTTTTTGAGGTTAATTTTCCATTGCTTTCCTTATTGAATTTTCATAGTAATCCTTTCACTAAATAGGAAACAAGTTATAAGCCTATGCCCATTTTATAAGTGAGGAAACAGGCCTATGAAAGTGATTTAAAAGGTTGAGTCACACAACTGGTGCGCGACCCACCTGGGATCATGTAGATATGCCAACTCTCAGAGCGATGCTCTTTCCTTGACACCACACTTACTCTCTTCTCTGGACTACAGGACAGAGGGCTTCGAAAGCAACTGCAATATCTATCTGAGTGTCTTACATTACATTTCTTGTATGTATTACTTTATCTTTCAAAAAAGAGAATCTGGCTTAGAGTATCATAAATATCACATTTACTTCATCCATCCAAGTAGCATTTTTATGCCTCAATTTTATATCCATTTAAGGTAATTGAATGGTGAAAAGAAGAAGAAGAAGAAGAAGAAGAAGAAGAAGAAGAAGAAGAAGAAGAAGAAGAAGAAGAAGACAACGACGACATATTTAGTGACTACCATATATGTAGATTAACTTAAATGAAGAAAAGATTGCTAGAAAAAAACACTAAATAGATTACATTCACAAGGAAACAAGAACAGACATATTTATAATTTTAATATGCTTCAGTGGCATACCCTAGTGGACCATTATTTTTAATTTAGTGGTTTTTTAATCAATATCTATCTTTTCATACAACAATAATAGTGAAGAAAGTGATTTTCTCAAGGGCAATGAGGTAGACATATATACCAGTAGACTACCACACATTTGTAGAGCTTACGGCTAAAGAAAACAAACAGATTTAAAAATAAATATCAGGATGGCTAATACTGAGGATTTGAAAAGCTATCATCATCTTTTTACTGGGGTCAAGGACTCCAGACTCCTCAGGAAGGTAGAAGGTAAAGAAAGAGAAAAAATGGCTAATATCATCTGGAGATGGCAGGTTAAAATTCTCTATTTTCAACCTATTTCATTGTTTGAGCATAGTAGCAACTGTAGAACAGTCTCTCCACCCATTCTGAATTGCTGAAGGGGGCATGCTGAAAAGGAGGGAGCATCTTTGGATTATTTCTTTTATCAACAGAAAATACACTTCTTGGTCATAAAAACTAGAGACCACAAAGACTACCAGTCATAGAAAAACTGTGGGTAAAAATATTTGCTTCTGTGCCAAAAAAAAAAAAGTCTATAAGATAACTAAGGAATAAAAAAAACCACACCAAATTTTAAAGTGTGAGTAAAAGATTGCTAGAGGTTACAGGCTAATTTTAATATGTTGGATACTTGCTTTCTTGAGGGTAAAAAGGTGGTGGAATATAATGGAAAACCTTGGGACATTCTAACCAATGGTGTGAAGGCTGGGTTTCCAAGGTAACAGAACAATACCTGCTCTAGAAAGCTGAATTAAACCAATAGGAAAGAGGTTATTTAAGCTGAAATAGTGCCAAGGAAAGATACTATCCAACATGGTCATAATTGTATGTAGAATCCACCCTTTCAAAATAAAATATTCCAAGAAGAAAATTTATAAATCTCACAACACATAGTGACTATGGTTAATAATGCTGTGTTGCATATTTAAAAGTCATTAAGAGAGATCTTAAAAGTTCTAATCACAAGAAAAAAATGCTATAACTATGTACAGTGATGGACATTAGCCAGACTTAGGGTGATTATTTTGCAATATATACAAATATTGAATCATGTTGTATACCTGAAACTAATATAATGCTGTATGTCAATTATAACTCAACCAAAAAAAAGTTAAAAAAAAAAATCTAACAACAAGAGAACATATGTACATCCTGGAAGCATTCATTGGGCTAAGAGGTAAAAAGAAGCTAAAAGTATATATGTTCTCTCTATCTTAAAGGTGATGAAAATGAAGACTTTCTGGGGTTAAGTAACTTCCCTAAAGTTATGCAACTGACAAGTTGTAGAAACTAGGTCCAGTGTCTGTACTCTTCCCACCAAGATGCTTCCACCTAGACCTGGGGCTTAAACTTGTCAGGGACCAAGTGGGCTATGTACTAATGGAAATCCCCATATTTGTTTCAATACATGCCGTTCAAGCCTAACGATCTGTTTAAGGTTTCTTTGCCAATGCTGCCGTGGTTGGGTATATAGACCAGGAGCTCAACAGAAGGGTCTGGGCTTTAAAAAGAGACTTGCAAGTCATATATCTATAAATAGTGTTTTTAAGCCATGGGTTTTGAATATACCAGAGATTATTAAAAGGTGAGAAGACCAAAGAGCTAACATAGTCTTAAGAAATAAGTATAATTACGAGTTTCAAAAAGGGAGAAACCTCAGAGAAAAAAAACTTAGCTTCCAGAAGGAAAACCAAGAAGGAAAGATCCGAATAGTACAAGAAAAACCAGGAGAAATTGATTTTATAGAAGTCCAGGGAGGAGACAATTTCAAGAAAGAGGGAATGGTCAACTCTGTAAAATATTATAGAAAGGTCAAGTATAGTTATACAATATTAATAGATTATACAGTATTTGCAGGATAAAGCCTAGACTAAACAAAATAAAACAAAACAAAATGACTCCATATTATACAACTCTACTCAAGCGAGAAGAGAGTGCATGAAAACGCTTTTTCCAACCTAATGTGTTTGAAGAAGCTATCATATCCCCTGAGCCTGTGGATAGGAAATGAGATCACACAAGGTTCTTCAGTTCTCTGTACATCTCCTTAAACTTCTTACAGTTAGTTTACAAAGCCCCTAAAATATGTCTCACCTGAGGTCCCCAAAGCCATCCTTTCATTGTCCATGCAGCTCATTTTTCTACTCCCTTGCTCTTCATTTCTATGGTATTGTTTAATGATGATGATGATGATGATGATGATGATGATGATGATGATATCAACTGCCATTTATTGACCACTTATTATATGCTGAATATTTTACACGCTTTATTTTTAATTCTCAGAACAACAGGCTCAGAGAAGTGAAGAAAGTTGGCCAAAGCAATTCACAAGGAAGAGGCAGAACCAGGACTGCAATCCAGATCTGCATTCTCTACCACCACACCATACTGGGAATCCTCTGTGAAAGCATGTTCCCAGCTGTGGCAAATGCTGTGTACATGGCCTCCTTGCTTTAATGCTAGGAGACACTACTATCTTCTTCTTCTTTGTCTAGATATAGGCTAACAAGCATCTGCTGCAAAGACTACTACATTTGCTTCATTCACAAATAACAACTATAAATGGCATTTTCACATCTCATCACTGGCATTAATACAAGCACAGTTCTTCATCAAAGACTCCTCCATCATTTTATGAAACAAAGCCCTGGTGAGCCAGCCTCAGGGGACCCATGAACCTGTCTAGGCATGTCTGAGTCCAAAAGAAAACATGACTTAGACCCCAACAAATCTCTAACACATATAAATCTGCATGAAATCTAGTTTGATGGTTTAAAATGCTGAGTTGCAAAGAAACCTTTGAGATGAGGTTACAAAACAGAGCTGTAGGACAAAAAGGAAGCCTGGGTGCTGCCATAAACAGAGAATGCAGGTCCTGTGCTTGGGACGGAAATATTTAAAGAGATCTTTTTTTTTAAGAAGAGAGGTTTTAAAATGCTCAAAAGAGATTTGCCTTAGAAGACAGAAGATTGGTTAAAAGGGCCAATTAAAGGTGATCTATAAGTTAAAGGGAAAGACAAAGCTTCAGCTTATCAGTTTATAACTTAAATTATGGACATTCCTTTGTTTTCTTCATGAAAAGAATTAGGTAACTGACCTAGTCCCATTTTTGCTTTAGCAACCCAAAATTTGGTAATAAATTTGAGGCTTAATCATAGCAACGAAATTAACAACTTGGGTCTTTATAAGCCACATATTTATTTTTTTCCCCTTCTAGAAAGTGTCTACTTATTCCTAAATTTTTATTTGTATTTACATTTAACCATTTAACTATGTATAAACTTTTGAGGACCAATAGACATTAGAGACAAATAATGGTGGGTGATTGATAGATAATGATAGGTACATACATATATACATACATGTGCACATAGATGATGACTGACAGATCATTGGCAAATTGGTACTGTAGTCCCCTCTTATCTGTGATTGTGCTTTTCGCAATCTGTTACCCATGGTCAACCACAGTCCAAAAATATTAAATAGAAAATTCCAGAAATAAACAATTTATAAGTTTTAAATTGCGTGCAGTTCTGAGTAGCATCATGAAATCTCATGCTATCCACTCTGTCGTGCCTGAAATGTGACTTATCCTTTTGTCCAGTGTATCCTGGCTATATACACTACTCGCCTTTAGTCACTTAGTAGCCGTCTTGGTTATCAGATCAACTGGCACAGAATTACAGTGCTTGTGTTCGAGTAACTCTTATTTTACTTAATAACAGCCTCAAAGTGAAGAGTAGTGATGGTGATAGTTTGGATTTGCCAAAGAGAAACTGTAAAATGTATACATGCACATACAGGAAAAAAAAAAAAAAACAGTATATACAGGGTTTGGTACTATCTGCAGTTATAGGCATCCACTGGGGGTCTTAGAATATATGTTCCGTGGATAGGGGGAGGCTACTGTATAGAACAGGAGGAAACTTGGCAGGCTTTGGTGATGTGTTAAATGTGGGAGATAAAAGAATTAAAGGAACTGAAGATGACTCCCAAGTTCTCTAGCTCTGGTAGCTGAGGAAATGATGGCGCTCAGTGAGACTGAAAATATATCCTCAGAAGCACGGAAGGATAAGGAGTTCAGTTTGTGCATGCTGAGTTTGTTGAGTATGAAAGGCCTAGAAATATTCAGGAGACAGTTAAATACATTAGTCTAAAGCATGGGAAAATGAACTAGAGATAGAGTATTTCTTTCTGTTTGTTTGTTTGTTAGCAGCAGTATAAAGATCATAGTTCAACATGAAAATGAAAGTAATCACTCAAGAAGAATGTCCCCTCTTCCCGGATTTAGCCATAATAAGAGTAGACACAATTCAAGAATAGAATTTCCACAAACACCAACATTGAAGGGGAAAATTGTATAGGAAATAAGCAAAAAGTTCTGAGTGGAACCAGAAAAGAATGTTTGGGAAATAAAGTGATCAAGGGTGTCAAACGAAGCAGAGAGGTCCAGTAAGAAAATATCAAAAATAGTAAAAATTTGGTCAGTTGGAAGACTACTTTATGAAGAGCAGTCTCAGTAATATGATGGCAGCAGAGGCCATTCTTTTGAGAAGTACAGATGAGAAGAAAGGAAGATGCAAAAGGCAGAAAGAGCCACAGAAATCAGAGGATTTGAAGGGGAGGTTAAAAGCAGAGGGGGGCTTGTGTTTTGTCTTCTGGTCGGAAGTCTGAATGGAGACCTTGTGACAAAGGACTAGAAAGGGCTGAGGAAGATAACTGGAAGTTCAGCAGCATGCACTTCAGCATGGTGCAGTGTAAGCAGCTGAGGGTTCCCTGTCTTGCCTCCCGAAGGGTACACAGATGTGCTCAGAGAACCAGTAAGCCAGAAGTGAGCCTGGGGTAAGGGAGAAGAGGCCACAGAATGCAAAGTCCATCGGAATGGAACCTGTGGTTGGTGCCACTGATTTACATGAATACCAGGACACTTTTCCCAAAAACCAGATGCCATCTGCACTCCAGCCAACACCCATGCCCAGGGGAAAGATCAGTTTAGCCACACTGCATCTGAAACTAGCAATGGCCTGGGGAAAGCTCAGAACAGGAGCCCCTGCCTCCTTGCCAGAGGGTCTGTTAACATCTCCCTATACCCTGATTGTCTTAAAAGGAGAGGAGAGAGCTCCTCTTAAGAAAAAGGAGAAATGCCCTGATAAGGAGTATAACTAACTTGGATGGTCATTTACCTAAGTGACTCTGAAATAGCACAAAAGATACTTTTTAAAGTTTGAAAGACTCTGGACTTCAAAAAGATAAACTTAAAGTTTTGAGGGTTTGTTTGTTTGTTTTCTGGTTTTATTTTTCCCACTATGGGAGAAATGGAGACTAGATCAATTATAAAAAATATTTTAAAATTCTAGTTTTTGTGCATGTTAAAAATAAAGTGTGTAAATTTTCACCCTTTTGTGCTTGCAAACAAAATGTCCTTAAAAACATAGTCAAGGTAATAGTAGGATTTGTATTGGTGAGAATGATGGTTGCCTACATTTTTAATTAACATGAGAGACTAACCAATAAGAAAGTAGAAGATTGGGAAAAAGAGGGACAGATGACTCACTCCAGATGGCAGAACCCTCTAAACGGCAGAGTCTTTTTTCATAAAGATAGAAGAAAAATGGAATTATAGATGCCATTTTGTAGAGAAGGCAGTAAACTGACAACATTCTTCAACCTCTGTGGTTCCCTGCATTTGAGGAGATACAGTGGAAATAACACATTCATGGGAAAGCCATATTTTAGTTCTGTTAAAGAAGAAGCAAGAGCATTCTATTAAAAAAGTGAAAATAAGGAGAGCTGGTTTATCATGTAGTGAAGTTTGGATAAGGGGAGCAGTAGAATTTTGGTTCTTTTTTGTAATGAGAAGCACAGATCATGACTCCAGGAAAACAAACAAACAAACCAGCAAACAAAAATCAACCACAGAAATGAATATGTCTGGGGCACCAGGGATGAGCTAACACTGATGTTCGAAGAGAATTCTCGTATAAGTAGCTTCAGTATGAATATTGGTGGATATCCCAGATACAGTTGGAGGTCTTGGGAAAGCCAGCAATATATGACCTAATTTGAAATCACCAGGTCAAGCATGCCAGTTCCATTCAAGGGTGGAGGTCTGGTCTATGGGTTTTGAGGCCAATTCTGGTAAAGGTCCCGGTTAGCACCGATACAATTTTTGAGTAGAAGTTTCAGGCCAAGGAGCAGTGTCTGCTATCCTGAGCAGCAAGCCCAACCTACCTTCAACTCTCACCACCTGGTGATAACAACCTCCATCATTGACCAAAGTGCAGCCTGCTTTCTAAATCACCAACCCTTTCATCGCCCAAAGTCTCTTTTATTCTCTTATTCCATCAGACTTGGTTTGTAAGATATCATCTACTATTGAGAAAGGGGAGAAGTCAAGTATTTAAGAGGTGGGAAAGGCATCAAAGCATTAAGCAGTAAATTCTGGATAAATTTCATAGATCAGCCAGACTTTCTAGAGAGAGAGCCAGGTCTTGCAGAGAGAGAACAAAACAAGAGCAAACTGGCAGAAATGTGGAGTGGTTTGCATGCTTCTAACCTCCAGAAGGAGAGCAGCCAAGAACACAGAGTTTTACTGAGTAGAGGCAAAAAATCTTCCTTGAGCTCAGCTGAATAGTCACTCCTGTATACTCACCCCACCTCATCATAGTGATGTTACACCAAGAAAATGCAAATTAAGAATTAAATGATATTTAGAGGCAGGGTTACTCCTGACCTTGAGAGCTCAAACCTGGAAGGACCCTGGCAGCGGTGCTCAATCTGGCTGCACATTGGAATTACCTGGGAGCCTTAAAATGCTGATTTTTATAAGTTTCCCAATAGATTCTAATCAGTATCCAAGATTGAAAACTACTGGTCTTGGGGGTATTCTGAGAGAAGTTTGCACCAGAAAAGGGAAGAAAATGACTTCTATATAAAGGAGTTAACTTAAGCTTGTGCACATCAGAGTTTCTGAGTTTCATGGAAACTTGGTTTCTCCTACTGGTCCTGATCAAGTAATAAGTCATGCAGTTGCCTATAACATGGATTCACCTGATCTACACAGCAGCATCACCATCATTACCAGGAACTGGAGAACCCAGTAATGAGAAATAGTGGATGCTCACTCTGCTGGCATCCAAGCATGGGGAAGCTTGGCTGCTCTCTCTGCTCATCTCATCTCTCTGAAGGACCAGGCCCACTCCCGGTGGGGAGTATGAGAGGGAGTCTACATCATGTAGTACGTAACCATTGATTTACTTATATGTTCTGGTTTGAAGACAGTATTAGTGACGGCAGAACTGAGAGGAGAGAAACATACTGAAGTTTCAGGATCAAACAAGGCAGTCAGAAATGATATGGTAAATGAAGATGGAAAATGAAGCTAAGGGCAAAGGTACAAAGCTTTGTCTCAGATTAATAAGTATAAGATGTTCTTTCAGTTCTTAAAACTTTGAAATAATTCTCTGATCCTGCTAATTCATTTAAGGGACTTAAGGACCCAGGTAACGCAGTGAGGAAGGAACACTTGGTCTCAGGCCTCTCCACAATAATGATATTTGGCAACATTTCTAGTGCTTTCATTTTATGACTTGGTTTCATATTTATTTGTTTATAGCTTGCAATTTATTTTTACCCTGGCAATGTGTCTTGTTATATTATGTCAGATGTGTCCTTCTCTGCATAGAAGAAAATTAGCTGTAAAGACTATTCTGATACCACATCTAAATCATACAGGACTAAATTTTCAAATATTCCAGATGAGACAAACTACTAAGTAAATATTGCACACAAGAGGATTTAGGAAATTTACACATAGCTTTTAAACGGTGGCAGTATAAGCTACTTATGTGAACTTCTGTCTTGGCCAAGATGACAATTTAAGCTCTATAAGAGCTATATGTGCAAGTGACCAGCCCAGTGCCTGGTGGACAGCTGACACTCAGTCATGTTAATAAAATCTGAATCTGAGTCTTACTCTTAGAAGGAAGCAATGGACAAAATTCTAACCATGAGAATTTAAAGCGAGAACATTTGGAAGATGACTGTGCACTTTAAAATGAGAAATGCCAAAAAAGGCGGATGGTAGATTTTGTCTGATGTGGTCTGGCTGTTTCAAGCACAGTTTAAAAGGCATATGCCAGAATGTGTTCAGGAGAGCAGTTTTTGAACAGGCTTCAACCTCCCAGCCTCATGTCAGGCAGCCTATTCTGACTCTACCAGTATTGCCTTTGTTTATCTCACTTCCTGCCCATTTTACCTTCCCACTTTTGTGAGAATCTCAGATCCAGACACTCCTGTCTCATTCCTAAATTGCATTTTACATTTTTCATCTGACATGTACTGACACTTTTGTAGTTCTGGTATTTGATACCGTACCCTACTTGGCTCAGTCTTGGGAAGCCCCATTATCTAAGAAGTGGCCTCACAACCAACGCTGATATAGATCAACTTCACAGTACTAGACCAAATAATTTGAATCAGACAGTTTCTCTGGACTTTAGGAAGCAAATTTCTAAAAGTTCTGAAAAGAGATATAACCATGTTCCATGCCAACTCCTTAAAAAATAAATAAATAAATAAATAAATAAATAATAAAAACAAAAAATGAAAAAAGGTCTTAATAGATGGTAGACTCTTTAAAATAAAATTGTATTAACACATTTAAATATTATTTTTCCTTTCTCTTCCTGACCTTTAAATGTTCGAATGAGCTGGGTTTGGTCCTTAGCCATTTCTCCTCTTTAACTGCACTTACTCTTTAAGTGATTTTATTGAAACTTGTATCTTTAAACATATTAACCCACTGTTGACTTTCAAACTAATTTATATCTATATCCCAACCTCCTCCTCTGGGCTCCTATCTTACATATCCTACATCTTGATATCTTCACTGAGAGAATGTAAACATTTCAAATATTTTTTTTCATTTTACCATTTTTTTTAAATTCTCATTCCCTCAAACTTCTCCCCTTCGGCAATCATCAGCTTTTCTATATCTCTGGGTCTGTTTCTTTTTTGTTTTATTTACCCATTTGTTTTACTTTTTTAGATTCCACATATAAGTGAGATCATACTGTATTTGTCTTTTTTGTCTGACTTATTTTATTTAGCATAATACCTTCTAAGTCCATCCATGTTCTTGCAAATGGCAAGATTTCATTCATTTTTATTGCTGAATAATATTCCATGTTGTGTGTGTATATAAGCATATCATCTTCATGTAAAACATGAGATGACATGACATGACATGTCTACACTTGAACTCTTAATTTCTCCTCCAGAGATTGCTCTTTCTCTCAGTCTTACCCATTTTAGTCTTGCTCATCATCATCCACCATGTTGGAAGGAAGGAAAAAAGGAAGAGAAGGGTGAAAAGAAGGAAAGAAGGAAGAATGGAAGGAAGGAAGGCAAAAAAGTAAGGCAGGATAAAAGGAAGAAAAAAAGGAAGGAAGGAAAGAAGGAAGAAAGGGAGGGAGGAAGGAGATGAGAAATGAGGTTGGGGAGACAACTATTTAATAGGAGAATAATGTAGTGTTGGTAAGTATGTAAGTCTAAACAAAAAAATTAAATAGAATTTTGGTGGAACAAACTGTTAAATGCTGCGTTTAGGAATCATTTGCTTTATTTATTATTCAAATTTTAAACTAAATTTTTAGAATGAAGGACAGGCACCACAGAGAGTCAACACTTTTAAAAATGGATGATAAGGCCAGCAAATTCCATTTAAAATGTCTGTGATTTAACAATCAATCAAGCTTATCAATATTCTGCTTAAGTAAAAAAAAAAAAAAAAAAAGCCAGCAAATTCCATTTAAAATGTCTGTGATTTAACAATCAATCAAGCTTATCAATATTCTGCTTAAGTAAAAAAAAAAAAAAAAAAATTCTACCAAAAACAATACTAGCTATTTTTGAAACATGATTATTGAAATATAGAGACTGAGTAAAGTCCGGAACAACAGTGGATATGTTAAGTAAAGTAGGTTTAGGGTTCGGCCATTTGTAATATGTTGTCTAAATGCATGTTGGATCATGTTTGCGTATTTCAAGACAGGTTTTAAAACCAACTCCAATTAGTTGGAGCTCCAAATTTGTATAAAAAGGTGTGCTAAGAATATAAGGCATCTTTTCCTTCTCTCTCTTGTCATGTGAGTATAATCATCATTGCCCTTGAATTTAACCCCAGATGATCACCAAGATCTGGCTATGATTAGAATTTCTGCACTTAGTATATCAAGACAACAACGAAATTTAATTCCCTTAATTGCCCTCATGCACCATAAATCAAGTCCACAAATATTTATTGGGTATGCTCTGGTTCTTATGCTATATCCTAAAAAACACTTATCTAACTTCATTCTTTCCTGGAAGTTGGCATTCTGTAGTGTTGTTGTTGTTATTGTTGCTGTTGTTATTGATTATTTGTTATTAACATTCAACTAAATATCTTCTACAGAGCATAAGTTTTATCAAAACATTTTTAAAGTGAGAATAAACTATTTGATTAAGACTTGAAAGTGGTGCTTCACTCACCTCCTCTAATTCTGGAAATATTTTCCTTCCTTCTTTTTTGCTCTGTCATGCAGTTGGAGTGCAAGCTGACTCCAGCAATTCCACCAGATACCACAGACTAATGGCTGTGGGACTGCTGCCAGTTGCCCTGTAGACATGTGCTTCCCATCGGCTTATCTTTACTCATTATTCTGTTCTTAATATCATTGTGCAAAAAATCTGAAGATTACGAAATAACAAGGTTTTCCAATATGTTGCTGTGTTTAAACATGTGATAAATTAACAAGGGGCTGGTGCAATGAAAGCATTTGCATTTAATTTTCATTCACGGCACAGAGCTAATACAGCACTAGAAGGACAAAGTGATTTGGTTTATTCTCATGAGTTTGGGTGAGCAGAAAACTAAATGAAGCTGAACCACAACATGGGAGGATTTATTAAATCTGCACAACCAAACAAAGTAACACCCTAAACAGTGAACCCAACTGCCTTTTTCTCTCCTCTTAAATCATCAGAGCGTAGATGCAAGATTTCCATAAATCTAGCAAAACATCACAGTAAAAAAGCATTTTGTGTGCCAGTATCCCACAGATACGTATTTTCTTTATGGGAAATTTTCATTATTAAAAAAAAAAAAAGTTAATGAGAGTTAAATAAGAAAAGAAGATGAGAAATTTTGATCTTCTACCAGTTTCTTCACTCTGTCATTTGGGTCATCTCATGTGCTTTGCAGGGGCTTTATTTGCCATTTATAAAAATATTACAATAAAATAAAACCATCCTCCTGTTGACCCCATGGTAAAAATAGGAAGTTTTCTGAGATGACACTTATAAGTCACATTTAACTTTCTAAAGAGATTTTTAAAGGAAATGTAAGAAGAATAAAGTAGTTTTTCAATTATGTATTAATAATTTGATTTGGAAATCAGCATTTCTGTAGAAATGCACTACAGGAGAGTTTGTACAGATTTGCTGGATGGATATCACTGTTTTGATAGAACTAGGCATTGGTCCAAGAACAGAGATTTAAATCTTAAATATGAAACAGTCCTTTGTTTTGCTTTTCTCATTCTTTGCAAAGCTCATTTTATGGCTTTAAAAATACTTACTCTAAGTAGACTATCCTCAGGAACTATAACCAAGAAGTTGCCAACTTGATATTATTTGAGGGGGTGCCAAAAAAACTCTTGCAAAAAAAATCTCCCCATTTCCTCTCTGATGCCTGAAATTTCAACAGTTGTGATTCACTCAATGGTGCTGATGGTTGATATCTTCCCACAGTAACCTCCTGAGGTGAGGAGGGTCGGGAGGAGGTACAGCTTCTCAAACAACCACAAGATCACTGCACCACACTATCATTCAGCCTACATTTCTCCATATTATTCACAAAGATATTTTGATGTTCCAGTTTACTGAAACCTAGCTATATCATCACTATAGCACACGTTCCCAAATTTATTTAAAGGAGCTTTCTTGAAAAGTCCTTGGATAAGCCAAAGGGATGTTGACAGCTAGGGTTTTGAGCAGAGTAGAGGAAAGGAAACAACACTACTACTCTCTCTCCCTTATACACTGGATAGCCTGGGAACTCAAATCAAATCGGCTTTTAGTGACCACTCCTTTTGCTTCAAAATACTCCAGAATTTAACAAGACAGTGCTCTTAAGAAAAACTAAGACATTAATCCATTTTTAACACTTTCTCATTCTCCATTTCTCTTACTCTCCCATTTTCAGTGGTTGCTTAGAATTTCAGAGTTCTAAAATTAACCTTAAAAGTTTCTTCAGCATCCTTAAACTGTTAAGGCCTGAATGTCTGAATTAATCTAAAGTAGGTTGTTGCTCTCTACATCTTAATCTACAATAAACTATAATTTATTTTTTATGTTGCTTAATAAATGTTTTCCTATTTTTAGACCGCTGTTTATGTTAGAGAAAAGAGAAATAAAGCAGAAGTTAATTAACTCTGCCTTCTTTTGTCATCTGTTAGCATCCATTAACATAACCAGCTTCTTTCAAATTGAGAAGAACTGAAGTCTTTACTTTGCCTTTATTTTGTAAGATTAATTGACTAGTTCAACTGTGCGCAATACAAATTTGATTTTTAAATGTTAATCAGTAAGAAAATAAAAAAGAATTCATAGCCCCAATTTTATATTATTCTGAAGGCATAGATCCTATTACTTTGAGAGAAACACTTTATTTGAAATCCATATTTTTTTCAGGTTAATTAATTTTATTCTTGCAATACTCACTAGGTTCTGGGCAGATACAAATAATAGGAAGTTTTCTAAAACCATCTTGATTACAAAAAATTCCTAGGTGTCATTATCAAAAGGTCTCATAAAATTATCGTATGTAACAGAGCACTGCTATAACAAAACCCTGAACATATGGAAGTGGTTCTGGAACTGGGTAATGGATAGTGGCTGAAAGAGTTTTGAGGTGCATGCTAGAAATATGAACATTAAGAGTAACTCTGGTGAAGTCTCAGATGGAAATAAGAAACATGTTATTGGAAATAAGAAAGCCAAAGGGGCAGGAATGCCCTGCAGAGCCATGGGGGTGACACTGCCAATCCAGTGGGTCTGGAAGGTGGGACATTAAGCGAAAGAGGATTATTCTCAAGCCGTTGGAATTTGTCTTGCTAGGTTTTGAACTTGCTTGGGACCTGTCACCCTTCCTTCTTTCCTATTTTTCCCTTTTGGAGTGGAAATGTCTATCTTATGCCTGTCTTACCTTTGCATTTTGGGAGTACATAACTGGTCTAGCTTCACAGGTTCACAACTGGACAGGGATTCTGCCTCACAATGAATCATACATAAAGTCTCACCCATATCTGATTTAGGTAATATTTAGATGAGACTTTGGACCTTAGAGTTGATGCTGAAATAAATTAGGACTCTGAGAGATGTTGATATAAAATGAATGTATTTTGCATGTAAGAAAGCATGAATTTTAGGGGGTCAGAGGTTGATTGCTATGGACTGAATTGCCCCTCCCAAGTTTATACATTGAAGCCCTAAGCCCCATTGTGATAGTATTTGGAGATGAGCCTTTTGGAGGTAATTTGGTTCAGATGAGTTCATGAGGGTGAGGCTTGTGTGATGGGATTAGTACCATTATAAGAAGAGATGGCAGAGAGCTTGTTTTGTCTGTCTCCCCACTCACATGCACCAAGGAAAGGCCATGTGAGGATACATCAAGAAGGTAGCTATCTGTAACCCAAGGAGATAGTTCTCATTAACCAGGCATTGACCTTGCTGGCACCTTGATCTTGGACCTCCAGTCTCCAGAACTGTGAGAAATAAATTCCTATTGTTTAAGCTACCCATTCTATGGTATTTTGTTATGGCAACTTGAAGGAACTAATATGAGCCCCAAAGTGTTTTTTCTTGTTGTTCCTATTCTTTTTCTTGAGATAAAAAGAGGGTTGAAAACTTTAAATGATAGAGTTAAATATGAAGTCAATGGGTGATAAAAAGAGACTCATTTATCATTGGAATAAGCAAATCAAATACCATGTTTCCTTTATGATGCATAGTTACCTACAAACTACGAAACCATTTATTTTCATTATCAACAGAAAAGGAAAAAACTACATACAATACTAGTGATGACTGCTCTTTCCCTTCACCAAAAGGAACTTTCCATTTATCCCTGTCTCTTCAGCATGTTCACTGTCCTCTGTGGCATGAAATCCGATAAGGCTCAAAAGGGATAGAAAAACTTAACCTCAGTATTTTCTTGCTGAGCTTGAGAGTGCTTTGCAGACCCTAGCAAGATGAAAATCTTAGCTGTAGCATCAAAAAGAGGACACCTGACTTTATCCCTTCCTAAATTTCCATCTCAGTCAGGGAAGTAGCTCTTAGAGAAGGTACTAACTGATTAAGAAATCCAAGGTAGGTTTTCCTTCATGCATAAAAGGATTATCTAGGAAGATAAATTTGCTACATTGGCTTTTTATAATATACACCTTCTTTAGAATCAGTTTTTCTGATTCTAAATTTAGAGATATTGAGGAATTTGATTTATTGACAACTAACCAAAAAATGGGCCATAGTAGAATCTTGTTAATTATTGCACATGGAATAAATATATATTGCCACATAGCTGGAGTTTCAGAGAAAGGCTTACCTTGAACACCTACTCCTTGACCTGGGAGGCAAGAAAGTAGGAAAGAAATAGAAAAGCACAATCTTAGACATAACACAGAGGGTTGTTCATTTCCAAGCTATGCTGAGGTATTCACTGTCTAATATAAGTGAATTCACCTCTCTGGGGCCCAGTTTGCTCATCTGCAAAGTGGGTTATAATATAAATCCCATAGATTGTTGGGAAGACCATAGTGAGAAATTAAACAACATATGAATAGTTCCTGCCACATAATATGCATTCAATCATCAGCAGTTATAATAAGAACAATAATAAAACTTTTATGATTGTTCTGCCACAAACATTCACCACTTGGTGGCAGTTACCCAGCCTCCTCCTCCATATCTATGCAAACGTAATAGTCCCCTGGGAAAATCCCTTAGGACTGACAGTGGGCTCAAGATGAGAGGAGAATGAAAGTCAGTAGGAGAACATCCTCTGTAGTCAAAGAAGTCACCCTGAGGTGGGACAGGATTAGGACTCTGAGAAATGGAAGCAATTGAAATAAAGCCTTTGAAATGTCCTCAAAGATGATTACCAATGGGTGATAGAAATCATATGAAATAATTCTGGCAAAGAAGGGCTATAACTGTCAGAATGGGGCCACCATCCTTGGGAACCTGGGGAAAAAATGTAGGGGGAGTCTTGAGTGAAGACTGCAAGGTACTGATTTGAGGGGTGCAGTAATGGTTCCCTGTGTCCAGTGGGACCCACAAAGAGGCAAACTTGCAGTAGTGAGCTAGCATGAGCTGTCTCACAGATGCACTAGAAGGGAAGGCATGGTGGGGGAAAGTATGGGAAGGACCAGGCTCCTGCTGGGTATAGGATGAGGTTGTTGCTATGGTCACCATTGTTACTATCCATGCCTCTTGATGATTTGTCTCTCCTTAGTCTGAAGTGGCCTGGGTCAGCATCAGTTACAGCTATAAAGCAAACATCTGTATATTTAACTTTTTCCTGTTTATTTCTATTAATTAGTTCATTTACTATTCTTGCTCCTTATTCTTCCCCAATGAATCATAGGCAGCTTAACATATAAAGTATAGAAACAATAGGGCCCTGATAAAATAAGAAAGAACATGACCAAAGATAGAAAGGGAGAAGGAAGAATATCTGGAGGATATTTAGGAAAATTTTAGTCTACAATTTGCATCTCTGAGCATCTTAAAGTAAAAAAAAAAAAAAAGAGAGAGAGCGAGCGAGAGAGAGCTGCAATGGCTTTCATAAGATTCAGAGTATATAGAAATGGCAATAGAGGATACTGCTAGTGTTCACCATTCCTGATCTTCACTCTTTCCTGACCACATGGGGAAATATGTCTCTCAACCCCCTTATAGATGGGCAGAGACATGACACTGGTTTTGACTAATGAACTGTGAGTGGAAATAACACGTGTCACTTCAGAACTGAGGCAGTGCAAAGCTATGTATCCCTGCCACAGAGCATACACATTGATTCAGAGGACTCACCAGATCCAGGCAACTTGGTTCACAAAGAAAAGAGCTGCTCTGGAGAGTCGTCTGACCCACAGAGAACTTTGTATGAGTGAGAAATAAACTTAACGTGTTAAGCCACTGAGATCTTGGAGTTGTTGGTTTGAAATAAAACACCAAGCATGCTGCCGGACATAGAAGCCACCCTATCACTTATCCCTTTAACCAGTAAAATAAGGTGCATGTGCTTTTCAAGGGCAAAATAGACTTTCTATGGTGCTAAATTCTTGAGAGAAATTTATTGCATGCATCTTTAAGGAAAGAACGACAATCTGGTGAAAAATGTCTTCAAAAGTGGATTTTACCAAGCATAAAGATATTTTCTTCTATCTCAACCTTTAATTTAATAAAAACCGAGGCATGTTATTACACTGTAATTCCTCTGGAGGGTCTGAAGTAATATGGTCCAGGTAGTTTCTGGCAATCGAAAGGAAGCAAAGACAGAGCTGACACAGAGGTCGCAAATGTGTGGCTTGTGGCCCAATTCTAGACTGCAGAGGTATTTTTCTTGGCTTGCCCTGTTTTAACATTTTTTGAACTAGTTACCAACTTTGAGAAACCAAGAGCATCTACATAAAAATTTGGTTTTCTGGTTTCTCTTTCAAAAAAATTAACTTCAATACCAGGACTACATTCCCAAGTGGTGAAAAGAGCTGGAGCTGGGTAGCTGCTGCCTCTTGAGAACAGCTTGTTCCCTCCTTCTCACCAATCCACAACACTCTTTTTCATTACCTGACTGGCCTTGGGCATTTGAGTATATGACTCTAGGCTGAAAAGGTCTAGAACATGGGACCATCATAAAGTGTCAAGGGCATGTGTTTTAATAGTTCAGGAAACTGGACTCCAGACCATATTCTTTACTTTAAACCAATCGGTTTCATTTTTATATATTTTACATACTGGGCTTTCCAGCAGAAAACCGAAGGCTCACTGAAGGTGAGATAATTCAAGGAGGATTTAATCATGTGTGAACAGGGTGTGGGGAACCTCTAGTGTTTAGTGCAGAATTCGGGGCCAGAAGGGGCAAGAGTGAGAGCATGGCCACAGAAAGAGCCCTTTCGTGTGGAGGAGGACGTATGACAACTATGACTTTCAGAAGGGGACTCAGCCAGAAGGCAGAGAAGGAACCAGGGAAATGAATGCCTCAACCCCACCTTCCTCTTTGCTTCTGGTTCTCTTCCTGCTACTTCCCATTGGCTGAACCCAAGTGAAAGCCAGAGTCCATTGATTCTGTTCAGAGAGATACCTTCTGAAGCAGAGGGCAGGGAGGAAAGCAGAGGTAATGAGAGGATCCGGAGGGACAAACAGGAGATAAGTAGCACAGCTTTCAGGCAGAAATTATGGGAAAAAATAGTTCTACTGCTGTTAAATTGTGAATCAAAGATAGGGATGATAGATGATAGATAGATGATAAATGATAGATAGATAGATAGATAGATAGATAGATAGATAGATAGATAGATAGATAAATAGATAGATAAATGATAGATAGACAGACAGACAGACAGGCAGTTAATGAAGAGCATTAGATGCCTAGCTTTACCACTTTGACAGCGCTGCTACAAACTGGGTAGTTTAAACAACATAAATTTATTGTCTCACAATCTGGAGACTAGAAATACTAGATGAAGGTGGCAACGGGGCTATTTCCTTCTGAGGACTGGGAGTGTATGTCCCATGCCTCTTTCCTGCTTCTCGTGGTTTACTGTCGATCTTTGGCATTCCTTGACTTGTATTACCCTGATCTCTGCTTCTGTCTTCAGTTGGCGTTCTCCCTGTGTACCTGTCAATCTCTTTGTCTAAATCTCCTGTTTTCACAAGGACGTCATTCATACTGGGTTAAGGCTCACCCTAATGACCTCATATTAATTGGATCATCTGCAAAGACCCTATTTCCAAATAAGGTCACACATAGATACTGGGGGCTGGGACGTCAACATCTTTTAGAAAGACATGATTCAGCTTGCAATACTAACTTCTTTCTTAGACCCGTAGTTCTCAGCTGATGGTCAGTTATCAGTTGTGGAATGTAAAGTCTACTAGATGGAATGAAGGATTTTCATAAAATTTACTCTTCTCTGAATTTGTATTTTCTCATATTTCTACCATAACGATAAACTATATCATCAGTAATAGCACTGTAACGTATTGTCTTTGTGTTTGCACAGTCACCATAGCATTCAATTGTATACTCAAAAGTATTATTTATATTTTAAAACACAAATGTAATTACTGTTTTGGTTTGTTTATGTATTAAAGTTTAATGACAATTCCCAACAAGTAACTGTAATGTTTATTTCCTATAAAAGGCATAAATTATATCTCCAACAGTAGACTGCCTCTATATATACAAATATCCTTTTGGAAAAAAAATGGGATGTATTCCATTATGGTGGAGCCCAGCTTCTCTGATAGAGACAATGATGAGTTCTATTTAAAAAGTTATGAATCACTGTCTAAGATCCCTCTCAGTTCCATCTGATTTCTGTGGTAATACTAAAGATGAAAAATTGAGACTTCAAATAGATTCTAAATAAACTCACACTTAAGAATGATGCAATCATCTTTAAAATCACATATTTTAAAAACACTGACACTCAAAAGATATCACAAAAAGACCAGCCATAAGTACCAGAGAGAGGTGGTTTTATAAACTGTATCTCGATTCCGTCTCAGGTGTTGCTGCCAGATTTCTACCTTCATCAGAAGATATGCTGCCAGTACGTCTCCCCAAACCACATAGGCAATTGGGCAAGGCCTTACTTGAAAAAAAAATCCTGGAAAATTTCCATCAACTCAGTCTGGAGTGGTAAAAGATCTTACTTGAAATATTTCAGTCATTTTAATTGAATATGCTATTTTAAGAAATAACTATGTCTGAGTACCTATTTTTATATCTCATTGCCATGCTCCACAGCAAAGTCAAAGCCTAATTATTCCCCCCCCAAAAGTATATTCTTTTGTCAGTCTCCATCCTCAGTTCACTTAGAGAGATCTTCAGGGCTAGCACTCAGTTTTCTATTCATTCATTCATTCATTCATTCATTCCCTTCCTTTGATTTATGGGGCTCCCACTATGTGCTGGACTCTCTTCTCCTTGCTGGAACAACTTTCAAGAATATTACTGCTGGCATTGCCCTCTTGGTCAATAACTAAGGGCTGGCCTCTCAGAACATTAAAAGCTGCTCTAAGTTCTTTCCCTGCTCTAGTTTTTCTTTTTTTAAAGATCTAGAAATATTTTGAGACTATGCAAATGCTGAACACCATGGAGATTTTGTTGTAATTGTTTTTTAATTGCTTGTGAGAGATTTCACAAGATTTATGCATAAATAGCTTGGGTGTTTTCTAAAGGCTTAGTTCCAACATTATGGCTGTTCATTCATCCTCTTAGGGATGGCTGTAGTACCATCAGGTCTCAACTAGAATGCTAAATCAGTTTAGAAGGATCTACAGTAATGTCCTATACAGTAAAATGTTGGATATAGAAGGTCAACTGAAATGGACATAAGAATACAGGTGAGTCCTGGACAGAAAGAAGGAGATTGCTGAGCAGTTGTTGAGGCAGAGGAAATAGGCAGAAATTCAGTTATCAAAACAATAATCAAGATATGAACTTGGACTCAGAAATAAGGCAGAAAATTGCATGGTCATAGGTGGGCTGGTACTAAGACTCCATCAGGTTGAGTCATCTGCTGATAAAAGACAGGCCCTTGAATTACTCTCTTCTTAACTCAGGATTGGCCTCAGGAGAGCCCAGGTGTAGCTAAGCCTACAGGAGACATCCAGGAAGGGCCACAGTATAGGTTGCAAAGCAGGCCCTGAATGCCCCATTTTCATTCATTGATTATCGGTCCCCAAATCTCACAGAAACAACCACCCGAGGTTTTAGTTTGAGCTCTGCTTATCACCAAAGCCAAAGGAGAACTTCCTTTTAGGTTTGGGGAAAATATGCATTTGACAAATGTATTGAGTGCCTATATTGGTGCTCGGCACTCTGTTGTGGATAGTGATGAACAAGTCAGAAAGTACTTGTACTAGCAAGAGAATGGGAGGAGACACGACCAGAGAGGAAAAGCAGAAGACAAATCACGCAGGTGGATAGGCCAGGTCAAGGCAGCAGTTTTTAGATGGGTCAGGGATTGGTTCTAAGTTTGTTTCAGTACATATCACTTGGCCCCTGAGTAGAAAATAGATTGTAGGAGACCAAAATAACACTGAGATAGCTTCCGTGATTTAACTTGCCATGCACTTGACACTTCGGAGGTTACTGAAATGATCTCAGTGAGAGGTGTTGGTACCTAGGACTAGGCTGGATGTAATGGAAGAGTAAAAAGTTTTATATATGTTATATATGTTTTATACATATATGTGAGAGAGAGACACTCAAAAGATAGAACAAACCAAAAGGATTTGCTGAAGGATGAATGAGGAAAGGAGAATAAAAGACGAACCCAAGTTTTTGGTCTAAGCAATTGGATGGATGTGATACCACAGTCTAAGATGGAGAAAAGTAGGGAAGAAATAGATTAGGGGAAAATAATAATGGGTTCTACTTATACCACTAAGATACAGAGATTTTAGACATCCAAGTGGAGCTCACATATAGGCTTGGACTAGGAGAGGTTCGGGCTAAAGAGAACTGAAAAATATGTCCCAATTTTCTTCTTAGTTCTATTTTGACCTTGAAATAGCATTTAAATTTCTCCTATTTAATTTATTCATCAGTAAAGTAGATATTTTAAAATATGTAAAATAGTACTTGCTACAAATTTATGAATGCCTTACAATACTTTTTAAAAACCTCTTCCCTCAAGACATCTGAAAATGTGACATGAAAATCTTCGTTTTTATAAAAATAAACAAGTAGACAGTTCAGTGAAGATGAAAGCACAAGCCTTTTATCTTTATAGAGTTATAGTTACAAAAATAAGAAAATTATTTTAAAAAATTATAACACCTAATGCTAAGTACATATTACTTATAAAATTAACTGGAAGTTATTGTGCATATTTTTTTTACTTGAAGCATATTTTCACTTTAACACAAAAATATTACTGCCAAAATTAGACAATTATGGGTATGTGGCAGAAAACGAACATTTGAAAACAATTTGGCATATGCCTATGTCCCAAATTTATATGAGCTCTGAATATTGCAGATCTCCTTAAGACAAATATATAATTCATGTTGAATTATTCTTTCTTCACAAAGGTGCCTCTACATTTAAGCCCAGATCTGATAATATATATAGGTCCCATGTGTTATCATGAATATTCACATGAAACATGCCAAAGAGGCTATAAAAGAAATTACATCATTCTTTTTATTTCTTTTCTTTCCTCATGAGACCTTCCTCTAATTGACCACAAAGAGATAAGAGTAGCCTGCTTGAGACATGTTACTCGATTTGCCAAGATTGATTTAACGGCTCTAGCTGAGAGGTGGCTGCCCTTTCCCTCTCCCGCCTGTTCATCGACCCACTGTAGGAAAGCAGCCCCTACCCAGTGCCCTGGACAACTGAGACCAGCTTTTACATCCCAGATGTAGAAAATGGTACCGTTTTTATTTATTAATGCTAAGTGAAATACAATGCTCCAGAAAGCTAAACAGCCCTCCTGTGCTGGTAAAGAAGTTTTTCTGCAGTGTTTGTATAAGTCTGAGGGAACATGAAAAATGTTAACTCTAAGAAACGTCTGCACCGAATCACACATCAGCCATCGTAGACAGTTTGCATGATTTAACTTACCACACGCTGGACTCTGGGGAATTCTCTGTTCACCTTCATTTATCACAAGATGAAGCCAGTTCATCTATATATTATAATCATACATTTACTATTCTCTCTCTTCCTGTGACCAAGAAGATATTTCTTTCATCTTGATTAAGAAACAGAGAATCTTTTGAATAAATATGTCCACACTTACTCTTCCCTTGCTGTAAAATGTATTATGTGTTTGTTACACATGAATTAGGAAAAGCAATTTCTGGTGGGAATGTATTGCCATATCTAAGAACAACATTTAGAGATTTTTCTTCAATAGCTTCTAAATTATCTAAAGAATCAAGGTTTAATAATCAGAAACACCCAAAAACTCAAAATTCTGTTATAATTTTAGTAATTTTTCTTATTCTAAATATTTCTAGAAATCATAATTATACTGGTAATTGTATGCAATCAAATATAATGAAGTTAGAGAGATTTCTCCCACTGTAGTCGTCAGGATAGGCACCTGCCAATTTATAAAATCCACCATTTCATTGGATCTCAGAGTGACCAAATATAACAGCTTTTCCATTTACAAAGCTTTTATCAAGTTACACTACCATCTTTGTGGTCTTACGGACCAAAATAATGGGAAAAAATCAAACTGAGATGTTACGAGACATCTGTTCCCACCGTACCTTCTTCCTTAATCACCTCATTGACATCTCTCTTCCCCCCGCTCTCACACTGTTGTCTGACTTTGAATAATTTCATTCATTCCTAAAGATTTACCTAGTATTCACCTATTGATTTCCAAATATATGCGTCCAGATCGTTTTCCTTCACTCTGGGTTCATACATCTAACAGTGTGCTACTCATCTCAACATGGATCTCCACAGGCAATGAAAACTTAACTTCACCAAAGTGGAAATCATCTTTCCCTCTCTAAACCTTTCTGGTGCTATATTCTCTATGACAGTACATGCCAATACTGATATAAACCTGGGAGTCATCCTAGACTCCTCCAAATCTTTCATTCATCCATATCTGTTCTCTGACTGAATCCTATTGGTTCGAATTTTTTTATCATCTCTCATATCTGTCCCCATACATAGCTACAACAATAGGATTTATATCTATGGATACAGATGGGTATAAAGAAGAGTATGGACAGATCTCATTGTAGGCAAGTCCTCATGGTAAGGGCGATCTTTGATTGGGGGCTTAAAGGCAGCAGGGGAGGTGGGGTGGGTAATTATAGAAGCCATTCCAGGCAGTGGGGGCAATGTGACCAAGCGCTAGACAAGACAAAATTGTAAGCCTTTCAGTATAGCTAGAACATACAGGTGAGTGCAAGTGTGATGGGGAGAACTTGGAAAGAATGGAAAGTGAAGCAGAAGGCGGGGCCTAGGGAGTTTAGGTTTATTCCATAGGCAGCTGGGAACAACTACAGAGATTTAAACAGAGGAATGGCAAACTCAGACCTGCCTTTTAGAAGGCTCTCTGGTGCAACGTGGAGGGTAGATGACAGAAGGGGCAAGACTGGAAGAGGAGCTATTGCTATAGCCCAGGTGACAGGGAATACCAGTCTGAACTACAAGGGCAGCTGTCAGGATGACAACAGACAGGTTGTGTTGAGGAGGCAGGACCATAGTTCCGACCCTGGCCCTAACTAAAGCACCTTTGTCCATCTCTGGCATATGTACATTAAGACTCCACTTAAGCTTTTCATTAGAAGAAAATATCCTGTGGTTTGAAAACCTCTGATCTGCAGGTTAAAACATGGCCCACAGAGTCCTCAGTGACATGACCTCTAACCAGGTACTCCACCTCTTCTCTCTCTGTGTCTAGGCCTCCCCCTCCAGCTGCAGTAACTGCCCGAGGTTTCCCCCACACACTGTGGGCTCCTTCTTGTCATTGTGCCTCTGCTTGACATGCTCATTCCCTTCCCTCATTCTCTTTTCCCTAACCATTTATCCATCATCTCTTCTAAGAAGCCTCAAATCCTAAACTTCCTAAACTTTGATTTCCTCAAATCCTAAACTTCCATCACTGCCCAGCTCATCCTACATCCTGCATCCTCTAAGAGCAGAATCTTCCAGGATCTTCTCACCCCACAATGATCCCCTGAACATTAACTATACCTCTTACCTAATCCAATTACTCAGTGCTTAATACATATGGGCTTTTCTTTTTAATATACTTTTCATTTATATACTTATTGGTTCTTATCTCCCCAAATAAATTCCAAACCACTGAGGGCAAAGGCAATGCCTTCCTGGTTTTTGTTTGTTTGTTTATTTAGCAATTACTCAGTTAAAACATGCTTTTTGGTTTAATTATCTTTCTGTGTCTCTGTGTCTCTGTGTCTCTCTCTGTCTGTCTGTCTGTCTCTCTGTCTTTATCTCTGTCTCTGTCTGCCTATCTCTACACACACACACACACACACACACACACCAAGAGGAGGTCATGTGAAGACACAGTGAGAAGGTGGTCATTTGCAAGCCAAGAAGAGCATTCTCACCTGACCATGCTAGTACCCTAAACTAAGATTTCCAGTCTCCAGAACTGTGAAAAAATAAATTTCTGTTGTTCAGAGTAAGGGATTCCAGAGTGTGCAGAGCCTCTGTTATGAGGAACTTATTTGAAAAATAATCCTGGATGCTAAATGCCATCATATTTTCTCAGCCTTACAGTTTATAACCTACAGACTCAACACAGAAAACAATAGATATGGTCTTAGATGAGAAAACAATAATTTTATATATAAACTCTCAAATGCTAGTTAATGAAAACACTTGAAAAAAATACAAAAGAAAGTTCTCAAAAAAAACCAGTTAATTCAGATGTACTCTTTCCTTGAAGGTCAGACTGTGATTTCACTCTTCTCAAATGACAGCAATCAATACTCAGTAGATAATAGGGTGCTTTGTTATTTTCAAAATATTGAGAAAGATCTTGTAGCTCTCACGTAATAGCATCACAGATATCTAAGGCCACACAGAAAATAAATGATGTCAGAGAGTTGGAACTCCATCTCAGCACTAATTAAAACCACTCCCTTGGGCATAGGCACAGGGAAAAAGAAAATGAAAAGATATCCCAAAAGTTTTCTTCCTATGGACCAACTAAATTCTTTGTCTACTTGTAGAATATCTAGTGCAAAGGTGTGACAGAGGTTATCTAGCCACAGAGAACAGAAATGCCTTCTATGATCCTCGTGAAAGATAACATAGCATCCTTCTCTTGCATATTCCCAGTGTCAACAAACTCACTTTGTAAATCAGTCAGTTCCATTGTTGAACAGCCAATTCTTAGGATCTTAAGTTTAACCAAAACATGTTTAAAAAATAAATCGAAAATTTATTTTGCAATTTTCCTTTGAAGCAAGAAAGAATGATGATTCTGTGGCTGCTACATCTCCACAATGCTCTTCAAATATTTAGAGTGTCATAATAGTCATGCCCAAGTTAAATATGGCCTAGTTCTTCTCTGTCTTCCTGTTCTAATTCTTTTGTATACTCATTTATGATGTTAATGTTTTTAGTTTTATTACAGTGGGGAAAAATTAAGCCTATGTGTTATCACTTTAATAACTGAGACTATGAAAGTGATTAACAGCTTCTGAAATTGTTGTCAGAGATCAGCCTTTGTGTGTGTGTGTGTGTGTGTGTGTGTGTGTAAACTTGCAAAGAAAGAAATGTAAAATATGCAATGGAGCGGCATGGGAGAAGGAAGACTCTCACCTTCTCTTATTTTGAGTTTTTCCCTTGATAATTAATTACACAGATCAGCTACAGAACAACTCAACATGGGAGGTGGGAGTTGAGGAAGGACCACAGATCCCCTGAAAAATGAGCACATGGGTTTATAGTCCCACCAGATTCTCAGAGAAGTCCAAGAATCAGAAAAATCCCTGAAGGGAAAAGCCTTGAATATACCTGCTCTTCTAGAATCAAAAGGGTTAAATGTATTAACAGTCAACAGGTTGGCTTAGAGATAGAATTAAGGAGATTTCATTGGACTTTCAACCTCTGTAGACAATAGAAGGTGTTTGTTCGGTTAACTTTTCCAAAACAACTTCCTGTCAAGCAGTGGGCTGTAACACTTGCTCACAATAGTCTGCACTTCCCACACAAGCTGCTGAGAAAATCCTGATTTCCGTGGACTGTTTCTTTGGAGTGCCATTATATTACAGTCGAAAAAAGGCGTGGGAGGCAGGAGGGAAACACTGAATTCAATTCTCTTACAATCTATTTTTAACACGCCTGAGAAGGTTTCAAGCTATTAATGTAATGAGACTAGATTCAAAACAAAAAAGAGCAGTAGGGCAGAAAAGGCCCACCGTGGAGGTAGGGATGGCTGATTCCTTAAGAAGGTTAACAGCTGTTTCACTATCACATGAATGTTTATGCTACTCATCGCCATACATTCAGTCAGAGGGAAACTTGATGAGAAGTAAATGTATAATATGAATACGTTAGCTTCTCCCCTGATATTGTTTTTCATGGTCCATGGTAGTAGTTCATAACTTTCTGTTGTTCATCCACTGAATTTTGTTTTACATGCTTATGAGGGGAAATTTCTGCAATCCTCCATCCTGGTGATGCTCTAGTTTCTTTTGTCATGAAAAAATAAAATAAAATATATGGATTTGATCACCATGGTTGGGATTCAGGATGAGTATTGATTGCTAGAACACTCAGAGAATAGCTTGGGCTGGTGTAGCATCATTCAAGGTCAAATTTTATGACACTGTGGTAGTTAGTTATACAGTAACGCTCTGCTGTTGAGTTTCAAAATGACAATGCAATCAACAGCCATCACTTAGGGCAAAGCTGGGAATTTTAGGTATTTTTTTTTTAAATTATTTTTTACAAGTTCCTCCTCTCTTCATTCTCCAGAAGACAAGCTTGCTAGCCTACCTGCTGGTGAAATACAGGTATTAGTTAGGAAAATTATAATAGTAGCAATAGTATTATAGCAGCTATAATTTATTAAATGTTTGATAATGATTACATACAATACTGAGCACTTTACGAATGGCATCTCATTTAGTCCTTGTTTTTCCCATTTACAAATGATAAAAGTGAAGTTCAGAATACTTAGTTACTTGACAAGGGAGTACTGCTAGTAAATGGTAGAGCTGAAATTCAAATCAAATTCCATCTTTCTCCAAGCCTCCATGTTCTTAACTGCTATACTATACTACTTTCACCTATAGTCCTGGTATACTGTATGAATCACAGAAGAACATATATTAAGCAAGATAGACCACTTATTCTTAGAAAAATTTACCTGACACTGGGTCTCAGAATTTACTGCTCAGCTTCTCCAGTCTTCTAATTATGGTGAAATTGGGAGGATAAACAGGAGATAAGTTAGTGGAGAAAACATGTCATCCAACAGCTCTCATCCTGCATGGCCAGTATCTTCTTTTTGCATGGTCATCTCAGGCTTGAAGTTGTCATTCAACATAAGAAAAGGAACTTCATGCAATTACTCTAGTTCTTCTAAATGGAGCTTAATAATCTGACAAATACCAGACCATCCTCCTCATATTGTAACTACTATGACTGTATCAGTTTATGGACTGGTACCATATAGAATTGAACACTGATCTTTTTTAGCCAGGGGGTTATTTATTAGATTCCTTAATGTACTTTTATCATCAATATATAGGTGCAATAAAATAATTCATTAAAATGTCTAAAAAGAGGCATAACTTGAACTGATCTTAAACTTCTAGAATAATTAGAAACAGGACTACTTGGCAACACTTTAGCATAAGAGAAAGCAGGATGAAAAATAATAAAGATTGCCCAGATTCATACAGAGACTTATGGAATGCATTTCTGGGATATGATTCTCTTATCCAGTCTCAATTCTCAACTCAGCTTCTCAACTTTCTCTCTTTGGCCCACTTGCCTTCTATTTTGAGTTGTCTTCTGCCCACAAATCCTTATGCAATAATATATGCTAAGACAAAATTTATGCATACTAATAAATGGACAATCTCAATAATATTAAAATAAGCAGGAAAAAAACCTTAAAATTTCTGTCTCTAGTCAACTCAAAACAGTTTTGAAAACTTGTTTTGTTTTTATTAAATAAATTATATGTATTATTGTGGATAATTTGAAAAATACAGAAAATATTAAGAAAATGAAAATCACCCATATTCATAGCAACTGGAGATAACCACTATTAATATTTTCTGCACATTTTTGATATTTTTCTGTTTATGTATGTATTAATTAATTCAATCATTTAACAAAAATTATTGAGTACCTACCATGTGCCAGGCAATGTTCTGGGTGCTGAGGACACAGCACTAAAGAAAACAGGCAAAAATTTCTACCTAATGAAGCTTACATTCTAGTTGAGAAAGACAGATGATAAACCCTCCAAAATGAGTAAATTATATGGTATATTAGAAGATGGCAAGTACTGTGGAGAAGAATATAGTGGGAAAGAGAGATAGGATGTATTGGACTAGAGGGTTGTCATTTTTTAAAGGGTGAGTCAGTCACTAAAAGAAATTGATGTTTCAGCAAAAACTTGAAGCAGCAAATGCATACAGATATTTCACAAAACAACCTCAAACTAACATGAAATATAAAAATAAGCATTTATTTCTTGCTCAGTTTGGGTGGTGACCTGTGGTAGCTTTGTTATAGGTGAAAGTCACTGGAATGGTTCTCCTCTGCCTGCCTCTTATCCTTCTCCTGAGACCAGTAAATTATCAGGAGCTTGTTTTTTTCATGAATGGCAGAAGCACAAAAAAGCAAGAGCCACAAATCAAGCATATTTTAAGCATTTGCTTGAACCATGGATGCTAACGTATCATTTGCTAAAACAAGTTGTATGGCCAATCTCAAGTTTAAAATGCAGAGAAGTACATTTTCATATGGAAAGGTGGAGGTGAGGGAGGAAAATGAATGTTTCTAAACAATAATCTAATCTATCATAGTCCTTTTTATTGTTTACAAATATTCTTAGTCCTTTCTTATGCAAAATACGCTCACCCTCATCTCAAGTCCTCCCCCAAATCACATCCATTGATAACATCAGACTCAAAGCCCATGATCTCATGACCTACTTCAGTCTAAATGTGCCTCCTCTTAATTTAGAGATCCATGATCTAAATGGACAAATTATCTCCCTTATCTCAACCAAAATACAATAATGGAAAAAGGACAGGATAACATCAATAAACGCTTTCATTTCAAAAAGGGAAGAACGAGAGGCACATGGCAATTGATGGTCCATAGCAATTCTAAAATCCCACTGTATATTATTCTCCAGAGCTGTTGACAAACCTCTCAGTGGGTGAGGTGGAGATCATTCCTTTTATATTCTCTTCCTTGACTCTCTGACAAGGACATTAGAAAATATACCATTATTAAATCCTTTTCAGACTGCTTCCTGCCTACAGAATGTTAAGAGGTCATTTCTATACGCCCTATAGTGTCAGTCCCTTTTAGTCCAGGCTGGGTCTGTTTGCCAATAAAATTTTCTCAAAGACTTTGGGGGATTTCCATATATTTGATTCTAATCAAGGCCATTTGTCAAAAACCATATCCAGCATTCTTTTTGAGACACATTTCTTTCTAAACTCAATTATGTGTACTTCAAGCACATCAGCTTCTGTGAAGCACAGTAAATGCAAGACAACAATTATCATTTATTTCTGTATCACAAGTCTGCAAGTCATTTGGGGCAGCTCTGCTTCAGCATGCTGATTCGCTTTATGAGGAAGCAGAGGTGGCTCTGTTCCTTGTGTCTTTTATTCTCCTGAGACCAGCAGGCTATCTAGAGGTTATGTTTTGCTCATGGCAATGGAAAAATGCAAGAGTGGCCTCCAAGTGCACCCTGGATGTGGATGAAAGGGTGAGAAGGGCACACAGATACTGAACTTGCTTGGCCCAGTTGTGATATATCACTTTAGTTCCTATTCCACTTTAACAAAACCAGTAATGTGGCTGAGAAATGTGGTCCCTGGCCAGGTAGCTGCTTCCCAACAAGTGGAAGGAGAGCTCAAATCTTTGGAATTCAACTAGCCTTCTCTTGTGAATGGAGACACATTTTACTATATTGCCTTATGTAGAAGAAAACATAATAGAATATATACAGTATGCTCTATAGAGAGAGCTTAATGTAGAAGATGTAGATATATATGTAGATCTAAACCTAGATGAATAGAGGAAAAAATACGAATTATATACTAATGGGTTATCAATGCATAGTGAGGTTACAGGTAGTTTTATTTTTTCACTTATATACAAATGTGAAATATTTACACTTTTAAAAATAAGTATATTTGTATAATGAGAAAATAATAAGTACTATAAAAAGCTCAAATATTTTTTTTACAGAATAGTGACATTTGCAGCTTTCTCTGAGAATCTTTAGTAAGACATTGTCACTCTTTTATAACTTTCTCCTTAAAACAGCTTTATTCAAAAAAAGCATCCATTTTTAATTTCTGTCATCTCTTTGGAAAAGATGATCATGCTTTGATTTTTGGTCTGCTACTGATCTTGGTCATTCTTTTCAGAACGCTCACAAAACCCTACATTACTCTGGATATATTGATAGTTGAGGGCATTACCTTTCAGTATACAGAAAGGGCAGGGATAATAGGCTTCTTTCCTGTCATTTTAGAAGGAACTATTTCAGGTGCCCTTGATGTCAAGATCTATGTCAGACATATGTTCCCAAAAGACAGAAAAGCTCAAAGGGCACGGAAATTAATGTTCCAGTCTTCCACCCGCTGGTCTCTATTCCGAATAGATTCATACTGACAAATGGTCATTCATCTCACATTTGGTAATTTTTTTAATGCAAGGATAAATAACAAATCCACAATTATAAAGACGTCAACAATCCTCCATGATCAACAGAATCAGTAAATACCAAATGAGTAGAGATATAACTGACATCATACTAAATAGTGACAAACTGGACACTTTTCCCCTAAAACTGGGGAAAAGACGAGCATGTCCATTTCTGCCACTCCTATTTTACATTATATTGGAAGTCCAAGGCAGTGCAGCAAGGCAAGGGAAAGGTATAAAAGGGATACAGATTAGAAAAGAAGAAATAAAACTGTCTCAATTTTCAGAAAACATTATTGTCTATGTGGAAAATCATAAAATATCCACACACAAAAAAGAAGGTACTAGAATAAGTGAGCTTAGTAAGAGGATAAGATACAAACTCAATATACAAAAATCAAAGTTCTATATACTAAAAATGAACAACCAGAAATTACAATAAATAAAGTGTTTGAGAAAATAAACAGTATCTGTTCTCAAATGATCACTCTTCTAATTAAAGTAAGAACCTAAAATAACTTAATATCTGAATAGGGGTGAGGAAACATGGCAGAGTAAGAGATGTCCCCAGATCTCTCCCCTTGAAACAACACTAAGCCGATCATCTAAAACTAAACAAAAAACACCCAAACTGCATGCCAGCTCGTCTGAGTGTGGGATCTGTGCATAAGAGCTACCACAGGTCAGAACCCTGGGTATCAGACAGTGGACTGGGAGAAACAAAGAAGCTGCCTCTCACAGCCAGAGCTCCCTGTAGGAGGAGGGGGAGGGGAGAAGGTCTGGCGAGTTTCCTGAACAGCCCTGCCTGGGAGTGCTGTGAGCTCCATGTGGCCAGCGGCAGTAACAAGTCATCAGGGCAGAAGGCAGAGAAACAGGGACAGCAAAAAAGCAGGGACAGCAGAGAAACAACAGTTTATTTTTACCAGCCGTGGCTGCAAAACCCAGGCTGAGCCACAGGCCCCAACTCCCAACCCAGAGGGCCCCTCCCCGCATACCCTCTGAGACCGATCACTCTGGAGCCCCC
>NW_011888790.1:10646993-10647408 GCF_000151845.1 Pteropus vampyrus | reverse complement strand
AGAATTTCCCAAATCTAAGGAATGAGCTGGAATTAAAGAAGTCAACAGAGCACCCAATTATCTCAACCCAAAAAAGCCTTCACCAAGAAACATTGTATCAGAATTATCAAAAATCAACGACAAAGACAGAATTCTCAGGGCAGCTAGGGAGAAGAAAATGGAAACTTATAAAGGAAAACTCATTAGATTATCCTCAGACTTTTCAGCGCAGACCTTACAAGCCAGAAAAGAATGGAATCAGAAAGAAACTACCGGCATAGAATAATGTATCCAGCTAAGCTCTCCTTTATATATGAAGGAGAAATTAAGACCTTACCAGACATACAAAAATTGAGGGAATTCTCCACTACGAGGCTTGCATTACAGGAAATATGGAAAAGGGCCAGCTCACCTAAAATGAAATGAAAAAAAAAAA
>NW_011888790.1:10637094-10646685 GCF_000151845.1 Pteropus vampyrus | reverse complement strand
TTGAAATCATACCCACCATATTCTCTGATCATAATGCCTTGAAACTAGATATCAACAGCAAAAAGAAATCAGGAAGAACCACAAATACATGTAGATTAAACAGCTACAGTAGAATAACTGGGTCAGAGTAGAAATAAAAAGAGATCAAGAGATACATAGAAACGAATGTTAATGATTGTACAACGTATCAAAACTTTTGGGACACGGCAAAAGCGGTCATAAGAGTAAAGTTCATTACAAGCCCACTTCCAAAAACAAGAACAAGCCCAAATAAACAACCTAACGCTTCATGTTAAAAAACTAGAAAAGGAAATACAAATGAAGCCTAAAGTCAGCAGAAGGAAAGAAATAATCAAAATTAGAGAAGAAATAAATGAAATTGAAAACAAAACAAACAAACAAAAACAATAGAAAAAAATAAATGCAACAAAGAGCTGGTTCTTTGAGAAGGTTAATAAAATTGACAAACCCCTGGCTACACTTGCTAAAGAAAAAAGAAAAAGAACACAAATAAACAAAATCAGAGAAGAAAGAGGGGAACTTATGACTGATATCGCTTAAATACAAAGGATCATGCAAGAATACTATGAAAAAGTCTATAACACCAAATTTAATAACCTAGAAGAAATGGACCAGTACTTAGAAAAATACAATCTTCCTAGACTGAATCAAGAAGATCTGGAAAATCTAAATAGACCGATCACCAGTATGGAAATTGAAACAATCATCAAAAACCTATGAAAAAGTAAAAGTCCAAAACCAGATGGCTTCACCAGTGAATTCTACCAAACATTCAATGAAGATTTAATACCTAGTCTCCTCAAATTCTTCCAAAAAATGGAAGAGGAGGCATTACTTCTCAACTCATTTTATGAGGCCAAAATCACCCTGATACCAAAACCTGGTAAAGATAATACAAAAGAAGAAAAACTACAGACCAATATCACTCATGAACACAGATGCAAAAATCCTAAATAAGATACTAGCGAACCGAATACAGCAACATATTAAAAAGATTATACACCACGATCAAGTGGGCTTCATCCCAGAGGCACAGGGATGGTTGAACATATGCAAATCGATTAATGTGATACACTACATAAACAAATTAAAAAATAAGAATCATATGATCATATTAATAGATGCAAAAAAAGCCTTCAACAAGATACAGCATCCATTTATGATCAAAACACTTCACTAAATCGGTATTGAAGGAAAGTACCTTAACATAATAAAGGCCATTTATGACAAACCCTCAGCCAACATTATACTTAAAGGTGAAAAACTAAAAACCTTCCCTCTAAGATCGAGAACAAGGCAAGGCTGTCCACTATCACCTCTGTTATTCAATATAACATTGGAGGTATTAGCAAGTGCAATCAGGCAAGAGAAAGATATAAAAGGCATCTAAATAGGAAACGAAAAAGTCAAACTATCACTATTTGCGGATGACATGATTCTCTATATAGAAAACCATAAAGACTCCACAGGAACACTACTAGAAACAAGAAGCAAATACAGTAAAGAATCTGGATACAAAATCAACATTCAAAAATCTATAGCCTTCCTATGCTCTAATAATGAAGTGTCAGAAAAAGAAATGGAAAAATAATTCCTTTTGCAATTGCAACACAAAGAATAAAAGACCTAAGAATAAATTTAAGGAAATATGTGAAGGACCTATATAATGAAAACTACAAGACCCTATTGAATGACATCGAAGAAGATACAAAGAAATGGAAAGATATTCCGTGTTCTTGGATCGGAAGAATCAACATAGTTAAAATGACCTTATTATACAGATTTAATGCAATCCTCATCAAAATTTCATTGGCATTTTTTAAAGAAATAGAACAAAAAAATCATCAGATATATGGTATAGAAGCACAAAAGACCCCAAATTGCCAAAGCCATCCTGAGAAAAAAGAACGAGGCTGGAGGTATCACTCTGCCCAACTTCAAATTATACTACAAAGCGACAATAATCAAAACAGCATGGTATTGGCAGAAAAACAGACACATGGACCAGTGGAACAAAATCGAGAGTCCAGAACTAAACCCATATTTATATGGGCAAATAATTTTTGACAAAAAAGCCAAAAACATACAGTAGAGAAAGGAAAGCCTCTTCAATAAATGGCATTAAGAAAACTGGAAAGCCACCTGCAAAAGAATGAAACTAGACTGTTACCTATCACCACACACCAGATTTAACTCAAAATGAATTAAAGACCTGAATGTAAGACCTGAAACAATAAAATGCATGGAAGAAAACATAGGAACTAAACTCAAGGACCTTGGACTTAAAGAGGATTTTATGAATTTGACCTCAAATGCAAGGGAAGTAAAAGTTAAAATAAATGAATGGGACTACATCAAACTAAAAAGCTTCTGCTCAGCCAAAGAAACCATCAACAAGGTAAAGAGACAACCGTCTGAATGGGAAAATATATTGGCAAGCAACACCCCCAATAAAGGCCTAATGTCCAAAATAGATAAAGAACTCATACAACTCAATAACAACAACAACAAAAAACAAATGATCCAATCAAAAAAATGGGCAGAGGACCTGAACAGACACTTCTCCCTAGAGGACATACAAATGGCCAACAAATATTTGAAAAGGTGCTCAACATCACTAGCTTTTAGGAAAATGCAAATCAAAACCACAATGAGATACCATTTCATACCTGTTAGAATAGCTATAATCAACAAGACAAGTAATAACAAATGCTGGAGAGGATGTGGAGAAATAGGAACCCTCATACACTGCTGGTGGGACTGCAAATTGATACAGCCACTATGGAAAATAATATGGAGGTTCCTCAAAAAACTAAGAATTGATCTACCATATGATCCAGCAATCCCACTACTGGATATTTACCCCAAAGACTTGAAAACCCATATCCAAAAAATATTTGCACACCGATGTTCATAGCAGAATTATTCACAGTGGCCAGGACATAGAAACAACTGAAGTGTCCTACGATAGATGATTGGCTAAAGAAGCTGTGGTACATATATACAATGGAATATTACTCAACCATAAGAAGAGATGGCATACTGCCAATTGAGATGGCATACTGCCAATTGCAACAACATGGATGGACCTCGATATAATCATGCTAAGCGAAATAAGCCAGACAGAAAAGGTTGAAAAATCACATGATATCACTTATATGTAGGATTTAAACCTAAAAGCAACAAATGAACAGGACAAACAAACAGAGACTCATGGACATGGACTATAGACGAGTGGTTACCAGAGGGTAGAGGGTAGAGGAGGGAGGGAGTAGATGGGGTAAAGGGGGTCAAATATACGGGGTTGGGAGAAGGTGAAGTGGGTAAAGGGGATCAAATATATGGTAGCTGAAGGAAACTGGACTTTGGGAGGTAAACACACAATAGAATATACAGATGTCAAATGATAATGTACACCTGTAAATTATGTAACTGTGTTAAGCAATGTTACCCCAACAAACTTAATTTAAAAAATAGCTTAATATTTAACACTAACATTAAATATTAATACTTATATTTTAATATACAGTCAAAATATTAGAGTTAATCAGGTTTGGAAATAAAAATTATGTAAGTGTCAAGAATAAGGAGCTGATAACAAATGAACAGCGGAAATAAAATTTTTAATTAAAAAAATTAAGTTTGGAAAAGATTACCCTCTTCATGCATGATGAATTAAATGAGATTATTTGCATTATTTAGAAATATCCAATAAACTATTTACCTCCAAAAAATGTTAATTTCAAATTAAATTTCCTATATCAGCTAATGAAATATAAGACGTACTTTGATCTTCATTGTCATGTGTCATGTTCAACAGTATTGGTGTAAATATTGTTCATATCTTTATTTTCTACATTTGAAATACTATACGAACAAAATACTTACTGAATATACATGTTTTAATGATATTTGAAGGTAACTTGGCTCTAAAAATAATCCACTGCTCTGTTGCCTACTAGAACATAGACAACTTTGTACCAGTTATGGCAAACCTACCCCCATGCCCATGGCAAGTAACTCTAATCACAGCATCTTGGTCCTTCAGCCCTTGACTGTGTTTACTTAGAATCTTTCTCAGCACAGTTGCCACCGGATAGCCACTACCAGTCAAACAGAATTGATATGTAAGTTGAAACTTATTTAACATCCTGGAGTTCCAACACTAAATCCAAATTCCTTTGGGAATTAAGCCTCCATAATCTAATGCACCCTGACTTTCCCATGTGTCCAGTAAAATTTTCTTTGGTCTTTCCTTTGCCTTTGCCAAATCTGCCCTTTCTTCTAGGCCCAGCCCAGTCTCCACTTCAACCATAAAGCTTTTCCTCAAATACCTGAGTCCACACAGAATATTTACTTTTGTGGGGTACCATTCTGCACATAATGAATACCACATTTTAATACTTAATCTGTCTTACTTTTGGGTCATGAGTTGTGGCTTTGACTCCCCAAAGTGACAAGTGCCTCATCCTATGATTACTGTATAGTTTTCAAAGTGAAGGCAGTAAAAGAACTCAACAGCTACCATAGGTGATTTGTTTTGATAAATGGGAATGCCTAATAAAAAGGACCCTATTGATTTCGTATAAATAAAGAACTTCTGCTGTTTAATGTTCACTAAACATTAAAAATACTCTGGAACAACTTGTTCATGTAGTTCTAAACTATTTTTTTCTAAGCGATTTCCAATTTATTCACAAACATTATTGTAATGGGTGTTCTACATTGTTATATGTATACTGGGGCGGGGAAGATTGTAATGAAGTGAACCAAAATAATAGTGATTAACTCTGAGTGGCGAATTTACTGTGACATTTATCTTCATTTTTATTTTTTTGGTATTTTATAAATTTTAAACAATTAATGTACTATTTTTACACTTGAAAAAACTAAGTTAATTTGAAAAATACTCTCATTCCTCAGTGTCTGAAGCTGAGCTTCTTATGGGTAAGAGTTCCTATAATGGGTCCTTTTAAGATGATCTAGGATTCCACAAAGCTTCTATTACTCCTTGTGGTGAGAATAGAGAGAAAGATGAGATGCTGGGCACTTCACTAAGAGAAATAGAGGACTGGCACTTTAACAACATGTACGTACACACACACACACACACACACACACACACACACACACACACACACACAAAATAGCTTCTTTATATTTAAAATTAAGGTTTTTCTGTGGGACAATTACAAATCAAGTATTTTTTAAAACCCTCTTTTAACAAATTATACGTTATAATTTTACATATATATATAATTTGCATCTTTCATTTTACAAATTTCTCATCAGTTTTCCTCTACTTACTCTTTGATGGCAGAAATATGACAATAGCCTAGGTTTACTTAGCCAATATATGACATTACAAAATTTTTATACTTAGAAATTACAAAAGCAGATATGTTTTCCAGTCTTTTAATAACATCATGCAAAACTTGGAAGAAAAGATAAATACGTAGGTAGGTAGATCTCCTACATCACTTGGCAAGTTTCATCTAGTGAATCTAAAGAAAATGAATAAAATTAATTTTATCTTGGAAAGATATAAAAGAAATATTCATAGAGCTTACTCTTTTGTTCCAGAAAGCTCAGAAATGATTATTCAAATAGCAGTGCACAAATTCTAATTAAAAAAAAAAAAAATCTGTGATACTTTAAAATAGTTTCATAATTTAGGTCATTCATATTTTGTGTTAATTTTACTGATATAGAAGTTTTAACAAATAGTGATGTCTTTTAAACAATAACAGAAATCAAACAAAAAACAATTTTATTTCACTACAGTGACTTTACCATTTTGCATATATTGATTGACATAACATATATGTAAGTCTAAGATTTCTAAAAACTAAGGTCAAGTAAAGGGACATTGATCTCATTTGCTCAAGAACTCTTAATGGTTTTGTCTCCCTGTCTGGTTGCCTGTTCCACAACTGAGTTTATAATTTAGTTTATAATTTCTCCATAAAGAGCAGAACCTGCAACTCTTTGAGTGATCACAGTAATCCCTTAGAGCCATTGTTTCAATGATTTTTTTATTCAAATGCTGTCTCTGCAGGGAGTTTTCTTCTCTAGTACACTGAACTTTTGACAGTCCATATGGTCTTAATGAACTTCCCAGGTGCTGAACACCATCCAACCTGTGTTTTTGGCAGCTCTCAGAGGTACTTAAACTGCCTTTGTCATTCTTCGTAATGCTGCTTAAGATGTTTTTTAGAGGAGAAACTATGGACTGGTCGGTGGAAACAATCAAGTTTTAAATGCCTATTTATCAATGCAGAAGTACTGTCAAGGAGAATGTACTTCTGAGAGAAAGAAACAAAATCCATAAACTTAATATCTACATGGGACAATTATTGGAATATGTATTTGAGATGTTATTCTCTATTTTTATAGACTGTAGGAACAAGTTTGCTCTCTTTAATCCAGAAGAGAAAGTAGCGTACAATATTTTCTTCACCTAGTTTATAAATCTGGATAAGTTTAGGGTGAGCACCAAATTAGCCCAATTGTCATTTGGATTCCAAATTAATTTTAGAATATCAGCATATATTTATTGGCTAGTTGAATTGAAATAATGGCTAATCAGTTAATGATATGGATAGACAAATAATATTAAGACTGCCTAGATAGAAACAAAGTATTTTATAGTCTTCAAACTATATTTAAAAGTTGGTGTGTATATTTTTCCATTTTTTCTCAATTTATTAAGTATCTACTCTACATATGTTGCCCACTAAACCCTAGGAGGGTTTAGTAGAATACCTTTGTTTTACAGAACAATAAGTAGAACCCAGTTTTCTCTACCTCTAAAACCATGCACTTATGTTATTCTTTCCCAATTTGAAAAATATGTTCATCATATAATGCACATTGTTGGCATTTTTAAACATGTCAGCTAAGAAAATGAACCCCTTTCCATTTTCTGGGTCTACAATTGTATAAGTCAATCTTTGTTAGAGACAAGTTTCCTCACCCACTGCCAATGCCTTGAAGAACAGATATTTGTGTTCCCAGAGCCCTGGCAGCTAGGGTGCAGACTCCTGTTAAGATCAACAAACCCGGTGTCTTTACCCTCAGATTTTAAGTCCGGCATGAAGATTCAAAAAAGGAAAGACAGTTTAAAATTCATTTCTAGCTTTGCCATCTAGTATCTGGTTTCCAGTGATGATATTGGCAAGAGAATCAAAAATCTGAGTCCAGGAGTGATGTCACCAGTAGGCACTCCTATAAGCAGATTATTTCACGGTGTGATTTGTGTGTGTCTGTGGCTGCATTGTCTTGAGCCTGGTTCTGTGACTGGTTCTCTAAACTTTTCATCAATTCTATGATGTGTAGCCAGCAAATATCTTTTCAACTTTAGCTAACCATAATTAGTCTCTATCTTATATACTGACAGGTTGCCAGAGCTAAAGGATGATCATCTACTTACCCCTATTCCACATTATTTCTCTACTCCCTCTCTTTTTACCAGCAGTGATCATAGTATTACCAATTATTTCCCAAAATCCATTCTTTTTTCTTTCCTTTAATTGTAAAATCTCTAATTTTAGCTAGGCAGATGGCCATTCAACAAAAGACTATATTTCCCCAATTTCCTTGTGGCCAGGTTGTTCATGTAACTAATTTCTGGCTTAGAGCAGGTAATTAGAAATGATTAGAAATGATCAGTACAACTGCTGTGTCATGACAGTAAAGTAGCCTTCTCTCTCCTTCACCATCTCCCCTAAAGGTTATCCAGAAGGCAAATATGATGGTGAGAACTAAAAGAGTTATTTAGACCATTAGATGGAAACAACAAATTAAAAATGATAAAGCAACAATGTAGAATGAGTGTGGGTCTTGGATGATATACAGTATTTAGCCCTGGTCTGCTTATCTTTGGACAATTAGTTATAAAATTTCTATCTTTTTTAAGCCATTATTGTTTTGGATTTTGTTGCAGAACCAAACCTACATTCTAACTAATGTGGCCATTGACATTTTTGACTACATTACACAACTTCTTGCCAGTCATCTCAACTTTGGGTTCTGTCGAAGCTTTCTCATTAGGATAAATACATTGCTTCACGTGCCTCCAACTTGAGCTTTTGGAAATTCAATCATTTTGTTAGCCAAATATAATAGCTACTCAGCAGTAACAGATGTGAGGAGAAATGACAGGGGGATTACTTGGCCATTTCTGCCACAAGGGCAGAAATGGAATCCCCAGTTTTGCATGAAAAGACACAGCACATTCTAATGAGCATGGAAAGGTCAGGCCTTAGTTTTACATGCTGCTTGGAAAATAGTATGAGGCCTTTCAGTAGTACTTAAATAATACCGTAATGGGGATTTTCATTCTGAGGTTCATGCCACACTACCTAAATAGAAGAACAAATAAAAGAAAACAGCTGTGTTGAGGTTTATGATACTCACATTTGTTATTGACAAAATTGCAGTTGAGATTATTTTTTATTAATCACACTGAACAAACATTCCAGAAGTATGTCTCTCTTTTTCCAATTAAATATAATCTCTATTCCATAAATTAAAGTTGAGAAAGTCAAATTCAATGCAGTTATAAAGATCTTTTTTTTTTTTCTCAGCTCACAGTTGACCATTCCCATGTGCACAAGATAAAAGGGCAGGGAAACAAGTGGTTTTGCTAAACATTTTGGTATGCAGAGAAACCATTACGGCACTGACGCCATGAGACTGCAATCACATTCACATCCGAATAAAGCCTGCTGACTATAATAAATTACTGTGAGTGTTAGAGCCTTGATTTAACCCAAAGTACTTTATAATGAGTGTTTTAATCTGCCTAAATTTCTACTTTCTTTGGGGCAAAAAGTAAAACCTAGAATCTTTTCCCATCTATGGCTCATGTTTTATAGCTGGGGGTAGAGGGAGAATCCTATTTCTGCTTTGTTGCAAGAATGTAAAAATGAATTGCTTCCAGGAAGTAGGATCAAGTCATTAGTAATTATAAGCACTAAAATTACTATTACTTTTAATTTTCACTATCCATCCAAAATACTGGAAAAGTTTTAGGTATATTTGAAATTGTAAAAAAAAAAAAAAAAAAAAGACAAGCACATATCATAGAAACATCTTTCTGAACCATATCAATTTCCTTCCATATGTATTAGAAATCCATGCGATTTGATAACTTTTTCTCCTCTGTTCTAACACTATTCAGGACAAGTATCTCTTAACAGTATGAAGATGACCAGCTAAGAGCTCAGCTGCCAAAGACGATTGCTTTAAAGTCCTTGTAATATCAGCCTAAGGCAGCCTAAGAGATGAGCAAATAGATTAATCACAGACCTTTGAACACGGATAAGCAAACCACAGCCAAATGGATAATGTTTCACAAAGAACATGTAATCTTTGGATGCTAGAGTTCCTTCTATCACATATATTCCATAATGGCTATAAATTCCATTGCCACTAAATACCCACTGAGCTCTAAGCCAAGAAGAGGAATGAAGTCCTGTCTATACAATGTCAAGACAACAAGTTGATTCAGTTGTTCCAACAAGTATTTAAGAGAACTTTCTATATGACATATGGTAGAGTAGGGAA
>NW_011888790.1:10630624-10637044 GCF_000151845.1 Pteropus vampyrus | reverse complement strand
CTCAGCTCACAGTTGACCATTCCCATGTGCACAAGATAAAAGGGCAGGGAAACAAGTGGTTTTGCTAAACATTTTGGTATGCAGAGAAACCATTACGGCACTGACGCTATGAGACTGCAATCACATTCACATCCGAATAAAGCCTGCTGACTGTAATAAATTACTGTGAGTGTTAGAGCCTTGATTTAACCCAAAGTACTTTATAATGAGTGTTTTAATCTGCCTAAATTTCTACTTTCTTTGGGGCAAAAAGTAAAACCTAGAATCTTTTCCCATCTATGGCTCATGTTTTATAGCTGGGGGTAGAGGGAGAATCCTATTTCTGCTTTGTTGCAAGAATGTAAAAATGAATTGCTTCCAGGAAGTAGGATCAAGTCATTAGTAATGATAAGCACTAAAATTACTATTACTTTTAATTTTCACTATCCATCCAAAATACTGGAAAAGTTTTAGGTATATTTGAAATTGTAAAAAAAAAAAAAAAAAAAAGACAAGCACATATCATAGAAACATCTTTCTGAACCATATCAATTTCCTTCCATATGTATTAGAAATCCATGCGATTTGATAACTTTTTCTCCTCTGTTCTAACACTATTCAGGACAAGTATCTCTTAACAGTATGAAGATGACCAGCTAAGAGCTCAGCTGCCAAAGACGATTGCTTTAAAGTCCTTGTAATATCAGCCTAAGGCAGCCTAAGAGATGAGCAAATAGATTAATCACAGACCTTTGAACACGGATAAGCAAACCACAGCCAAATGGATAATGTTTCACAAAGAACATGTAATCTTTGGATGCCAGAGTTCCTTCTATCACATATATTCCATAATGGCTATAAATTCCATTGCCACTAAATACCCACTGAGCTCTAAGCCAAGAAGAGGAATGAAGTCCTGTCTATACAATGTCAAGACAACAAGTTGATTCAGTTGTTCCAACAAGTATTTAAGAGAACTTTCTATATGACATATGGTAGCGTAGGGAAGCCAAGGAAAAAAGTATGTTTATCAAGGACAGCTAAGGACAGAGCCGTGATTAAGATATGGATCCCAAAGTCTATATGCTTATAGTCTTGTGGCAATTACAGACCCTGAAACAGATCATTTCATTGTGTAAAGAGCACATCGGTCAGCACAGATGGGTAGTCAAAGTGCCTAAGTTTAAATTCCAATCCATTATATACGTATATGTTACTTCATTTCCCAATGCCTCAATTATCTCATCTGTAAAATGGGAATAATAATAATAAAGTTAGCTTCGATAACTGTGAGCTGTGGTGATTTTTAAAATCACAGAGTTCTTTGGAAACACAGAAGTGAGAAACTTTGCTACACACGAATGTTATAGTAACACTTCCTGGGGAGAAGATGCCAGGCAAGGAAGAGAGAGGAAATAATAAATAGCATGGGACTGTGCAACTCCACGGCCAATTACACCTTAGTATTTCCAAACTGTAAATTCGGAGGAAGTTCCTCAAAAGTTCAATTTGACCATTGGTTGTTCCATATATTAAAATCTGCATGAAAGACTGCATTTACCTGGGTATTTTAGCACCATAGAGAGAGCAGGCCTAGGGGCAAATCCAGATTATGGGGACCCCATAAACAATGTGAATCCAGTGAAGTATTTTCTGCAAGTAAGTTGCATGATCTGATTTGCCTTCTTAAAAGATCACACTTACTCTGTGAGGACAATGGATTGAAGTGGAGTAAGTAGAAGCAGAGGCACCACTCAAAAGACTATTGCGGAAGTTTAGGCAAAAGAAAAATTTAAACTAAAGGTAGAGACTACAGAACTAGAAGAGGGTGGATTCAAATAATATTTTAGATGTAAAATCCTCAAGACTTGGTGTTTATTAGCTATATGGAATAAGGGAGAAGGAGGTATCGAAAATGAATCCTAGGTTTTATCTTTGAGAAATTGAGGGTATGGCCCATTTATTTAGGAAAAAAAAAACTGGAAGAAGAACAGATTTCAAAGGGAAAGTTATAAGTTCAGTTTTGAACTGGATAATTTGAGATGCCTAAAGTACATCCAAATAGAGATGTCAAGTGAGCACGTGGACTTAATATGAGGTTCTCAGGAAAGAAGTCTGACACAGAGTCTCAAACAAACACATGACATGGAAGATTCTTTGAGTGGAATGAAATTGCTCAGGAAACAAGAGGAGAGGATCCTAAGATGCAGCCGTATGGAGCTTTAGCATTTAAAGATTAGAGGGAGAAGGAGAAATCTCCAAAGAACAATGAGAAGTAGCCAAAGGTGTTAAGAAAATCAGGGAATTTTAGTTTCATAGAAGCATAGAAAAAAGCATGTTTATTAGGAAGGAGTGAATAAAACATACCAAAAACTAAAGAGTCCAAGTAAGGTGAAAACTGAATATTGTTCTTTGAAGTATTTAAGTTCTTTGTGGTCTTGACAAGAGACAATCGATGAAATGGTGTGAGTGGAAATAAATAGTGCTAAAATAAAGAGTCTAGAGAGAGGAGGAAGTCTTGCTGTGAAATAGAGAAGCCTTTTGGGGCAACAGCTGGATGGTGTTAGAGGATCTCAGGAGGACTTAGGTGGTTTCTTTCTTAAGATAGAAGACACTAGTGTGGCAAATGTAATCCTGAGCACAGCCTGTCAAGACAGACTTCAACTATCCCTGCTTCTGAGGAATCTCTCTTGATTCTCTAAACTAAGTTAGGTGATGTACCCATAGAAAAATGTCTGCAGACCTCTATTAAACCACTTTTCATGCTGTAATTATTGGTTTACTTGTTTCACTCAGCAAAATAGAATGCACTTAAGTGCAGGGATTACTTATCCACTACCATGCCTGCCATGCTCAATTCACTAGTCTTAACAAGCACTAACCCATAAATAAAATCAGTTCCATTTATTTGTTAAACACAAATGTCCAATTCTCTCTATTTTTTTATAAAAATCTGGCCAGAGAGATAAACTATGCACATTTTAAAAGTCTTTGATTAAAGAGACTTCTATCCTAGACTTGAACTAAACTTATTAAAATGTGTTAGAAAAGATAAAGCTGTCAGACTAAATGATTTCTTCTCTAACTTTTCTGTAAGTACCACAGTTTATGCATTTTTGTATCCTCCACTGAATCAAGCAAGGCACTAAATATACACTAGAGGGTTCAATAAATATGCATTGATTGATCTTTTTTTTTTTTTAACCTGCATGAAATTTTATATCTACAAAGCAAAAACACAGCTACCGAATATTGTGGTAAAACTAATTTCTCTTCAGTGTTAGTGGAATAGTTTGTGTCACCCATCAATTTGACAAAAGAATGTTTACAAAAAACAGCACATAAATGAATCATGGTGAATAAGACCATCTATTTGCTACATAAAATAGATATATAGGTCTCCCTGCAATATGTAACCTTCTTTAGCTGTCGGGTGATTAAATTGCCAGCTTAAGTTCTAATGATTTAACGTTGGTGTTGGAAACTGATAATAAAGTTAATCTGCTCTCAGGAACACCTCTGATGGACAGAGAAGTTGTATAGCAATATAAAAACAGGATCTTTTCTAGATAAAAAAATATTTACAAGGTAACCAATCTATTGTTCTCTATGATGAATCTATGCAGGACATTTTCCTTCGATGCAAAGTACAGTCGTTTTATTTTGTTGATACTGTTCCTACTGCCTCAGGCACAGAGGTGCTAAGAGAGCTAAAAAGTCAGAAAAGTAGCTAAATCTCCAATGTTCTGATATTCAAACTTTCTTGAGTACAGAAGTCTAGCAAAGGATGCCATTTTCTTTCCCAGTACATCAGACGAGTGCCACTAAATGTGACTGAGGCCACTGATTCATCTATATTTGTGTTTTCAAAAGTAGAATAATAGTTTGCAAGGGGTAAATTTACATGGTGCATTTTAAGCTATGAACCCAGAAGAATACTTAGTTAAAAGCATGGGCTCTGTCATTAAGAGAATGACACTTTTAGGTTTGAGGCGGAAGAAGACAGTCATTCTGGGAACCCAAAATAAGTTGAATATTACACTCTTATTTCAAGCTATGAAATAAGATGCTACGCTGGACTAGAACATTTAAAGTCTGTGTGATTGCCAGGAAAGATGATTACACAAGACTAGCTTTCCTTCCAAAATCTCATGAGAGTGACCAGTGGAATATTCAAATTGGAAATGTTGCTAGCACTGGACACTGGAAGAGATCTACAAAGCTCCATACCAGAGAAACAAGGTGAAATGCTTTTACGAGAATTAAAATATTAGGCAATAAGTAAGAAGATACTTCAACCAAGCCTTATTAACTGAAGAGAACATCCAAAGACAGGTCAGAAAACATAACCATTTCTTCTTTCCTGCCTTTGCAAACTAACCGCACAGGACACTACAGACAACACTGTTAGGCTCCATGATGTGCTACTAGCAAAAGCAGAACGAAGGCAGACATGGAAATACACACATGGAATATGGGACACAATTAATCCATAATACAGCACAGAGGCATCTCCGTGCCATAATACCCCATAGCATCAGATTCTGCTCTGATCCTCTCATATTGGTAATTTACTGTGACATTTTTGTTGATTTGGTTATTTACTTCTTCCCTACTTCCTTCTGTCTAGACTCAAAGGGCCTCTGTGTAACATTTGGGGAGAACAGGAAGCATACCAATTTCTAAAAGAACCCACTCAACTCCTACAAAGGTTGGCAAGCATAGGCAACCTTCTGGAAGTAAAAGAAAACTGAAAAATCATGAAACCTAAAAACTGTTATAACAAGGGAAGCACTTAGAAAAATTATACTGACCCATTGACTCAACAAGTATTTTTATGAGTACTTATCATGTGCCAGGCACTATGCCAGGTTAAAAAGAAAACAAAACAGCCCTGATACCTCCTTGTTTTGAGGAAGAAGCTGGCTACCTCTGGTCCTGATTTGTACCAGAATCAAATAAACCTTTAGAAAATGTCTAATCTATGTATCAGCAAGATTGAAGGGACCATTGAACTGATAGTGCAGTAAGAGAGAGAAGTCAAAGATTATAAATTAGTTGGAAATAAAAATATAATCAATAAATTAAAGCCATAATAAAGGCAATTAAAAACAGAAAAGCAGATCAGTAAATTATAAGATAAATTTGAAACTTTATCCTGAACTCCCAGGAAAGTCCTAAAAAATTTAAAGTATGAGAGAAAATAGGATAGAGAGAGAGAGAGAGATCTTAGTGCTTCAATTTATGACGAATAGGAATTCTAGAAAGAAAGAAGCAAAATAATCAAAGCAATACTAGAGGGAAAAAATGCTGACATAAGAAAGACCTGATTTTGCAAAATTGACAAGCTAGTTCTAATGTTAATATGAAAATTCTAAGAACCAAAAAAGCCCTCACAAAAAATGTTGAAAAGGAAAAAAGTTGGAGGATTAACACTATCTTATTGCAAGACTTCCTATTAAGCTACAAGAGTAGCATTAGTGTAAGGACAGGCCAATACTATTGCATTGGGCCAGAACGAAGAGTCCAGAATGGACTTGACTTTATATGTTCAAAAGATTTCTGACAGAGACAAAAAACAATTCAATGAAGAAAATTTTTTTCAACAAATAGAGCAGATATAACTGAATATTCGTGTGGAGAAATGAACCTTGATCCTTTTGTGTCATATCGCATAAAAAATTAGTTCAGAATAGATTACAGGTCTAAATATAAGGTAAAATTATAAAGCTTCTACAAAAAAAGTAGGAAGATATTTTTGCAAGTATTTCAAGGTAAGCAAATATTTTTTTACAGAGCATGAACCACAAAAGAAAAAAATTAAAAATTAGTATTTATCAAAAGGTAAAGCTACTGTTCAGAAGACTCCATTAAGTAAATGAATAGGCAAACCACAGACTTGGATAAACTAGCCACAATACTAATATATAACAAGGTATGTATATCTAGAATATATAAGAAACTCCTATAATTAAAGATAAAAACACAAATAATACAACAAAAATGGGCAAAAGACTTTGATACCTCAAAAATAAAATACACAAATAGTAATAAGAAATAGAACAGCCCATTCTGTAAAATAAAATGAACAGGTACGTACTGCATACTAGAATGACTAAAATAAAAAATACTGACAATACCAAATGTTATTGAGGATGTGGAGCAACTAGAATTCTCAGATATTTCTGATGGGGGTGTAAAATGGTACAACTGTTTTGGAAAATGATTTGACTGTTTCTTACAATGTTAAAAAGATAAATACCATACAGTTTCACTTATATGTGAAATCTAAAACACAAAACAAAAAGAGACTCACAGAAACAGAAATCAAAGGGATGGTTACCAAAGGGAAAGAGTGGGGAATGGATGAAAAGGGTAAGGGGAATACAGTCAATAATATTGTGAAAAGTTTGCATGATAACAGATGATTACTAGAATTAG
>NW_011888790.1:10596871-10630574 GCF_000151845.1 Pteropus vampyrus | reverse complement strand
AGAAATGAACCTTGATCCTTTTGTGTCATATCGCATAAAAAATTAGTTCAGAATAGATTACAGGTCTAAATATAAGGTAAAATTATAAAGCTTCTACAAAAAAAAGTAGGAAGATATTTTTGCAAGTATTTCGAGGTAAGCAAATATTTTTTTACAGAGCATGAACCACAAAAGAAAAAAATTAAAAATTAGTACTTATCAAAAGGTAAAGCTACTGTTCAGAAGACTCCATTAAGTAAATGAATAGGCAAACCACAGACTTGGATAAACTATCCACAATACTAATATATAACAAGGTATGTATATCTAGAATATATAAGAAACTCCTATAATTAAAGATAAAAACACAAATAATACAACAAAAATGGGCAAAAGACTTTGATACCTCAAAAATAAAATACACAAATAGTAACAAGAAATAGAACAGCCCATTCTGTAAAATAAAATGAACAGGTACGTACTGCATACTAGAATGACTAAAATAAAAAATACTGACAATACCAAATGTTATTGAGGATGTGGAGCAACTAGAATTCTCAGATATTTCTGATGGGGGTGTAAAATGGTACAACTGTTTTGGAAAATGATTTGACTGTTTCTTACAATGTTAAAAAGATAAATACCATACAGTTTCACTTATATGTGAAATCTAAAACACAAAACAAAAAGAGACTCACAGAAACAGAAATCAAAGGGATGGTTACCAAAGGGAAAGAGTGGGGAATGGATGAAAAGGGTAAGGGGAATACAGTCAATAATATTGTGAAAAGTTTGCATGATAACAGATGATTACTAGAATTAGTTGGCTGATCAAATTGTAAGGTATAAAAATACAGAATCACTACATTGTACATCTGAAACTAATACAACCAATAAAAAAATGTATAGCAATTACATTTAAATTAAAAAATAAATTAAAAATACATCTATCCATTGCCCACATATTTTCCAAGAGAAATAAAAATGTATGTCTATAAAAAGATTTGTGTAAGAATGTTCATAGAAATTTGGTTCATAATAACCCCAATGTGGAAACAATTCAAATGTTCATTAACATATATTTACATTTCACTCTGTGTAAATTATATGTTAATAAAAATAAAATTAAGAGTAATAAAAGGAAGAAAGGCCTGAATCTGAAAATTCACAATGTGCTTCATGTCCTGAGAAACTTGATTAATAAAATCATATTTAGTATAATTTTCAAATTACACTGAGTTAGATGGCCAAAAATGGAATAAAATCAAGTCACATACATTTTTCTTTCAATAACACTTAAGCATAGAACACTATGTGACTGCATCTTTACCATTATAGATTGAAAAGTACTGATGCCAGAATTTAATATCTGGCAAAGTTGTATTTAATGTGTGAAGGCAACAAAAAGATAATCTCAGATATGGAAGGACTTGGAAAATATACCAGCCACCCAAATATCCTTCCAGAAAATGTTATACTTTAAACCAGTGCTAAACAATGGGGAACTAGAAATCAAGGAATAGCTATGAGAAAATTGTCACAGAAAACAATTAGCCAACATTAAAATTAGTTAGAAATAGAGTGATACATCTGAATACCAGTAATTGTTTAGATATACAAACCAGAATTTCAAACCAGCTTCTATCATTTCCTTACTTACCCTAACTTTTCTAAGTCCAATTTCATAAAATTAAGGTAACATACCCCTCAAAATTCAATTTTATGAAAATTGAATGAGTGATATCCCAGTAATATGCCTCAAATATAGCAGTTAATGAGAAAATTTATTAACAGAAAATATTTTGAAAAATTAACCTACCCTGTGACATTTACTTTTCAACTGAAGAATGTTATGTTATCAGGAAGTTTGTTAAGGAATGTCACATATATTATATTATTTAATTTACTCAAAAAGGAATGAATTTCCAAAGATAGAACTTTAGTTTGTAAGTCCTAAAATTTGAAAGAGTTAGTGACATTCTTGCATCTCCTTGATTTCTATGAAATCATGCGGCATGAAATTTGGGCTTTGGAGTTGTCCAAAAGTGTAATTAATAAATATGAAAGCAAATCTCGAAGACTAAGTATCAATAGATAGACTTTAGCTGCCCCTAAGGAAAATAAGAGTGAAAGTTTTCTTCACTTTCGTCTCCACTATAACTTCCCTATCAATCTTTAGTGGAATAATACAGCTGAGGAATCATCTAGTGAGTGGGCTTTTTCAAGTGTTTTAGTCACACAGCTCAAGAGAGGAGATCGTAAAGAAAAATATTGCAGTTAGAAATAAAGTGGATTGGTCAAAAGATCTTGAAAGAAGTCACAATATCCTCACATTAACTGGACTTCAATAAACTCTTTTACTTCAATTTATACCCTTCTGTTAACATTTAAGGTTAAATAAAATGTAGAGAAAGATTCAATGTTTGATTTTTCCAACTCCCAAAAGTTATTTAAATAATGTTCAGTGAGTCTTGCATGGGGCAAAGTGTTGAAAACCTCCCTTTAACCCTAGTAACACCTCTCTTCATTTATATGCTTTTCAAAATACATTGGAGATCTTGCCACTTCCAGCATTTGTGATCCACTGAAAATCTCTCAATCTCACTGGTCTTAGTTTGCTCCTATGTAAAATGGGAATTATGATACCTGTACTATTCTCCTCACTGGATTATTTGGGAGAATCATAAATGACAATGTGAATGAGAGCACTAGAGAGTTTGTAATATGCTGTAGCAAACTGTAAAAATGGCCACAATTTTTTTCTTCCCTGTGTCTGTGACTCTGCAATGTGAATTTGCAGCTTCTCCTATCAAGTATATTTCTCCCCTTCTGGAATCTGGGTGACCTTGTGGCTTGTTCTGACCTATAGAATGTGTCAGAAATAACATTGTAACAGTTCTGATTTATGCTTCAATAGACCATGCACCAGTGTAACCCTTCTCCTGAGATCCATGAGAGAGCACACTGAGCTGGGCAGAGCCATCCCAGTCAGGGCCATTCTGGACTAGCCAGCCCCCAGTTTACATGGGGTGGGGGAGCTGACATGGCAGTCAAAGACCCCATGAGCCAGGCCAGCTGAGAGCGGCTGAGCCTAAATCTACAGAACTACCCAGTTAACTCTGACTCATAAGCTCTACATAAAGTACAGAACTGATGACAGGAAACCCTAATCGTTTTTGCTTATGCTTTTTCTTTTTTAATTTGTGGTTTTCATCTCCAAGGGGTTAAGTATGAGTCTGTAAAGACTGAGATGCATAACAATCCAAGGGACAGAATCTGAGCTCATTCACTAAATTATAGACCTTCGAAGTCTTCTTGTTAAGCTTCCCATGTAATTTTCCCCAGCCATCTCCTCCTACCCTTAAGAAATTGTCAATAACTTAATTATCTTCTCTAGGGTTGAGTTCTTTTTCCCAAAGTACCTGAACTCCTCAGGTAGTGAAAGAGGGGAGTCCATACAAAGACCTAACTTATATTGTTTCCCCTGCTTAGTAGTGAAGTATCAGAAATTCCTTATATCTACAGAGAAACATGTCAGGTATCTCTCCAACAAGGGGAGGGTAAATAAGCCCTTGTCTGTTTTCTAATGTCCGTACTTTTTCTGATAAACAGATCAATTGTTAGAGAAGAGAAATATCATGGGCATTGCTTATGAGTAAAGGTTGATCAGGAGTGACCCAGGGAAGAAAAAAGGAAAAAGGAAAGGGAGTGGCGCTCTGAGCCTGAGAGGCAGCAGACAACCTGAGCCGAGTTCTGGGATCCACTTAGGGTGTAGGAGGTGTCCTGGCCATGAAGAAGATGATGCTGTAGTGACCCCAACTGAGGCCAGCCCAGAGGACCCACCTTTGCACCCTCGTTTATAAAAGGTGAGTCACCCAATCAGGCTTCTACTCTGTCCTTCCCACAGATTGTCTGGTCACCCCCTTCCAGCATGCCCCATCATCATCTTTCAGCACTGGTAAAATGATGCCCCCAGCAATATACCCAGACACCAAACAGGAAGAGAGCGAGGCATGTATCAGAGCTGCTGCTCCACCTCACAGATGGTGAGAAAGTCCAGGACCTTGGGGCCAGACTCAGGACTTTAGTGTACTCCAAACCAAGGGCAGAGAGGAGTGAGAACCATGATTATACTCTTACAAATAAAAACTGAAGAGCGCCCCTCCTCCCACCCCCCATAAAGGCCTCTGGGCCATGCAGGGCAATGCTGAATCCTATGGCTGAACACCACTCACACACAGTCTGGTTTCCCCACCTCAGATTCAATCCTTCTTCCAGATGACAGGTTTTAAAATACTTCATAGCAGCTATCATGCCCCCTCTGTCTTCTTACCTCTGGGCTAAGTTCCCTTGGTCCTTCAATTAGAAAATAAGTATGCCCGAATGGAGCCATTTGAACAAAATTCCCAGCAGCCTCATTGAAGCAGGGAACCCCATCTGTAACCATCAGTGTAAACATTAAATAGGGAAATCCCTTTGATACTGTCTTCAAAACAGCCATCAACACAGTGGGCCCTGTTAAACAAAGTCATCAGCATCAGAGTGATGAGAATTACACAAATTAAAAAGCTGCACCCAAGTGAAGAAAAGATTGTTAAACTGTCTGGTATTATTCATAACGGTTTCCTAGGTACTGGTCTCATTGTCCATGAAATTGTAAGCCCTTTGAAGGGAGAGCCAGCATTTCCTATCAATTCCCTATGACCATTCTACCCCGACATGGGCTCAGACTTTGCATTTAGTACACCCCCAACGAGATGTTTGTGAATTGAATGTATGCTTGGTCTTCATTCCATCATCTTTAAAGCTAAAGAATGGAGGTGTCTACCAAAGTCTGTACCGTACTCTACAATTTATACTAAGAAACTGGCATGCTGAATGGTAGAACTCCAAGATGAAGAAAATCACTTTTACGCTGAAAACCCAATTCGCAGACTTTTAAACAGCCATAATGCAACTACACTCATTGTTTGATTGACACTGGGATTATAGACCTAAAAATGTGAATGAATTTAATTGAAGAAAGTCTTAGAATCCCATTTTCCATAAGGATCTATATCATCAAAGGAATAATATTTATAGAAAAATCTGAATAAGTTCATAAAACTAATTTAACCATTTGTATCTTTATTTATTCAACAGATATTTAACACCTGCTGTGTGCCAATGTACTAGCCCGAAACCCTGAATAAGATTAGCTAACTATTGCTAAATATTGCTAATTATAATTAGTCAACTATTGGTGCAATAATTCTGTATAAGAAAAACAAACTCAAAATCTCAGTTACTTACATCAGCAAATATCTATTTTTCTTGCTCTCAGGTCTGCAGATTGCTAGGGGTTCAGCTGAGATTCAGCTGGGCTTGAATCCAGTTTGTGTTGAATTTTGGTTTGAGCCAAGTGTTTTCATTCTGGGACCAGAAGCTACTCATAGTATGATCTTCACACAGAGGACTGCAAGAAGGGCCAGTGTAAACACACCATTTCTCTCAAGGCCCATTCTGAAAATGGTTACATATACCCACTTTTCATTGGCCAAAGAAAGGCATATGGCCAAGCCCAACATCAATGTGATAAGGAAATAAAATCTGCTTACTTTAGTGGGAGGAGCTAAAAGCTCCCATGGCAAAAGACATGGATATATAATTCTTACACAATGAGAAAGAGAAGAATTAGGAAAAATAATCCAACCTACTATAAAGGCATAACTTTGTGCTCATGAGCTCAAGTGAAAGGATATAAAGTAAACATAATTAAGTTCAGTGTGAATTCACTGAATAATTTTTAATGGAGCTACATATACTGAATATGTTTTAAGATTGTATTTGCTGCTGCTGGGAAAACAAGGGGCAAGAATGTAAGTAGGGAGACCAGTTAGGAAGCTATGTGAGTGAGAGATGATGATGGCCTGGGCTATGAGGATGACAGGGGTGATAAAGAGAAGTGGACAGAATTAAGGTATATTTTAGCAGACCTAGTCGTTATTAGATGTTGTAGGAGAAGACACATGTTTAAAGAATGCCTCTGCAGTTTCTGGCTTGAATAACAAAGAAAATGATGCCTAAATGGGGATACATGAAGGGGAGAGTGGCATAGCCTTAATTTCCCCAATTCATTCCTTCAAAATGATTAAGCCAGTAATCCTAAACAGGGCATGATCCACCCTGCTAGTGGTTCTTGAGAAAGGTGAGGTGGGAAGTTTGGGGTTTTCCTAGTGACTAAGAAGTGTTACTGGAAGTTTTCATTTGGGGTCTCAGAATGTTAAACATCCTGAGATGCATGGAACAGTCTCATAAAACAAAGGTTTTAAGTGTCCTACCTAAAGCACCAATATGCCCCTATTGAGAAAACCAGGCGTAGGCATATTATGATAATCCCATTCCACTCACAAAAGTTTAGGTTAGGAACAGACCTTGACTCTGTCCTGACCAGTGAGACATGAGAAGAGATCTTCTAGAAAGCCTCCATGCAAGCTTTCCTTATTCATAAGAGAGAGACACAGAAAGAAACAGTCCCTTTTTTCCTTTGAATACTGTTTTGAATGTTATGGCTGGAACTTCTGCAGACATCTTATGATCAAGAAGGAGACAAATATGAGGGTGAAGCCAATGAAGATGAAAGAACAAAATAGTGAAAAGAAATGGGAGTCTCATAATATCACCTAGCTGCTGAATCAAACAGCTCTGGATCCCCCCACCCCCAATTAGGATATTAGATAATACATCTCCGTATAGATTAAGTCTGCTTGAGTTGTTCTTACTTGAGTAAGAAAGCATCCCAAATAACAGAAGAAGGAAACAGGTTTAGGAAACAAAAAATTTTGAGTCTTATTTTGTAAGAGAGCTAAATATATGAGTCTAGACCTCTCACTATGTGTAATATACTAATAAGTATCTATGTGGAAAGTGCAGAGAACCAGACCTTCAGTTTACACTATTATAGATGGCACATCTAAAATCACTGAGCACTTTGATGAATTACTCTGGCTTTTTCCTAAGATGTAGGCAAGATCTACTCATCTCAAAGCATATGCTTATTTATGTCTTCTGGTAGTTTCATGGATACTTGGTTGCTCTCCTTAATTAAATTACAACTTCCTAGAATTATTTATTCCATATCCCCATAGCACCAAATAAAATGCAAGGTACTCAGTAGGTACTAAGCAGTGTTCACTGAATTATAATTTGTTTCATTTTTGTAGATGTTAGTTAACGAATAACTTTGTGGACCACATTACATGTCTTAGCCCAAAGGTTACAAACTGGAGACACATATGCATTGATTGGTATGGCTTGATGTTTTAAAATGTCTGAATTACGCATTTGCCAATATTTAAAAACTGGGAGATGTCACATTAAAATCTAGATTTCTGGCTTCACTTGAAGATAGCACATCTGATAGCACTGGTCTCATTTTCCTGCCAATCAACAAGGAACTAGAGCTGAGAAGAGGGCACTTTCCTCTTTCTCCAGCCTCCAGTAGCCTCTTCATGGAGTGAATGCCCTGTAATTAATCTCTCTTGGATCAAGACTTACTTCTGTACAATCAATGGGTCGAAACAAGTTATCTGGTCCTATTATTGTGAGATCCTAAAAGCCTGTCTTTTACAATACTACAGTAAATCAGTGAAAGTTCAGATTATCCTTCCCTTCCTTTCCACCCCTCTTCAGCATCTAGCCACAATGCAAGCTATCCCTAGTTTTAGCCTACACACACTGCCTGGCAAAAAATAGAATAGTCAGAGTTGTTCTATTCAGCCTCCACCTGGTTTGGTTCAAGATGAACCTACAGTTTTTCCTATTTACCACAAGACAGCGCCTTCCATAAGTAAGGCGAGAATCTAATAAATTGGGTAAGAACCAAACAAGGTTGTTCTCTAGTGAAATGACTCAACCAGCAAGAAGAACAGTGGCTCATCCCTTCATCTTAATAGTGAACAAAGGGGGAATAACTTTAAATTTTTTTCACATGCTTGGTGATCCATTCACAACAAACATTTAATTATTTACATTTCAAGATACTAGAGAATAATAATAGATACCTCTAACTGGATACCATGAACTTTATTTATGACCTCCTATTTTCTTTTTCAGTGGAGTATTACCTATTTTCAACCCCAGTGAGATGCTCCGAGAATTCATTTTTCAGGTTTTGTGCCATCCTGCTGTTTTAGTCTCTCTGTTGCGCTAACCAACAGACCTCCCTCATTTAATCCATTTTAAAAGACACACAAAGAAGTTAGATGTCAGGATGTCAGCTTATTTGCCCTTCTCATCTAAGGTTTACTAAAATAAAATGAAGCTATGGTCAATAGCTGTATTTAAGCAACAATTGTAAATTTTTGTAGACGGGTACATAGGGCTACCCTCTCCTAAACTCTATAGTGTATCTAAAATCCTCTTTTACAAAGCACAATATTTAAAGGTTTTGTATTGACACCTAGTAGATGATATTAATGTAAAAAAAAAAAAAGCAAGTTTTGATGCTTCCAACTGCAGAGAAAGAAAGAAGCTAACTCTCCTGAGAGCAATGAATTGGACAAATATCTTTTATGTCAGTGAACCAAGGCAAGAAATGTTGTAAAGGAGAAATTTAAATCAGTTGCTCAGATGATCATGGAAAAACGGTGACTGTCATGGATACCCTATAATAAGGATAAAAAACAAGACCATTCCATTGTCTTTAAAAATTTCTTTTTCTCTCTTGAACATAGAATATTTTGATGCTTTTACTGCACAAATACAATGCACTCCTTTTTATCTTCATTTAACAATGTACTTAAAGAGGGTTACAATTACAGACAGACAGCAATAAGTAGTAATGGGGAGAATGATCTTTTATTCCTTCAAAATGTTAAAGAAAAAATGACTAAGTTTTAAGATAATGTTGAATTGGGAAATATTTTTCAGCTATGAAGGAATATATTTAAAATAGTAGAGTACATTTAAAAGTTTTGAATGTAACTATTCCACAAAGAATCATACAAAACACATCTCAACTTCTGTATATAGAGAAAGATACCTTTTACTAACACTTTTGGAAAAGATGCTTTAGCTTCTGCATTGTCTAAGCAGAACAGCTAGTGTGTGATGTGATTCCTGAGGATAACATTATCTGAACTAAGGCTTCACTATTCCCTATTCCACTTATGCCCTCCTTCTAAAAAACAACAGAATGTCCAATCAATCTAGAATCAATAGAATAAGAAAAAATGCCAATGGCAAAATGCCTATTTATCATTATTTCAGAAGTAGACGAAGCTTCAGGATGCTTACTTCATCTACATTTTGATAATTCCATTCAAAATCATATTTTTTTACTATTTTTGGCCAGTTCCAATATTATCTTTAAGCTTCAATAAAAGAAATTCAATTCCATTATTCCAAATTGATCATTTTAATATTTTCCACAGTATTGGAATACAAATATCTACTCTGAGTATAAATAAAGTATATATTATTATATATCACTGATATAGTCTAGAATGTAAGAATAAAGTCCATTATTAAAACTTTGTTCTGGAACAAATTACTAAACAGCATTATAGAAATACATGTTCAAATTAAAAATCTGTCCTGTAAATTCTTTGGTTTAGAAACTTTTAAATGCAAAATGATTTAACAACATCAAATATAAATAAGAGATAACAATTTAAAAATTCTTAGGGAGCAGGTTCAAAACTAAGGTGATATAATTATAAGAAGATAGAGAACAAGCCCATAAGTGTTTAGTTCTTTAGTTAAGTCAAATATTTAACTGCTTTCAACCTTATTTTAAAAATAAAATATGGTAAAACTTTTAAACTTATTCAGAGAATTCCCTGTTCACTACTTAATAGCTCTATCTCTTCATATAATTTTATCTCTTCACACGTTCATTCATTCATTCATTCAGTCATTCAACATTTATAGAACCCTTACTACATGAAGACAAATTTGGAAAATATGAGAATTACATGTTACTATCATCAAAGAACAATACGGGAATAATAATTTTTCTAAGTAAATGAAATGTGTGGAATTTAGAAATGGCTTTTGTTCAGAACCTGAAGTTGTGACATTTAAATGATACCTGTAGTTTCATGTCTACCCTGACAGAAATTTCAAAAATATGAACTGAATGACATTTTCTATTATATATATATATAGTATTTTATAAATACTGTTCTTACATTCCTACGTCTATTCATAACAAATATAAAACATATATTGATCTAATTAGCCAACCATGGAAGTAAACATAATAATAGTGTCTGGCTTAGTATTTTCCCCACCTAAGAGAGAAAGCTTTGGAGCTGCAGTCTCCCTGGGGGAGAAGCTGTCACATATGCCTTTCTAGAAAGGATTAAGAAAACCAGAGCAGCTGGGACCCATTTTCAAATATAAAAGTGGCATGAAAGGCTTTACATAAATGACAAAAAAACTCTAAGATCGGATGAGGTGGAAGAGCCTAAGAAAGAGATGCATTAGTCTTGGTGTTAAACCAAAGAAAATTGATTAGATCATAAAATGGGTAGGTTTAACTTTTGATTCTGTAAGCCTAGGAAAATGAAAAACAAAGATCTGCATCCTTGTTCATTAGTCCTCTTGCATATCATAGCCAGAAGATGTTAAGAATTAAATGTTATATAAAAAATGTCACAGGTTGAACTAAAATAATCAAGAATATGATTTGTGTTAAAATCTCTCACCTTCCAAATTTTAAACAACTTTCAGTATATCCCATTCTTAAAATTTAAAAGATCAGTAGCTTTTCGCTAAGCAAGATAGTATGTGCCACTTTCTATTCCTCTGTCATCTCCTGTTGGGAGTGCTCCTTCATTGGTTAAAAATGGTACTTTTTCTTGAACATCTTTATAAACAAAAAGAGTTTAATGTCAATTTACAACAGGTTCTTACATTATATTCTTAGATAGCAAAGTATCTTGGCCCATTGTTTAAATTTGAATTATAGCCAAATTAGATTATAAGAGTTCTAGGAATTTAGAGTGGGGCCAAGTTAAAGTGAAAATAAAGAGATAATCCTATTGTATTTCTCATTTTTCTATACAAAATATCAAGTGATGAAAGAGATGATTATTAAGTTTCTAGACATATGGAAATGTAATACCTATGAAACAGTGCTTTGATGTTTATGAAGTGTCAATTTCTAAAACAAATATAGAAACACAGCAATTATCACAAGCACTTTTCACCGCTACATGGAAGAAGTGTATAGAATTAGTAAAAATAAAGAGAAACAGTATACTGCTTAATATTTGACAGCCTGAAATTTTTTCTCATTAACTCTGCTGATTCTAGTCAAAAACAGCCTTTCACTGAGCCTGGCTCCAGATTTCACATGGTAGAAATACCATATAGCTACAGGTATCATTGAAATGTCATAACTACATTCTAGGTTCTGAACAAAAGCCATTTCTAAATTCCACACATTTCATTTACTAGAAAAATTATTATTCCAGTGTTATTCTTTAATGGTAGTAGTATGTCATTCTCATATTCTGTAAATTTATCTTCATCTAAAAAACCAAAGAAATGTTCTAATTCAGGGATAACCAATCTCTGGGTTGCAGACCAGTACCAGGTCTGTGGTGGCCTGTTAGAAACCCGGACAGCAGAAGATGAACAGCAGGCTAGCGAGCAAAGCTTCATCTGTATTTACAGCCATTCCCTAGCACTAGCATCACCTCCTCGGCTCCACTTCAGATCACTGGGCATTAGATTCTCATAGGAGCACTGGTCTCTGGTGACAAAAAAGGTTGGAGATCGCTGTTCATGGAAGAAAGTGAAATCATTGGTGTTGGGAGCTCTGGAAATCTCTCATCATTTCCCCTATGGGTTCCAATGAATTTAAAAAATAGGTAAAGGAGACTAGATGAGGATCAAATAAACTATCAAATGTACTAAAAACTCTCTGGTGTTGGCTACATATACCAACAGTAAAGTTCCCTAACACACGTCCTACTCTTTCCCCAAATCTAGACTTTGCGGACTATTTTGGGGAAGGTTGACTCTGCAGAGTTCTTTTACCCAAACACCTGCATGGAGCATCACGGACTATAACATCCCATAGAATGCCAGAGAGCGTGTGCATGGTGACTTCACTAACTGATTACCATGAGCCAATGAATAACTTCCTGACCCCATCTCATCCATCAATTATGTCATTCTCCTTCACATAGAAAGTCTAGTGAGAGATACAGAAAAAATCAGGACATTTTTCCTTCAATATTGCCCAGGGTTTAGGGCACAGTCTCTCTCAAGAAAATCAAAGAGAAGAGACTATTCTTCCAGAAACTAATTTTGTGAAAATTTATTATAATGCTTTAATATTACTCATTTTCTTTAAAAACAAACAAAACAAAACAAAAAAAAACACAACTCTATTCTTTTGCCACGATAATTTCCAAAATTAATCGATTTCACAAGATTGTTTGGCCGGTTTCTTTTTCTTCCCCAGTGAAAGTCACTAACAATCATTATGATAAAATCAGACATCTGTTCTATTAAATTGATAGAAAGTCATCATAGGATGTATAAATTGTATCAAGTATATCACTTCACATGTGCATTTGAATATTTGTCTAGTAAGAACCTTTGTTTGTTTAATGGCAGCTGAGATAATCCTGAGAGATACTGTCCCACATAGTATGGCTGGAAGAAGCTCTCTTACAAGGTTACTTCATACATGCATTCACTCCCCACATGCCAGGCAGTGTTCAAAGTACTAAGGCAACGAGCAAGGCCCTGTTCTCATAGACTTTCATTCTAAAAGGTGATTATAGTCAATAAGTAAAAGAAATACATAAGCAAGATAATCTTATGGAGTAATAAGTATAATAGAAGACATAAAAGCTACTCAATGTGATAGTTACTGGAGATCCCCAACTGGAAACTGGAGGAGAAGACTTTGGACTAAGTGATTAAAATAAACTCTCTGAGGAGAAATCATTTGGGCTGAGACCCAAATTAGAAGAATGAGCCAGCCAGATCTGAACAGAAACATGTTAAAGGTTGTAAGACAACAAAAAGGCCTAGAAATGAGAAAGCAGAGTTTTGGTTTTTATAGAATCCAGCCTATTTTATTCCAAGAAAAATATAAGATGTTAATACACAGTTAACAGCTTACTCCTTTGTAAATAACACATGGTAAACCAGTGGGAAATGGCATACAACTAATGATGGATCCTGCAGTGTTGATCCATAAGGGATAAATAAATGAACACATACCCTGTGCCTACTAAATGCCAAGCACTGAGAACAATTCTTTTATATTCTGCTCATTTTGAATAAATATTTCCATTGTTCGTTCATTCAGCAAATTTGCATTGAGTTCCTCTATGTGCCAGGCACTGAACTTGGCATAAGATTTAATTATGAACCTGACACAGTACTCCCTGCAAGGCGGTTTTGCTCAATTGAGGAAAGTTGACAATTAAACAAGCAATTGTGATGTAGCTTGATCAGTACCATCGAATAAGTAAAACTGTGGTACTACAGGTGCACGTGGAGTTGATCTTAGAGCTATGTGGGGAAGGGAGTGGAGAAAGGCTTCCTAGATAAAGTGGTATTTAAACAACTATTTATGAATATAAAGGAAATAGCCAGATCATGTGGCTGAAAGTGTTCTACAGAAGAAAGAGAATTACAAGCTCTTCTTGTCTGGAGTCACAGAAGGTAAAGAAAACTGTCAAGAGATAAGACTGAAGAATCAGTGGTGGCAGTTCACGCACAGCCCTGTATGCTGAGCTGAGGATTGTGGACTTTATGTGGAAGCAATAAGAACCACTAAAGAGTTTAAGTAGGGGAATGACATGACAGGTGTGTGAGTTTTTGAAAATCTCTAGCTTCCATGTGGAGATTCTGAGGTGGGGAGGAAGAAAAGCAGGTCGAACATGAAATGAACATAATCCATTCAAGTAGTTCACTATGAAAACTTGAAAGCGTTCACTGAGCTGGATTTCCACCCAAATCTCACAGTGCATTGCTTTTAATGATCTTAAACCTTACTTATAATCTTCACTCACATATTTAATACTCAGGTGGTAGATTTAATCACATAAGGTTGCGTTCTATTACTTAACATCATATTTTGAAATGTGAGTTTTTCACTGAGTCAGCATGGCCATATTGCTTAGCTCAGGAGAACATATCAATCCTATGCCTCCAAACTGCCATTAACATGCATGGTATCAGGTTATTCTAGGTGATATGAAATTAAGTCACGACTCTGCAATGTATTCTAATCAGCTACATCATTAACTGTTTTCAAATGGTAATCAACTCGGCTGCAAATGAACAGTTATATATTCAGCTTGCTCCATGAATTCTATGAATGCATTTACCATTACAAGTTATAATTACATTACTTTCAGAAGTCGTTTACAGCAATTGAACAAACTAAGAAAAATTCTAAGATTCTTGTGTGACAGCACAATTAAACAATATAAACTGCAAGACTCCACTTCATATTCTGAAATTTAGTTATGACATTGTATTTTCTGAGAAATGGTATTTTGGGGACGAATGTAGACATTGTTCAGGTTAAGGCTTTATAACTTTAAATTATGAACCACCAAGCAAAATTATCAGATAATACATTATACTTTGTTATGTGCCATATTAAATGCATTTCTCTAACAGAGAGAAACACTTACTCTTAATAGGAAGGCAAGTAGCAATGTCTGCTGCTAAAAAGACTACTTGAGAAAAGATAATTAAAACTTTTATAGCACCTACTATGTGCCAGGCCCTGAGCTAAGGACTTTACGTATTTTGAACTATGTCATGTTTTTAATCCCGAATACTTGATAGAGGAACCCACCTTCCTCTAGTCAGAATTCTCCAGTTTTGGGTAGGTAGTTATAAAAGGAACTACAGTGTTATTTCAATTGTCCATTGCTACACAACACACCACCCGAAAACTTTAGGAGCTTAAAATAACAACCACCATTTATTGTCTTTCATGATTCTCTGAGTGACCAGGCAGTTCTGTTCTGTGGTGATGGCTGGGGCACTAGGTTATCTGTAAGGTTTACAGTGGCCTCGCTCACATGGCAGGGAATTGGTGTTGGCTGCTGGATGTGAGCTCAATTGGGAATGTTGGCCTGAGGTCTTGATTCTTCTCTATGGAAGCCTCTCTACATGGTAGCTTAGACTTCCTTACCGCATGGCAATTGGGTTCCAAAAAGAAACATTCTAAGAGTGAGCATTTGAAGAGTATAAACCCAGGATTCTAACACTTTATTGTAGCGGGTATAATAATGCCACCACCCCCGCTAAAAAAGATATTTATTCTCTAATCCCCAAAACCTGTAAATATGTTATCTTACATGGCAAAAGAGACTGGGCAGATGCGATTAAATTAAAATGAGATGGGAAGATTAGCCTGGATTATCCAGGAAGGATCAACATAACCACAAGAGTCCTTATAAAAAGGAAGCAAGGATAAGAGAGATTTGAAGATACTATGCTGATGGCTTGAATAGGTAGGAAGGGGCCAGGAGCCAAGGAATGCAGACAACTTCTAGAAACTGGCCAGGCAAGGAAACAGATTTTTCCCCCCAGGGCCTCCAGAGAACATGTGGTCCTGCTGACACCTTTATTTTTAGCCCAGTGAGACTTCTGACCTACAAAACTATAAGATAATAAGTTTGTTTTGTTTTAAGCCAGTAAATTTGTGAAATTTGTTAAAACAGCAGTATGAAACTAATACTTCAAGCTTCAGTTTTTATCTCATTTGTTAATATCCAGTAGCTAAAGCCCAGGGTCATTGGACTGAATTCACGGAGGTATGGTTCACTGCAACAGTCCCCCATCAAAGTAACAATCTAACACAAATACCATGTCCTTTGAAATTTTTCCTATGATTTAGTTTCCTGTTGCTGCTATAATAAATTTCCACAAATTTAGTGACTTAAAGCAACACAAATTTATTATATCATAGTTTCTGTAGGGCATAAGTCTGACGCAGGCTCTACCAAGCTAAACTCAAGGTGTTGGTAGGGCCGCACACCTTACTGGAGGCTCTGGGGAAGAATCTAATTCCAAGCTCATTTATATCGTTGGCTGAATTCAGTTCCTTGGAGTTGTAAGACTGAGGTCTCTATTTCCTTGCATGTCTCTATTTCCCAGGAGTTGTCCTTAGCTCTGAGGGCTTCTCTCCAGTCCTCTCATGTGACCCGTTAGATCTCAGAACCACCAACAGCACATCAAATCCTTCTCACACTTGGAATTATCTGACTTTTTCTTCTAATGCATCTTCCTCCAGCTGGAGAAAGTTCTCTACTTTTAAGGGATCATGTGATTAGATTGCACCTACCAATGGTAATCATCTTAATGTCTATAACCTTAATTACCTCTGCAAAGCTCCTTTTGCCATGTAACAAAACATATTCACAGTTCCAGGGACTAAGGCATTTTCAGGGGCCATCATTCTGCTTACCACAGTTCTCTAAAACTGGGATCGTCATGCCAAGGAGAGGTTAGAAGTATAGCACCAATCTACTGCATGCCTTGTTTAGGACTAAGCCCTCAAAAGCGTAATTAGCACAGATAAACTCATCATCATTCTGCTGTTCACTCGCTCCAATAGCATCTCCAGAAGACAATTTATTTGAGATGTTACTCCTCCAAAATTAGTCACAGTTGGGTATTTCATAATCAGCTCTGCTCCATCATTAAAGGCAAGGCTTCTCAAAAGAGCAACTATGCAGCTTTTGCAATAACCGCATAAACTGCCTTCCTTGACAATGGAGAACAACCTGAAAGTCAATTGATACAAAATGATTTCGTGACACTGTATACCTACATTGGTGGTTGTATCTTCACATCCCTCTTAATTCTCCAAAGATTTTGGACTTTTTGTCTCTATTCTGAATATACTAGTGGCTTCTTCATTATCAAATTCAGTGTAATGAGAAGATTTGGAGTGAACTGTGATTATCCTATGTTTACAACATGTGTCTCTTATATACAGATTGATAGCTAGGTAGAGGCAACAACTACACATACTTTTTTAAAAATCCAGATGTCTTACTGATTCATTTCAAAATATTAATTTTTAAAATACCTTTTTAGATATTCAAGGACAATTTTGAGAAAACAAAACCACAAGAATTAAGCTAAGGAATATTGAGAAATCCAGAATTAACGAGAACTTTATCCTAACATTTTTGTTAATTGTTGGTCAACTAGGAGAGAAATTTATGAATGAGCTGGTAAAGTGCACTTTACTTTCACTGAAACCTTCTTATTTGTGATGCAAGTTTAAATTCTGTTCCCCAAGGGAAAATTTCAGAGTGTCATCCCCACCCCTGCCAGTACCAGAGAAGGCTTGGGGAACATTAGAACAGCCTGGGAAGAAGTCAGTTTGGAAGCTTTTAATAAAAGCTAACTTTGGGCAGTGAGGTGGAAGGGAGCCTCCTTCTGGTCAATTCAGTAGAAGAGAATTTTGTTTTTTTTGTTGAAAGTTCTTTGGCTATTTTACAGGCGAAATTGCAGCCAGCTTCTCCTAATGAAAAAAATTCTGCAGTATTAACACAAGAAGAAGAACAACGACAAAAATAATCACTCTGAACCAGCTCAGTAGAAATGTGCCCTAACATACACTAACTTTACAGTAAAGGAAGTTCTGTGCTGTGTCAATTACTAGACAATCCTTTTACACAATAGCCAAATTCCAAAGGAAACACAGCCCATACATTGAATGTGTTCTCAAATTATGGGTAAAGTTAGGATAAATTTCATTAGCTAAATAACTTGAAAGTGGATTTTTAAAATGATCTTTTCTTTATTAAGATATTCATTAATTTAATGTAGTCTAGATGTAGATTTCTAACATATTTTTAAAAAATATGGAATCCTTTACAAATTTGCATGTCATCCTTGTGCAACGGCCATGCTAATCTTCGATATATTGTTCCAATTTTAGTATATGTGCTGCCAAAATGAGTGCTAGACTTCTAATATTTATAATAATAAATTAATATAGAAGCATAAATCGTGATTCATATATTTTAATTTACAAATACATCAATTTGATTAATGGAGTCATTTTTCTGTCCAATCGTGTTAAATTACATCCATAGCTGAATCCCTGAAGTGAATTATGATCTCATTCAGGAAACATCCTGCCAAGAGAGTATTCGGCATGCAGTAGGCAGCCAGTAAATATTGAAAATAATAAACACGTATTGTATCAAGACATATATGGTATAGACTTTCAAGCACGTGTAAATTCTTCAACTGAAATGTAAACAACAGTCCAATTAGTCCCTCATCCAAATACCTGTAAGTTGTTTCCCCTTCCATTAATTGAAATGCATTCTGGAGAAAAACATTAATTAATGTTAATCAAGCTTAGTATGAAAATAAAGCAGTGCTATGGCCAACGTACTTTGAAATCATAATAATAATGATTTTAGAGTCACGGCATTCCTTGTTCCCTCAGTTTATGCTGATATTTAATTGCATGTCATAATGTAGAAATAATGTAGAAACAGGGTGGGTGGAGCTTAGGCGCATCCTTTCACATAATATGGGACAGCTTTCTAAATTCTCATTCCGAATATTGAATGGGGGGCTCCCCTGTGCCAGGCATTGTACTCGGCACTGGGTATACACAAGTGAAAAAGATGATGTAGCTCCTGTCCTCAGTAAGCTTCTAATCTGGTAGAGAGGAGTTTAAACTCTTAAGTGCAACAGTATTATTAATGCTGAGATAGAAAGAATGAAAACAAATGAGGAAGTTGCTAGAATTAGGTCTAGGGGAGAAAAGCTGGAAAAAGTTCTTCCACTGCACCTGAGCATATGAGTTCTCTGCAGTAAAAGGCAACTGAATGTCTCTACCTTCCAGAGAGAACTATAGAAAATGTTCAGGAAAATCCAAGACAGGAAAAGAAGGGCCTGGGACATCTTGATAGTGACTCAATCAAAGCACAGTTTGCAATAGGCCATTCCTTAACCACCTGGCATAGACTTTCAGATGCCAGATGGCAAATGCCAGAATGTAACTTCCTACCAGGTGCCACACGTGGGCACAGCTACATACACATGATATATTGCCTTACACTATAAATATTTTTTCACTTTGTTTTTCATTCACCAGTCTCAGAAATAATCAAGGACTTGGGACTCTGACTCACCAGGGCCGAGGCCCTTTCTTCTCTACTCAGTTCTCCAAAGAAATTTGCTTGTCCTATATAAATAGGATTCCTGGAGATATGTTACAAAATCTCAAATTATCTGAGTTCAAGGGGCCAACGAGCTCCTTTCCTCACTGCCTCTCTGAAGGACGCCCCAGTCAACTCTGCCCATCACAATGTGGGCATGTCACCCTCGGCAAAGACTATTACTACTTGTTTCTGGGGACCCTCCAAGGCTCCCAACATAGTGCCTCACAGGTAGCTCATCAGATGACTGATAATGATGATGATGATGATAATGATGATGATAATAACAAACACAGAAAGGCTCCCAAAATGACTGGAATGGTAAAATCCTAAGATTATGTCAGAAGTTAGAAGTTCTGTGAAATATCTGGTCGGTGGACAGGATAGTCTATTAAATATATTCTATGCATTTTATATTCCCATTTTCTCTTCACCACATTATCATAAGCAGTAGAGGGGTGACTGGCATGTGTGCTCTTTATTTGTGCTCCCAAAAAGAAGTACAGAGACTCCTGATGGTGCCAAATAAGGCATTTTATCTGCTTAACAGAAATCACCATATGGAGCAGGTTCTACCTGAGGCCTGCCTGGGTGAAGTCCAAGTTATTGTGAGACCTTATGTCCAATTTATCCGAGGTTCTGATTTACCAAGTAATGTCCCAAGGTGCTGCCATGGATGTCAGGCCTGTTAGGAGAACCAGGCATGACAGCCCTAACTTGTGTTCAATTAACAGAGGGGGTGCCTTTGATCTCAATAGGAGGTCACAGTTCTGTTGCTTCCATCCCCTTCTGGATCTATAAAACTCATATTTGCTGCAAGAGTATTTATTCGGATAATTAAGGGACAAAGGGCTTATTTGCTCTAAGAAAAGAACAAGCTCAGTAATTTATGGGAAGTTTTATTTGACTACTGGGTCAGTGGTTTAATTTTGCATATGTTCTCATAAATGTAACTGGCAGTGTTTTATGCAAGGATCATCTTGTAAACTAAATGTGCTGGCAGAGGAACATCAGTTTGTAACACCCAAGACATTAGGGAAATTGGCAGCCATGGAAAACACCTGTAATGCTTTCAAAGCAGTTAGCTCTTCTGTCAACCGATGACCTTCTGGGTAAATTTCAATATCAAGAGGGAGAAGTTGGAAGTAACGACAGCACATATCCCAGTGCTATTTTGTTGAAGGAAAATATTATCTGACTTAGCAATCAGTCTTTCATATCCCATGTACTCTCAAACAATGTGAAATTAAGGAAAAACCAATTAAATAGAGAAATTCTCGGGGCAGGAGGATGTGTGCATGGATTCACATGCTTTTTTTTCAAGCAGCTAACATGTGCTTATAGGAACTTTAGAGCCCTGTATGTTTACCTCCTTCCTTCTAAGGATGGGAAATCCAGCAGTGCAGACAATCCCCATCTGAAGTTGCTGCTATTATAATTGTCATTAAATTGACTCAAGACAGCTTCTTTGTTTTGTGATCAGTACTGGACACTGGGGTTCCCTAATGTGTCTATCAAAGGATTATGACAGAACTCTACAGCTGCAACTACCATTTGACTAGGACCTGCCAGATAATGACATTGTACTTGGCATATTACCTCTAATCTCTTTCCCATACTGCTGAATTCTTGTAGGACATATATTCTTAACCCTTATCAGTCTGACTTCAGGGTCAACACAGACACTCGCTTTATATACCTCTAGGATTACAGCCAGCTTCCAAACCTTATTTTCTAGGAAATCCTGCTTTTCTGGATGATTAATACTATTGAGAGACAAATGCTATACTTATGGCTTCCCAGGTGGAAGAAGACACAGTAATCTACCCATTCTGCTGAGGTAGAACAAGAGAGCATGGCTCCTCCCAACTGAGATATCAAGAGGGTAGGAACAAGGTTTACGGAACACAATAGAAATAAAGCTTCACTCAACCACCCCTAAGAAAAATTTGATGTTCATAATTCATTCATTTATTCATTCATTCACTCAGCAACTATCTACTAAGGGATTCCTCTGAGCCAGGCACTGTATTATGTGCTAGACTTAAAATAATTAGTAAGAGATAGTTCCTGCCCTTAAAACCACTCACCATATTTGGAAGACAGACTGGCAAAAGAGCTATTTTTATGCACAGTGACAAAAGCTACTATTGGAAGAAGCATGAGGTTATTGGACAGAGGGCAGGGACAACCACTTGTAATGAAGTATTTAGAACAACTTCCAGGAGAAAACACCTAGGCAGAGATCTAAAGAACAAATTAGGGTGAGAGGGGCCATTGAAAAGAGGCAGTGAGGAGTTTTCCAGGCAGAAAGAGCAGGATGTACGTAAATCTAGATGTAAGAGAGAACCTGCTTGATCCAAAACCTGCAAGCTCTCCTGTGCTGCTAAAGGGGGAAAGGGGAGAAAATAATGACACTGGACTATTAAAAGGGATCATGAAGGTCCTGGTGAGAAATGTCAGGTCTTTAAGAGTCTTATATAACTGGTGCGTAAAGATCCTCCCTGAGTGGAAAACTGTAGGTGAAATCAGATATAGACATATACAGTGAACAGCAGCCAAAATACCCATAACTTAAGAGAAAATAGCCCTGAGAAAATAAATGAGCATGATGCCTGGGCTTCTGCCTATCTTGGTATATGCTGAGAAAATATATCCTTTCACTAAAGTAATCCACTTACCTTTGCAGACCCATTCATCTCTACCTAAAAACATAGCTCAAAGTCTACACTCTTCTTAAAAAAGACATACTGTACTATCCCACTTATAAGAGGGATCTTAAGTAGTCAAATTCATAGAAACAGAAAGTATGATGGTGTTTACCAGGGGCTTGGAGGAGGGAGAAATGGGGAGCTATTGTTTTATTAGGTAGAGTTTCTGTTTTGCAACACAAAATAGTCCTAGAGATCTGTTGCACAACACTGTGAATATACTTAACATTGCTGACTGCATACCTAAAAAGGATTAAGATAGTAGTTTTTCTATTGTTTTTTACCACAATTCAAAACAAATTTTCAAAAATTATATATTCCTTTGAAATCTTTTGTTGGCGATCCGTGCCTGAAGTGACCCCACCCTCTTCTCAAAAATTACTGCCTGTCCTATTTCTTGTTGCTTAGTCATGTACCTCCTTGTAACAACCATGTTTGTCTGCAACTGTTAACTTAGCATTTTTAATATAACAACTTCTTATATATTTGAGTCTTAAGAAGATAATAATAATGAAATTACTTTAAAGTCAGTATCTGCACCTTAAATTATATCCCCTCTGTGCCCTGTCTACAGTGGCATTCCATAAGCACCTGCTGTTTTAACTCAGCTGTGTCACAGCAGGATCCACGAGATTTGCAGAGCTGAGGCTGAATCTGAATTCAATATAAAGGACAGTTTGAGAAAAAGGTTAAGAGTAAAGTATCAGAGAAGGCACAACTGGCAGTCAAGGACAACTATGCTGATGGTAGTCCCTTTCATTTGTTCATCCTTTTGTTCAGTAAAAGATTATTGAGTTCCTATGTATAAGTTCTGTGGGATACAAGGCTGACACAATCTCTGTCTTTAGGAATTTATAATTAGTTTCTCACTCTTTCTCCCAAGAAAAGCTGGGGGAAGAGTGCCAGCCATGTAGGCCTATGGATCTGAGGGCTGAAACCCAGATATAGTAACAACTCAAACAGGACCAAAACAGATGCAAAAATGTGTACAAGAAAAAAATATAACAAATTAAATTTGTCATCAGGTACAAGAAGCAAGTACAAATGCCAAAGCATGAAATGAACACAAAGGTAGAATAAATTCAGTAAAGGAACAAGAATTAAGGAGCAAGGCTAGAGTAGGACAAAAAATTCAGAAGGACTTTGACCATTGTTAGAAACAGGATATGCAGAATTCTCTTACTAGATGCACTTCCAATTACAATAGGTAGGCTCACCAGGGTTAAAGGCCCAGAGAAAGGAAGAAAGGGCAAGTAGGGTAAATGTATAAGCAGTCAAATTAGGAACACTAAGTGCCATAAAGAAAGAGCTAAATATTATGAGACAGCATAGAGGCAACATAATATAGCAGTTAACAGCACAAATACTAATGCCACAGTGCCTTGATTCAATCACAGCTATGCCAGTTATTTCCCATGTAACCTCAAGCAAGATGAGGATACGCCTCCGTTTTTTCATCTTTAAAATAGGAACAGTAATTATACCTGCCTCAACATGGAAGAATCAAATGATTTAATTTATATAAATATTTCAAGAGAGTGCCTAGCACTTAGCAAGCTTTATTAGTGTTAGCTATTATGATTTAAAGGCAGGTCTGATCACTTCCAGATGTGAGGGCCAAGGAAAACTTTGTACAGGAACTGGCATTTGAGTTCACTCTTGAATGATAGGTACTACTTAGATGTATGGGAAGGGAGTGTGGGGGGAAGTCAAAATGGCATGAATGCTCAAACTGTGTTTGGAGAAAAGTGAGAAAATGTTTGAAACAGAGGGCATATGTCACAGAATAAGAGGAGATAGGACTGGAAAGGTGAGTTGCAGCCAAGTAAGTTCAATGCCAGGCTAAGAAGTCTAAACCTTATCCAGAAAGCAACGGAGAATCACTGTGGGATTCTGAACAAGGGAGTGGTACCATCAGAGCAGTAAGATGATTCTGGCCCCCCTTTACTGTATGGACTGTGGAATGAAGCTACGTGCCCAGGTCAGAAATACAATTAACCAGGTAAGGTATTAAGGGTCAGAGGAAAAGGGGTAAAGACAAAAGGCATCATTAAAGCCTTGCAAAGTATAAAGTTGTAAGAAAGTATCCTAGAAAAGAGAAATAAATAAAATCTATGAAACATACAACCTATTAACATACAAAATACATACTATATGTTTCACTGTGGCAACCAAGAACTAGAATTCCATTGATTCCATTTTTTATCTACCTGCAATATTCATTTCTATGCAAATTCCTTAAGAGAGCATTCAAATTCCTCCAAAATATAATCTTAACCTAGATCTCCAAACTTATCTCTCTCTGACATCAATAGCACACCCCAATGCTACAGCTTTAATTGTTACTCCCAATCAGTGAAAACACATAAGTCATAAAGCTCCATGTAAATTCAAGATTTACTATTTTAATATATTTTATTTTCTTCACTTTAGGTCTTGGCTTACTCAGTTTTCTCCTCCTGGAAGACTCTTTTTATTTTCAACTATCAAATTCCCATCTCACTCTTAGGGCCCAGCTGAAACACTGCTTTCCCATGAAGACTTCCTCAGTCTCTACAGTAGGAAATAATTCTCCTCTCCTACCTTATCTTCCCCACCGCTCCCCTCCCCTCCCTTCCTTTCTCCTCCTCTCTCCTCCCCTCTCTCTCCCTCCCTCCTCCTCTCCCTCCCTTTCTCTCCTCCCTCTCGCTCTCTCTTTCTCCCTTGGCACTTGATATATTACCCTCCTATGGCTAAAATTTAATGCAAAATGCAATAAAAGCTATTTGTGAACATGTCATAACTATGTCATTACTAATCAATTTTTTAAACTGCTAGTATTTGAGAGTTTACAAAGTCATATCCCATCTATACATAAACTAATCTTTTTAACTACTTTTGATATAAAAGACAAGGAAATGATTATTACCCTCATTTTTTACTGCTGATGAAAGAATAAATGATTCTCAAGGTCACATAAAGTAGCAGCACCAAGGCTGAGCCCAGATCCAGGGAATTTTCCACCATATTCTCTCCTATCCACTAAGCACCCCTTACGCCCCCACCCGACCGCCAAACCTCTCAGGCAGCACCCAGGAGATAGGTACCTGTGCTGATCCAACGAGCAGGATCCCTACTGTGTGCCTTCCTCAAGGGCAGTGGTTCTGTTCTTTTTACTTTTCAGTTTCCAGGTCATCATTACCCCACCTACCGATGGCAGACATTATGGCTACCATAACACTTTTTCTACCCCAAGTCTAATCATTACAGTGCCCTAACCGATCAAAATTGCAGGCAAAATGAAGCCTTGCTATCCTGGATACTGAAAACACAAAGGAATCACACTATCCATCTCAGATTGCAAAGATTGAATCAGATTGTACTGTACCTGACTATCTCTGACTTGGTATGGTTTTCTTAGTGTACTATTCAGCAATGTAGTAGATATTCTGCTCCAATTCTATCCAGTGCAGGTAAGAGGAAGAAGAAAAGGGAAGGAATCCTCAGAATTTTGGATGAATTTATAATATTCTGTGACTTAACTTAAGCATCTTTTTCTATCACTTGGTTATAATGAGTAGTTTATTTTTATTTTCTAGCTTCTGAGCTAGACCAAATGGGACAATCTAACAAAAAGGGGAAAATGATTGAGTGGTACAAGGCACTAATTCATGAAGCATAGCATTTCTCTCTGCCAAATCCTTTCCCTTGTCAAGTTTTTGCCAGAATCAATCAGTTATTTTTGGAATTATTAAATATAGTACTAAAGCAAGCAAATTATTGTACAAATTATATCACAATACTATTCAGAGAGAGAAAATAATAGATGATTAGTTTCCTCAATGCAATCTTCCTGGGGTAGTGTTTTCTAATGAATTAAATGATACAGATATTTAGAAAACTGTCTTCTCTACAGAGGAATGTATATTAAGTAAAAAAAAAAAATATCAGAATGATGCCCCACACAAAAAGTACACATTCCTGGTTTTCAAGTAATTATTTTTCATTCAAATAACAATACTACAGGGAGAATAATATTCAGTATCTAATTTCATATTTTGAGGACTTTTTCACTTTGATTCTCTTAAATCTTCACAGAAAATCCAATGCCTCATTGCATCTTTATTTTAATCTTTATTGCTTTTTCTGATGGTAAGAATAATGCAAGCTACCATAAAAATTCAAATATCTCAGAAAAGCATTACATAGAAAGCAAAGAACCCTGCAATTATTCAGAATTGCTACTCTCCTAAAAATCTCTAACTATGGCTTCAAATTTTCTCAATCTATTAACCCTCTTCTGACCTCTCCTCTTTCAAGATCGGCCCAGTTCCTTCTTCCACACTACAACCCTATATCTCAAGTTCATGTATAGTCAAACATCATTCATAATTTTTTAAAAAGTCCTTTGACCCTTCAGTCCCTTTTAGTCCTATGATTTTTCTCTCTTTTCCTTCTCATAGAAACATCTCAAGAGTAAGGTATATTCATTTCTCTGATTACTATGATCTGGTTTCTTTCCTTTCTATTCAACTGAAGCCATGAGGCTCTAATGCCCAAATATAATGAACATATTTATTATCTCTGAAGTCTCTTCAACTTGAACACTGCTGATCTCTCCCTCCTCACTTTCATTACTTTTCTCTGACCATGTTCTCTTCCTACATCTCTAGTAATGCTTTCTTAATATTCTTTATTATTCCCTGTTCCTCTGCTTGTTCTTCTTATGTTGATCCTTTGTCTTTGGCTCACTTTCCTTCTCACTCTCCATGAGTTGTCTCATCTGAATTATCTAATTGATCTCATGGTTTTTACAACCACTTATTACAGACTGATAACTCACAAGTCGTATTCATCTCCAGCTCTTGGCAATTACTTCAGGCTCCATACTCATGCATGTGCCTGCATTTCCCAAAGGCATCTCAAAAGCAGCATTGTCCAGAGTGATTTCATCATTGCCTCCCCGTTCCCCAGACACCTCCTCCTGCCGTATTCCATGTGTCAGTTATTGACACCATCACCTACCTGATCACCCAAGCAAGAAATGGGCAGCCACGTTCTACTTTTCCTCTTCTTCATTCTCCCAGAGATGTAACCATCCAAACATATCTTGAATCAGTTCTCCTTTCTCTAATTTAGGCGATTCTTTCTTTTGTACTTTCTCATAAGACTAATATTCTAGAATCTAGTCTTGGCCTCTCAAATACATTCCAATACTGCTTTCAACATACATTTTAGAAAATTAAAATCTGATCCTATAATTTCCTGCACTGAAATGATTAATAGTTCTCCATAGCTTTCAGATAAAAACCCAAGCTCTTTAATATAGTATTAGGTCCTTTATAACATGGCTTCTATAATTTTTCTACTACCATCTTACAAGTTATAGTCCAACAACACTAAACTACTATTTATTTCTTGCATACATTATGCTCTTTTTTTATATATGCTATTCCCTCTTGTTTTTCTTTCTGTTTCTCTCATTTGCCTAATTGTTACTCATTCATTTCTTTTTTAAGGAGAATAAAATAAAAATTAGCTTCTTTTGTTTCTGAGATTCAAAGAACAATCATAACAAATTTCCATTTTTAGTGATAGTGGAGTACACTGCTATAGGGCAACTCATGCTGGGGTGGAGGAGAATGAAAATATATAAACAAAATATATTTAAAGATTTGATTGAAGGCATATGAGAGCTCCCAAGATAGTGAGGGTTTGAAGGACAAATATCCAAGAGAGAAGGAAAGCATAGAGAGGTGAGCCCAATTTTCCTCTCAAAGTAATTTCTAGTGAGAGTGTAAGTTAGTAGAGACACTTTAGAAAACTATTTGGCAGTATCTACTAAAGCTACTACCCAGATCCTATAACCAGCAATTCTATTCTCATGTATATACATCACAGAAATGTATATCAAAGCCATGCAGAATATATATAGTAACATTATTCATAATAACCCTAAACTAGAGATAACTAATATTTCCATCAAATAATAGAATATTATTTCTATTATTTCACTGAGGATAATTTGTATTATATTTATACCATAGAATATTATACAGCAATGGAAATGAGTGAACTACTGCTATACACAGCAATATGAGTGAATTTTCTAAAAAAAAAAAAAAAAAAAAACTTTGTATAAAAAATGCCAGATACAAAAAAAGTATATACTATGAGACTTCATTTATATAAAGAAGAAAAACAGGCAAAACAAATGCATGATGTTGAAAGTCCAGATAGTTATTTTCTTTGTAGAGAAAGGAGGGTACAACAATTAGATCCTGGTAATATTTTAATTCTTGATCTGAATAGTGCTTACTTGGAGGTATTCACTTTATGATCACTTGTCCAGCTATACATCTATAATTTGTGCAAATATATGTTATACTTATAACACATATACTTAGTATACGTTATACTTCAATAAGAAGTCCTTTAAAAAAAAGAAAAACAGAACATCTACAACTAAATAGAAAACAGTATTATGTACAATTGAAAAGAAGATATAAATAGAAAGCTACATTTTAGAGAAATAAACAATTTTGAGAAAGTAGGTATCTCAGCAATACATGTCTTAAAAATCTATTACCGCTAAATTACAGGAGAACTACCAACCATAGGTAAGTGTTCAAGGCATACATATTATTTACTACCACAAAGAACTCATGCAGAAATTTTACTTAGACACAATCAGAAAGCTTCCCTTTCTATAAAATGTACTTTACTTTTCAAAGAAAGCCAAAATCAAAAGCAGTTCTAGGTCATTTTTTTCCAGCTGACATCACCTAAGAGTTGCTATTCAATTTCATTTGTTTTAGAGTTTGGCGAATACTTTGGACCAAGCCTTCTGGAAGGCTTTTCCTGGACTTTATTATAGGTAACTCTGTCCATTTACAAAATTTTTCACCGTGTAGGAGTACCTACAAGACATTCTAGGGTTTTATCTTTGTGTTCTGAATCAGAGTGAGATTGCATAGAAAATTCTGTGACTTTCTAAGTGCCAGAAAATAGTTTGGCAGCTTTCAGGTATTTTTCTAGTCTCAGGGGTCAGGAAACAGTTTATATCGAAAGAGCTTTATCTTTAAAATAAGAACCAGATTAACTATCGATGTTAGATCAGTGTGTTTTAGATGGTAAAATCAATGTCCAAATGAGCCACTTGCAGCTCATAGTCCAGCAGGAATACCCAAGATACATGAGTTGAGAAGATGTAGTTAGGCATCCACTTTCTGGCTTCCTGATGTCTCCACTTGTAGTTGCACAGTGCAGCAGCCAGTTGCTCCCATATCTGACTACCATGCTTCCTCACACATACATACTGCACAACTTCCTTAGGCAGCCATAGAGTAGAGTGGCCTCAGCCAGTGGCAATAAGCAGAGAGCCCATAGGTGTTTTTCTTCCCAGAGAAGAGCGAGCTCCCCATTCTGTCATCTCCTTCAGTCATCATTTAACATATTTATTGATACATCCATAGATATATTCTCCCTGGCCTCATAGAATTCTAAGCCTATGTGGGAACTCAAATATTTTAAAACTCTGCAATTTTGGTAAATGGGCCTTTGCTCTGTTCCCCTAGATAGAAGTTACTAGTTGGGAAAATTACTTAGATCCGTAACTCCTATAAAAATGTGTTTCTCTGGCTTACTCTTGTCAGTGTCCTTCCAGGAACCAGAATCTACCCCTTCACACCTGTCATTTTTTACTGAAACATTCCCCTGAAGTTGATTGTTTACCTAATTGCCTGATTTTCTGGGTGCCTATCTGTCTGACCACTTGTATTACAATAAATTGTAAATTTCCCATATAATATTTCATCTACCAGATGAGACCCCAGCCCTAGCCAATGACCTTGATTGTAGCCTTGTTAGAAACCCTGACACAGAAGATCCAGCAAAGCCATGCCTAGATTCCTGAGTCTCAGAGTGTAAGATAAACTATGAGATAATAAATGTGTGTTATTTTAAGCCACTGAATTTCTAGTAATTTGTTACATACCAATAGATCATTAATATAATTCCCAATATTGGCCCCACTCTCAAAGGTCAATGAAGTTAAGTGGGTTAGTCCCAAGCCAGTCTCAAGCTGTCACATTTTTAATAATAAGTCTCTAAGTAGATGTGAGGAAAGAGTAATAAGTTTATAGAGATCAATTTCTAATGCTATTACATTCTGCTATTTTTGAGTATCTGAGGTGAGTTGGTGAACTTCTAATTACTGAACTTCTAAACATTTCTTTTATTCCAATTGGCAGAGATGTTGTTGATTTTCATATACAGTGGCAGACTATATTTTCCAAAGATGGCTGAAACAATATCCTCCATCTCATGTGCTCTCACACAAAGTGACCTTGCCACTGTACCACCAAAGGCAGTCTAGCTCCCCTCCTCTTGGATCTGGGCCAGATTTTGCAACATGTTCGTAAGAATAAAACATGTAGAAGCAATGCTACATGATTTCAGAATAAGCCACACAGCTTCTGCATAGTCCTATTGTCCTTCTTCCTCTCAGAGCAATCCTTTCAGGTTGCTCCCTCTCAGAAGCCAGCTACCATGCTGTGAGAAGCCAAAGCCAGATGGAGAGGCCATGTGTAGGGTTCCTGATGAAACGTGCAGCTGAGCCCAGCCTTTAAGTCAGAAACCAGACCCAGAAGTGAAGAAGCCTCCTGATGGTTCCCCAAAAGTTTAGATTACTCTAGCCATTTGAGATTTTCCAGCTAAATCCCAGACATTGTAGAGCAGACACAAACTGGAATAGTCAGTTTTACATGTTGAACTTGGCTAGGTTACAGTATCCAGTTATTTAATCAAACATTAATCTAGATGTTGCTATGAATGTAATTTTGTAGCTATGATTAACATCCACAATCAGCTGACTTTACATAAAGGAGGTTATCCTAGCTAATCTGGGTTAACTTGATCCACTTGGTGGAGAGTTTCTAAGAATAGAGCAGAACTGAGGGTTCTGTGAGGAAGAGGAAATTTCATCTGTGGTTTGAAGCATCACCTCCTGCCCAAGAGTTTCCAGCCTGCCCTTCCTGAAAGCCTGCCCTGTAGATCTCAGACTAGCCTAGCTAGCCCCCATGAAGCCAATTCTTTGCAACAAGCTTCTTAGTAGACATATATCCTATTGATTCCATTTCTCTGGTGGAACCGTGATACATAATTCATCTGGCCATGCTCTGTCTGAATTCTTTACCCACAGAATACATAGCATAATAAAATGATTGCTTTTTATACTGCTAAGATTGAACTGCTTGTTAAGCAGCAACAAACAGCCAGAACTTTTCCTGTTACTTAACCATCTTTTAAAGAAATCTCTAAACCATGGGAAAATGCTGATTGTATGTACTTTGCATCTCTTTCACACTTTAGGCAAAATAAAGGGAAAGTGGAGTACCGTTCCTGAATCTAAATACATTTTTCATTCATTATATCATTGAGCTCTGAATCTAAAAGATATCTTTCTTTAAACCATCTTTAGTCAAGGCTATATTAAAACATACAAGACAAAGAGCTTCTTAACTTATTCTTAGAGAAGGCAACTACATTTGTAACCTGGATTTCCCTTACTAATAATATCAGTGTGCTAGAGTCACATAAACAATAATAACAATATTACATTAAGAGTAATGAACAGTATCTCACTCACTGAAGCCTTATCTTCTTTTATAGAGCCTCTATTCTCCAAAATCTGCCCTTCTCTAACCCCAATTTTTTCTGATAATTCTCATTTGAGGTTCTTCTCAAATGAGCATAAATACGTTCTTTCTGCTTCCACCTGGTGACCACCATTTCCCCTCATACATCTTCAGCACAGTTTTTGGGTATCTAGTGCTGCACTTCTCACTGACTATAAAACCCTGTGAAGGTGGTGCCCCGTCACTCTCCCAGAATCAGCTGTCCATGGTGCTGATTTCTGTGCCAAGGGCACTATTGTCAACACAAAAAAACTGCCTCATGCCTTTGATGAAACTACTCATCCCAGACTTCGGGAAAAGGAACTCAGACACTGGATGTTGCCAGGTAGTGCCATGAAAGGCCTTGAGTGTTCTCATGGCCCTAAAGGAAAGCTTTGGCTGAAGTTACAAGTGTTATTAATATATCAGTGCCCTAAATGTGTCAGTTTCACATTTCTTGTACCAACGTTATTCACCCCTCCACTTTACTGTACCATGCACTTTTTAAATGGCATCAATGCAATGCTTATTACTGCATTTACATACTACTGAGTCTTTAGCAAAAAATTTTTTTAGGAATTGACATACTATTTTCCACAGTGGCTGCACCATTTTACATTCCCACCAGCAATGCATAAAGGTTCCAATTTCTCCACATCCTCACCAACACTTCCTATTTCCTTTTTTTTTTCTTTTGTTATAATGGCCATCCTAATGAGTGTGGAGTGGTATTTTGTTGTAGTTTTGATTTGCATTTCTCTAATTATTAGCGGTTGAGCATTTTCCATGTGCTGATAGGTCATTTGTATTTCTTAATTAAAGAAATGCCTACTCAAGTCATTTGTCCATTTTTCATTTTGGATGTTTGTTTTGTATTATTGAGTTATGGTAGTTATTTATATATTCTGGATATTAATACCTTATCAGATATATGATTTGCAAATATTTTCTCCCATTCTGTGGGGTGCCTTTTCACTTTGTTGATGTAATCCCTTGATGTGCAAAAAGTTTTAATTTAGATGAAGTTCAATTTATCTATTTTTTCTTTTGTTTCCTGTAATTTTGGTATTACACCCAACAAATTATTGCCAAATTCAATGTCATAAAGCTTTTCCTCTATGCTTTCTTCTAAGATTTTTAGATCTTCTGTAAAGTCTTTGATACATTTTGAGTTAATGTTTGTATATGGTATAAGGTCAAACTTCACTCTTTTGCATGTAGATATCCAGTTTTCCCAAAACCATTTGTTGAAAAGACTGCCCTTTCTCCAATGAATGGTCTTGTCACTTGTCGAAATTTTTTGAACTTATGTATATGCAAGGACTTATATCTGGCTGTCTATTCTATTCTATTGGTCTATATATCAGTCTTTATGCCAGTATGACACCATTTTGACAGCCTTAGCTATGTAGGAAGTTTTGAGACCAGGAAGTATGAAACCTCTAACTATGTTCTTCTTTTTCAAGATCATTTTGTATATTCAGTCCCTTGAAATTCCATATGAATTTAGTAAGCATTGTTTTTATTTCTGTAAAAAATGCTGTTGGAAAAACATAGCGGAGTGAGAGATGTCCTCGGATCTCTCCCCTTGAAACAACAATAAGCTGAACACCTAAAACTAAACAAAAAACACCCAAACTACACAAGAGCACGTCTGAGCATGGGACCTGAGCATAAGAGCTACCACAGGTCAGAACCCTGGGTGTCAGCCAGTGGACTGGGAGAAACAAAGAAGCTGACTCTCACAGCCAGAGCTCCCTGTAGTAGGAGTGGGAGGGGAGAAGATCTGGCGAGTTTCCTGAACAGCCCTGCCTGGGAGTGCTGTGAGCTCCATGCGGCCAGTGGCAGTGACCAGTCATCAGGGAAGAAGGCAGAAAAATGAGGACAGCAGAAAAGCAAGGACAGCAGAGAAACAACAGTTTATTTTTACCTGCTGCGGATGCAAAATCCAGGCTGTGCCACAGCCCCAACTCCCAATGCAGAGGGTCCCTCCCCGCATACCCTCTGAGACTGATCACCCTGGAGCCTTAGGGGAATCTGAGCAAACACTACCAAAACTGTCGCTAACACTGAGAGTAGCAAGCCTGATTAAACATCTATAAGAAAAAAAAAAAGATATTATAAAGAATTTATATAAAGCAGAGATCCAAGATTCCTAGATGCCACCTACTGGAAACCAAAAAAA
>NW_011888790.1:10591657-10594051 GCF_000151845.1 Pteropus vampyrus | reverse complement strand
CATCCTAAAATAGCTGCTTATACATTCTTCTCTATTGCACATGGAACATTCTCAAGAATCGACCACATACTGGGACACAGAGACAGCCTCAACAAATATAAGAGGGTTGAAATCATACCCACCATATTCTCTGATCATAATGCTTTGAAACTAGAGATCAAAAGCAAAAAGAAATCAGGAAAAAACACAAATACATGTAGATTAAACAGCTACAGTAGAATAACTGGGTCAGAGTAGAAATAAAAAGAGATCAAGAGATACATAGAAACGAATGATGATAGTAAAACATATCAAAATTTTGGGACACGGCAAAAGCGGTCTTAAGAGGAAAGTTCATATCATTACAGGCCTATCTCCCAAAACAAGAATGAGCCCAAATAAACTACCTAATGCTTCATCTTAAAAAACTAGAAAAGGAAGAACAAATGAGGCCTAAAGTCAGCAGAAGGAAAGAAATAATCAAAATTTGAGCAGAATAAATGAAATTAAAAACAAAACAAACAAAAAACACAATAGAAAAAATAAATGCAACGAAGAGCTGGTTGTTTGAAAAGGTTAATAAAATTGACAAACCCCTGGCTACACTCACTAAAGAAAAAAGAGAAAAGACACAAATAAACAAAATCAGGGATGAAAGACGAGAAATCACGACAGACACTGCAGAAATACAAAGGATCACACAAAAATACTATGAAAAAAATATATAACACCAAATTAAATAAACTTTAAGAAAGAGACCAGCACTTAGAAAAGTACACCCTTCCTAGACTGAATCAAGAAGAACTGGAAAGTCTAAATAGATTGATCAGCAGTATAAAAATTGAAATAATCATCAAAAACTTACCAAAAAGTAAAAGTCCAGGACCAGATGACCTCACTAGTGAATTCTACCAAACATTCAAAAAGATTTAATACCTATTCTCCTCAAACTCTTCCAAAAAAATCGAAGAGGAGGCAATGCTTCCCAACTCATTTTATGAGGCCAGTATCACTCTGATACCAAAACCTGGTAAAGACAACACACACAAAAAAGAAAACTACAAACTAAATTCTCTCATGAACACAGATGCAAAAATCCTAAATAAGATACTAGCAAACCGAATACAGAAACATATTAAAAAGATTACACACCACATCAAGTGGGCTTCGTCTCAGAGGTGCTGGGATGATTCAACATATGCAAATCGATTAATGTGATACACCACATAAACAAATTAAAAAGTAAGAATCATATAATCTTATCAATAGATGCAGAAAAAGCCTTGAACAAGGTATAGTACCCATTTATGATCAAAACAGTTAACAAAATAGATGTAGAAGGAAAATACTTTAATGTAATAAAGGCCCTATATGACAAGCCCTCAGCCAACATTATACTTAATGGTGAAAAACTGAAAACCTTTACTCTAAGGTCAGGAACAAGGCAAGGCTGTCCACTATCGCCACTGTTATTCAATATAACATTGTATGCCTTAGTGAGTCCAATCAAGCAAGAGAAAGATATAAAAGGCATCCAAATAGGAAATGACGAAGTCAAACTGTCACTATTTGCAGATGACATATTCTCTATATAGAAAACTGTAAAGACTCCACAAGAACACTACTAGAAACAATAAGCAAATATAGTAAAGTTTCTAGATACAAAATCAATGTTCAAAAATCCATAGCGTTCCTATAATCTGATAATGAAGTATCAGAAAAAGAAGTGGAAAAAATAATTCTTTTTGCAATTGCAACAAAAAGAATACAATACCTAGGAATAAATCTAATGAAACATGTGAAGGACCTATATAATGAAAACTACAAAACACTATTAAAAGATATCGAAGAAGATACAAAGAAATGGAAAGATATTCCGTGTTCTTGGATTGGAAGAATCAACATAGTTAAAATGACCATATTATCTAAAGTATTATACAGATTTAATGCAATCCCCATCAAAAGCCCATTGGCATTTTTTAAAGAAATAGAACAAAAAATCATCAGATTTGTATGGAAGCACAAAAGACCCCAAATTGCCAAAGTCATCCTGAGAAAAAAGAATGAGGCTGGAGGCATCATTCTGCCCACTTCAAATTATACTACAAAACGATAATAATCAAAACAGCACGGTATTGGTAGAAAAACAGACACAAAGACAAGTGGAATAGAATCGAGAGTCCAGAAGTAAACTCATTTTATATGGGCAAATAATTTTTGACAAAAAAAGCCAAAAACATACAGTGGAGAAAAGAAAGCCTCTTCAATAAATTGTACTGGGAAAACTGGAAAGCCACCTGCAAAAGAATGGAACTAGACTCTTGTCTATCACCACACACTAAAATTAACTCAAAATGGATTAAGGACCTGAATGTAAGACCTGAAACAATAAAATGCATAGAAGAAAACACAGGA
>NW_011888790.1:10585858-10591607 GCF_000151845.1 Pteropus vampyrus | reverse complement strand
CTTGTCTATCACCACACACTAAAATTAACTCAAAATGGATTAAGGACCTGAATGTAAGACCTGAAACAATAAAATGCATAGAAGAAAACACAGGAACTAAACTCAAGGACCTTGGACTTAAAGATTTTATGACTTTGACCTCAAAGGCAAGGGAAGTAAAAGTAAAAATAAATGAATGGGACTACACCAAATTAAAAATCTTTTGCTCAGCAAAAGTAATCATCAACAAGTTAAAGAGAGAACCATCGGAGCAGGAAAATATATTTGCAAACAATGCCTCCAATAAGGGCCTAATATCCAAAATATACAAAGAACTCATTAACAATAAAAAAAAAAAAATGATCCAATCAAAAAATGGTCAGAGGACCTAAACAGACACTTCTCCCTAGAGGACATACAAATGGCCAACAAATATATGAAAAGACGCTCAACACTGTGAGCTATTAGAGAAATGCAAATCAAAACCACAATGAGATACCACTTCACACCTGTTAGAATGGCTATTATCAACAGGACAAGTAATAACAAATGTTGGAGAGGATGCGGAGAAATAGGAACCCTCATACACTGCTGGTAGGACTGCAAATTGGGATAGCCACTATGGAAAACAGTATAGAAGTTCTTCAGAAAAAACTAAGAATTAATCTACCATATGATCCAGCAATCCCTCTACTGGGTATTTATCCCAAAGACTTGAAAACTCATATCCAAAAAGATATTTGCACACCTATGTCCATAGCAGAATTATTCACAGTGGCCAGGACGTGGAAGCACTTAAGTGTCCTATGACAGATGATTGGCTAAAGAAGCTGTGGTACATATATACAATGGAATATTATTCAGCCATAAGAAGAGATGACATACTGACATTTGCGACAACATAGATAGACCTCGAGATAATCATGCTAAGCGAAATAAGCCAAAAAGGTTGAAAATCATATGATATCACTTATATATGGTATATAAACTTAAAAGCAACAAATGAACATGATGAACAGAGATTCATAGACATGGACTATGGACTAGTGGTTACCAGAGGGGAGGTGGGAGATGGGAGAGGGAAAATAGTAAATAAAATGTTAAATAAATAAATAAATAAATAAAATGTTTTAAAAAATGCTGTTGGAATTTTGATAGGCATTGCACTGACTCTATAGATCACATTGGGTAGTATGGCCATTTACAACATTAAGTTTTCTAATTCATGACCGTGGGATATCTTTTCATTCATTGATGTCTTTAATTTCTTTCCACAACATTCATATTTTTCAATGCACAATTATTTTTTTGCCTTCTCGACTAGGTTTATTCTTAAATATTGTATTCTTTTTTGATGTTATTGTAAATAGAATTAATTTCTTAATTTGCTTTTTGGATGGTTCATTATTAGTGTATAGAAATATAAATGACTTTTGTCCCCCAAAAATGTCACGTCTCCATGGACATGTCTTACCTCAACCATTTATTAGGATTCTATTCATCCCTATAACAAAGATACTGCCCCACACAGGTCTTTTTACTAAGAACTCTTCACTAACATGGAGTGGAATTATAACAACTAAAGACTTTCGGAATTCAAAACTTTAATTTGAAAGCTGCTGCATTCAATGACTAATGTGAACCATATACCATCACTACTATAGATTAACTATTTTGAATGTGACTATTAATTCTTAATCAATAATTATTCACAGCTATATTCAAATTGCAAATGATTCAGAGAATAGTTGTCGCTTCAGTGTGTTTTTCACTAATGCATGACATCTATATTATGACTTATTTTACTGTTAAATTCAAAATAATAAAGGTTCCAATGAGGAGTTACTATGAGCAACTTTTATCATAATATCATATTTATTCTATGATTCTGAGCTCTATGTTTCATTTGTGCCTTCTAGTCTTCAAGTTACCTCTTTGTATTTAAATTTGAGCAACTTTGAAAAAGAATCAATTTTACAAGCTCTACCAAGAACATCAAAAATTGCGTTCTAAATTGAAATTTTTCTATATTACGTATTAGTCACAGACTGTACAACCTAGAAAAACTAAAAGTCATAATGCTTGCAAGAAGTCATGAAACTATCTAATAAGCATTTGAATATAACAGACTTCTCTGATTTTTAATTTTATAAAATTTCTTCAAAACTCTTCACAGAATTGATTATTTTACCATATTTAGTCTATGAAGAACACTCCCACTTAATTCTGGCTATCCTTATAACCTCTAGACATGTATCTATCACTGTTACACTCATTGTTTTACAGTGATGTATTCATGACCTCTCGTTATAGAGTTACATATGTGCTCTTGTTCTCTTCTATTCTTACATTTTATGTCCATCTTTTTCATTATTATAACTTGTGATGGAAATCATGCTTACAACTATATTTTTTTGAAACTTTCCACAAAGCCTCCCAAAGCACTCTGCCCACTGTAGCTGCTGAACAAACACTGGCTCATTGCCTAAAGGAAACAATTGACGACTCGGTCATAAAGAATTCACAGTAGTGCATAAAATTATCAAATTAATCTTTTATGTACCTTTGAGAGGTGATATATCCAAATATTTTCTAATCTTAGGTGAGATTAACTCTGGCAGCCAGACAAGAAGAAGAACAAAGTGTCACACTCATGGCTGGCTAATTTCCTGATAGCAGGCTTTTCAGTATGTAAGTCAAACTTTCATGAAAGAGAGCAAAAAAAGGATGTGTCGATGTGCATTTCCTTAATTTACTCCTTTCCTTACTGCCCAGATTTGGAATATATGATGTCAACTTGGGAGATATATATTAACAATCATACTTCATAAGAGAAAAAAGTTTCTAAGATAATACAAAAATGTAAAACAGTATGTTGCATTATTGGCAGAAGAATGGGCTTTGATTCTGGATATCCCTGGGTTAAGATCTTGGTTCTGCCACTTCCTCATTATGTGACCTTGCATGGGACATTTATCCTCTCTGGGTCTTTGCTACTTCAACTAAAAATAAGACAAAAATATCTGCAACATAACGTTGGTATGAGGATTAAATGAGTTAGAAGCTATAAAATGTCAAGTAACACTAGTGTAAAGAAATGCGTAACTAATATTTTCATTAAGTTTCTTCCATAATCGCTTGCCTTTTGTTACAGATATCAGTAGCTAGAAAGGTTGCTAGTGAAGGAAAGAAATTATGTAAATCTTTTAGGTGATCAGGTAGGTGCTATAACGGGTACCAGTATCCCCCACAGCAATCTCTCCCCTCCTCCTACTCTATCTCCTTGCCACAGGTGAGGTTCATCGGCAACAAAGTCCCCACAAAAATTCAAATTGTAGCGTGTCCTGCACCACATTTATTTGTGTAGTTTTCCTCTCTCTTTTCTCATAACACTTACATTCTTAAACAGAAGATAAGGTTATGGCAATATCTGGGTGTTGCCTACCAAAATCTTCAATAATCATTAAGAGACTTGTCAGTCTCATTTGGCCAATACCCCCAGCAGTCTCTCTCCCCTGTACAGTCCAGTCTTCATATATGTCACCAGAATTTTTATCTTGTAGTTTAGCTTTGGTCTTGTCTTTCCATGCTAGAGAACTTTCTGGTACTCTCTATTTCCTAAAGTTAAACTCCTTACCGTAGCTCTCATGGCCTTTCATAATCTGAAACCCATCTGTTTTTCTATTTTTTTCTCTCTATCACCTAGTTAGGCCAAAGAGAGTTACTGATCAGTCTTGAAAATGCCCTAAACCTCGTGCCTTAATTATTGCTGTTCTTTCTACCAGACATGCCCACATTCCACTTAAAACTATTAAAACCCTATCCCTCTGTAAAATCCAAGTAACATATCTTACTTTCTTTGGCTTCACCTACCTGAAACTCCCTCTTATCCCTTCTTCATTACCTGAGTACCTATTCAACATGTAAATCCCAAATGTGGGAGCTATTACCTCTCTGAAGCCCCCTATGACTGAGTCTCCACCTCTCTAACCTCAAGTAGAACTCATCACTGCACCAAATTATCTGGCACATATACCTAGGTCCCTCAAGGGCATGCATTATATGCACAGCACATACCAACCAATTCCTCTACTCAGTGTCCATAAACGTATTTGCCGAATGAATGAACCTCTCCATGAGGCCTGCACTGTTCTCCCTCAGATCCAATCCTAAGAAACCTCTTTTCTCTCTGTGGTCCTACAGCCCTCTGTACTTCTTTGATTGGACAAACCAACCACATTATTCCTCAATGTATAGTGTGTACTTGTCTTTTCTTTCCTATGAGATAGTAAGCTCCTTGAAGGCAAAACTGGGATGTTCTCAAGAAGGGGCTCATACCTACCACAGTTTCTCACATAGTAGGTGTTCAGTGAGTATTAGCAGTTCTATAATGCTTTAAACTACATAAGAAAGGCCATGAGAAGACTGTGACTTATACTCACACTTTGAAGACACACTACTGTTCGCAAAAGTTAGCACAGCTTAAATTTAATTTTTAAATCCCTAAAATAGCAGGACAGGTCTATTGAAACTCTCTAGCCCAGGAGTTGGAAACCAGCTGGTAATTGGTGTAAAACAATATAGAATGGTAGTAACTAGGATAAACTTGATAGAGCTTTTGCCCACGATCATGTATTGCCACAAAATCCTCCAATTTTTCAAAAGAAGACCCAAAGATATATTTTATATCTCTCCCAAATTTTTAAATTTTGGGAACCCATTCATTTAAAAAGAAACAAAAACATTGTTTAAGCCAGACTAAAAATATCTATGGGTCAAATGAGGCCTATACACTGTCAGGTTCTTAAAATCTCTCCTCTAGATTGACTGTAATACTTCCTAGCTACTGAGAGCTTATTTTGAGCAATGCCCTGTACTAAGTCTAAAATGTCTCTCAAATATGACATTATCATAGCCTCTTAGCTATTAAAATATCTTCTTGCACAGAGCTTTGAATATAGTCTGTGCTCAAAAACCTTTGCCAAGTGCAGTGTGTATTAGTTTTTACCTTTTCTAAATGTCTGTGCCACCTTCCTTGCTGCCCCTCACCATCTTTCCTCCCCTGCTCATGCTTGTTTTGTTCTTCCTGGCTTCTATCTCACATTTGGGCAAAGATATTTAAGATTTTTTTCTAATATTTATGGTGGCTGTCTTTTGAAAGACTAATAGTTGTAACTTTCAGGTAGGATTTTAGACTTAGAATCAATAGGAATTGATGACTAATATGAAGCGGATGATGATATGCCAGAGGGAACAATCAGTGATGATGACTCAGAGCAAGAGGAATCATTAACCAAGATAAAGGAACATAGAAGAAAGAGCAAAACTTGGTGTGAACTTTGTAATGGGGTGTATTAACAATAGAAGAAGCATTTCAGAGGACACAGTGAAGTGGATAGATGGGCAATAAGTAAGACAAAAGCCAGGTTGGATGATGTTTAGATGGAAGAGATTCAGAAAAGGAAAGCAGTCTAGGCATCCTCAACTTCTGGGTGATAATCATGAGTCACAAGGAGAAGAGTCAAAAAAATTATCAAATTGTCCGGAGGGACATGGTCATGATAGAGATAAAGAACAATACATAAGAGTTCAGTATCAACATTCCAAATAGTACTTTGCTATCATAATTCAATAGAGTCCTCCTAAAATAATACTTTTTTAGATGCCTCATGCTGGATGAAATCTCATTGTGCTTCAACTTCATGGAATCATTCCTTGTAGTTTAAGATGTAATCAAGGGCATTGGGTTTTCAAGTTGTGCTGTGCAAAG
>NW_011888790.1:10581254-10585808 GCF_000151845.1 Pteropus vampyrus | reverse complement strand
AACTTTCAGGTAGGATTTTAGACTTAGAATCAATAGGAATTGATGACTAATATGAAGCGGATGATGATATGCCAGAGGGAACAATCAGTGATGATGACTCAGAGCAAGAGGAATCATTAACCAAGATAAAGGAACATAGAAGAAAGAGCAAAACTTGGTGTGAACTTTGTAATGGGGTGTATTGACAATAGAAGAAGCATTTCAGAGGACACAGTGAAGTGGATAGATGGGCAATAAGTAAGACAAAAGCCAGGTTGGATGATGTTTAGATGGAAGAGATTCAGAAAAGGAAAGCAGTCTAGGCATCCTCAACTTCTGGGTGATAATCATGAGTCACAAGGAGAAGAGTCAAAAAAATTATCAAATTGTCCGGAGGGACATGGTCATGATAGAGATAAAGAACAATACATAAGAGTTCAGTATCAACATTCCAAATAGTACTTTGCTATCAAAATTCAATAGAGTCCTCCTAAAATAATACTTTTTTAGATGCCTCATGCTGGATGAAATCTCATTGTGCTTCAACTTCATGGAATCATTCCTTGTAGTTTAAGATGTAATCAAGGGCATTGGGTTTTCAAGTTGTGCTGTGCAAAGCCCTAAAGATTTGATGGAGGTATCTAAAGGACACTGAGGAAATGAGTTCTGGGCCCCTATCTAAATCCAATCAGTGAGATTCTTCCTTAATTTTTTTTTTTTTATATGTTGGTATTTTCAGATTCAGGTTGTGGCTAAAAGAAAAAATCCACTGTTAAAAAAGTTGTTTTGAAGAAAAAAAAGCTTTAAAAATTCACTGAAGTGTCTTGATCATGAATAATTTGTTATGTATCATAAGGCAATGAAGTTTACAAATGTTCCATAAATTACAGTGGATTTAAAGGAATCCCATTAATAATGTCACTCTCATAACATTTCCAGTTGCATTCTTGAGTGAAAGAAAAAAAGAATAATGAGATTACTAGCTGGAGATTTCACAAAATCCAGCTGTACGCATCAGAGGGTATTGTTTATGCGAGAGTTATTCTTCATAAATATTGGTAGAAATAAAGGTTGAGAACTAGTGATCTTGATGATATACAAAGTCCTTAACACTTTTAGGATAGCCAACTCCCCTACTTCCGATCCAGAACCAGGGAAGAATGGATGGCTCACAAAAGGTTCCAGGAAAGAGGTCCACAAGGCAGGGCTGTGGACACCTTTATAAAAAGGAGTGCCATTGAAGAGTTTCATAGAGATGAAGGGGCAAACCAGGCTAAAACTGATTCAGAAAATCCGAACTAAAGCAAGAACATCAAACTAGCAAAGAGAAAGTGTGAAGTAAATAAGTGGAAGTGAGGGTGAGGGTAGAAAGGAAGGAGACTGACTTGGAACAAATTTAGGTTTCACATGTGTGGAGCATGGGGCTGTTGAGCTATCTTCAACAGCTGGAGCAGGCAAATGGATGCTCTAATTCTATCACAAAGAGCATTTAATTCTTCAAGCCTCAGCTACAATGGCTTTTTAAAACTAATTCTCAACTTACATAAGAATTAATGGGAAGTTTTAAATGAGCATGAATAAGACATAGAACAGGGAGCATTTTGGAAGGCAGATGTAATAGGCGAAGAGAATTAAAAGGTACAAACATCCAATTACAAAATAAGTCATGGGGAGTAGTATACAGAATAGGGAATATAGTCAATATTATAATAAGTTTGTATGGTAACAGATGGTAGCTAGACTTACTGTGATCATTTTGCAGTATATATAAAAATATATCACTATGATATAAAACTGAAACTAAGATATTGTATGTCAATTATAGCTCGATTAAAAAAAGATTTGATTAACAATATGATTTCACTGTACCCTCAGTCACAGTTTCCTGTAAAATCCACAAAATATCTACTGCTGTATCTAAATTCAGGGTTGTGTTTCCATGTGCATTGTCTCAGCCCCATTGTATGGGCATGATGAGATCTGTAAAGTAAATAAAGATGTGATGCAGAGAATAGGGGGAGAAAAAGAAAAAGGATGCCTAGGACCAGGAGCTGAGACTAAATTTTGCTGACAAGACACAAGTTTAAAAATCAGCAGCAGCAGCAGCACTGCGGAACAAGTCACCGTATACAACATAAAGAGGGTTCCCTGGAAATGCAGCTGTAAGAGGGCATACACAGTAATAAAGCAAAGACTGAGCAAGCCTTTCAACCACAAGCAGTAACCATACACAGGAGAGGAGTTCTCTAGAATGCTAAGGCAATAGGATTTGGTATTGCAGATAGACCGACACTCATTCAATTCCAGGTTTAGAGTAGAGGTTTATTAAGCCTATTGGTAAGAATCAGTGTAGAGACACCAGGACCTACCTGTCATTTCAAGAAACTCTTGTTCTTGCCTGTCATACCTCATCCATTGATATGCCTCATAATAAAAATATTATAAGAATTTAATACTATCATTCAAAATGTATGGAATATTTATTGGTAGGCATCATGTTAAATTTTAAAAATATATCATTTTATTTAACCCTCACAATAAACCAAAATTGTTATTAGGGAATATATTATGTAAACTCAGTGTAAACTCCCCTTCCAATCAGATTGCCAGCACAAGCCACTTCTAAATAGAATTTTGGATCTATCTCTGATTATTACCTCACAGATAAAGAAATAAGACTGAGAAGTTCAGTAGTTATACCCAAGGTCCTATGGCCAGGACCTTGGTGCTCTGACCACAGGGCACACACTCCTTTATGCCTTATGTCTTACTGGCATATAGAATGGAGATTTTGTGAAGCTTTTAGCCTAAAATGTATAATCTGAAGATTTTAAACTTTATATTAATTGTTTATTATAATTCAATGTTCTATTATGTGTATGTGTTAAGGGCCTTTAGGCAATAAGATAGCGGGATAGATTGGAAGGATGCACAAGGAAATGGAAGACCCAGGAAAGTATTTCAGTTGCCACTCAGTTTGACCTCATGAACCTGGTAAGTCATTCATTCCCATTCAGAAAAAAACAACAGACATCAACAACTCCACTGATCCAGTTTGTCATCCCCTGAAATGCACTCATCAGCTATTGATTCATTCTTGTGACACTGCTTCCCTTTGTCTCAGCATCTGTTCAATTTTGTTCTCACTCTACCACTGCCACTATTTTTGCTGTGTTTCATTTTAAAAATTCCCAAAAGTAGAGGATTCAATTTGGTTGGCTGGTCACTATCCAAAAGGTCACATACTACAGAATCCCCCTATGCTATGTTATCAAACAATTGAAGAAAGTCTCTGACGGGAAAGACAGAGACAAAATAGAAGAAAGCAAATTGGGGAAGTTGTGCTGGGGGAAGAAAACCTCAAAAATGTATTAATATCTTCACAGAGATTAAAAAAAAGAAATGTATTCATGAAACAACAGGATAGTATAAAAAAGAATATTTAGAAATAAAGAGTTCTTGAAATATATTAAAAGATGGCAGAGTAAATAAGCCAACAGTGGAAATAAAATGGAATACTAAAAAATTTCAATTAATACCAAAAAAGGCAGAAAATATGAAAAGTGAATAATGATTAAATGGACAAATAGAAAACCAATAGCATAATGGTGGACTTAAACTCAACAAGATAATTACATTAAGTGAAAATTGTCTAAACACTTCAATTAAAAATCAGAGATTACCAATCTGCAGAGGGAAAAAAAGACATAACTATATGTTACGTACAAGAATCCACTTTAAATGTAAAACTAGGTTAAAAGTAAAAGGATGAAAAAAATGTACCATGAAACCCTGCAAACGAGAAATGTTTTGGTATAATTGAATTGGTTCATATACTGATTGAGAATAGATTGTCAAAATGCATCAAACTCTACATTTAACTGATGAATATGAAGCCAATGAAATTTTTAAATACAGTACAATAAAACCTTATTGAGAAGATGGGAGAATGGATGGATGGAAGTGTATATAGGGGTGGACAGGGAAAGGAGTGAAAGAGAGCTAAATCATCACTCTCCATAGTGGAAAAGCAGCATATAATATCTAAAACTGGAAAATCAAGAAACAGCAATACATTCAAGCTATTTAAAGGTATCCAGATATAGAACACCACTAACAAAAATATCTAAAAATAAGTTAAAGTGTTTGCCTCTCAGTAATGGGAAATGTGGGAAGTGGGAAGTGTCATTGGCAGGGACTGATGCTTTTCATAATTAGCCTTAAAGAATTATTTGACTCTCTAAACAATGTAAATGTAGTACTTTGATATAAGAAAAATTTTAGTTTAAAAAATATGAAAAAGCCTAGAATATAATTTTTAACAAAGTTAAAGCAAATGGGAAGATCAGCAGCTAAACAGTTTATAGAAGTGGCTATCCCTTGCCTTTCTCTGAATTCCTTCCCTCGCTTCTTTTGTTGAGCAGTAGTGGAACATAAAAATACGACTGGAAGCAGAATAACCAGGAACCCTCATAACTAGTTATGTTACTTGTGGGACTGACATAATCTTTCCTCTGAAGAGCTCAGCTGCTATATGAACCATATTAAGCATGGAATATTAAAATTATTAAAAAC
>NW_011888790.1:10528418-10579519 GCF_000151845.1 Pteropus vampyrus | reverse complement strand
TACATAATTGTATTAACCAATGTTACCCCAATAAACTTTAAAATAAATAAAATAAAATAAAATAATAAAATAAAATTAAAAAGCTGAACTTGGAGAATAGTAATAATTAATTTTATTCTGACTTTAACTTGAAGGTATGAGACCAGAAAAGAGTTTAGAGAGGACCTGACATAAATTCCCTTTTATCCTGCACTTTTTCCATGCTAGTCACCATGTCAGACCCTTTACATAATATTATCTCTAATCCTATACAACTTTTCAAGATAGCTATTATATCTACAATTTAGAGATGAGTACACTGAGGCTTCAAGTAATGTAGTCTTTCTTAGATCACCCAACTATCTACAGAAGCAGTGTGACCAGCTGGAATCCCATAATCGTGATCTTCCATTGCCTTGTAAGGAGGTGTGTCCTGGTAACAGCAAATTGTACCTACCCCAAAATTGTTGAAACAATTAAATAAATAAAATAATACAAAAAAAGCACTGAGACCAGTGCTCTAAACAGTGAGTACTTAATATGTTAGCTCTTAATGTAATTATTACTATCATTAGATATTTAATAAGGTAGTAACCTTACCTTCTTTTTACTTTCTCTTCTCCCTTGGCCCAAAAGAAGTAAGAGATGAAATATGCTTTTAAGTAGAAAGGGGTGGCTCCATGACTTAAGAGATTTAAGTAAATGCTCTTGCTCCAGGAGATCTTCTCTACTGGTCAATGCACAGTTCCTGTAGGACAGAGCCTGTTCTGTAAATCACACCCTTGCTATTTAACAAGTGTTGGTACTCAGTACAAAATCCATTTTCCTGCCTGGCTTAGTCCTTCGGTAGACCAGTATTGATGGACTCGTACTGCTTCCTGTGAATTGCCAGGACCAGCATTATAAATAAAGTGGTGCTTATTGAAAGCTCTTACTCTTGCTCATTCCCTTCTCTCACACACAGGCTGAGTAGAGATGAACCCAAAATGAGGTTTCCATGGATTTCTAGCCCTCTTCAATTAGCCAACTCGTGGCACTGTTTTACCTGGATGTAAGCACAATAGCAGCCAACCTACTTCTAGCAGATGATGGAATGTAGCTGTCAGCTCCTTAATGTAATTATTCCTATCAAGAGCTTTTATACTCTCAACCAATTACCATTTCATGTACTCATCTTATAATTTTTCATATGGGCTCCCTCACACATTCCCATATATTCTTGACACTCATATCAATTTCTTCCTTTCGTCTTCTCCCAACAAATACCGCCCAGTTACAGGTGAGGTTTCTTCCTTTTTTTCTCCTCCCATGAGCATCTCCACAGCTGGGCCTAGTTAAATCTTGACTGCTTTTCTGAGTTAATTCTTCACTTCCCTTCCCCAGGCTGTTTGTGGGTGCACAGCTGCCATAAGGCTGCTCATCTCTTCCTTCTTCTCCTCTTTAGGCCTCTGGGAGTTTCTTCTAACAATAATGTAAAAGGGAATTCTTTGGTCTCCTCCTCAAGTGTCTGCCTACAAGAAAGATAAAAAAAGGCTCAAAAACTGGGGAAGAACACTTTGTTACTTAACACTCTGCACAACTATTTACCTTAATCCTGACAGCACATGAATGAGCATGGATACAAGTCTTCTGATATTACAGAGCAGCAGTACAATATGTCCCTCATAAGATCCACATGCGTGTACATTCATTCATCCACATATGAATCGATCCAATAAAAATACTTACCTGCTTGCTATGTGCTAATCACTGTAGTAAATCAGATGGAAACTGGATTGAAGAAGATCCAGACCAGGGCCAAAAGCCAGTTGAGACAATGTGGCAGTAGCTCAGGCAAGAGATGATAATGTCCTGATTGAACCCAAATAGTGGTGGGGGGGCTGGGAAGCAGAGACAGAGATAGGAGAGGTAAGGAGGGTGTATCAAAAGGATATGGGTATTTATTTAGCCTCACTCCTCCTGGGTGATATTTTGTTTTCTCCCTTATTTTCCTTTGTTTCTTTTGCATCATACTTATTTCGTGCTACTAAATTGGATTTTCTTGTGTCCTTATTAGCAGTTTTAAATCATTCCTGAGGCAACTTTTATTGTTTTCATTCATTCATTCACTTCCCTTTAGAGTTTATAAATCCTCAGCCTATGAATGGAAGTCACAGAGGAAGATGAGATATCCAGTGAGCACATATAAAAAGAGAAAAATGGATGATTCTAATTTTAGGGTGAGAACAGGAGGAGGAACTGGCAAAGGAGACTGGAAAGAAATCATGAGCTGACCCTGAGAGTACTGTGCTATAGAAGCCAAGTAAGGAAAGTTGACTGGGTCAACTGCTGCAGTGAAATTAACTATGATAAAGTCTGAAAACAGTCCATTGAATTGGGTAATTAGGAGATGATGGCCAGAAATGGCAATTTATTTCATTGACTTAGTGGAATCAGTTGCCTGACTCCTAAAGAATGAGACAAGACAGAAAATAAATGTAATTCATGCGAGGCATTTGACTCAGAATAGGAGATATGAGGAGACAGCTAGAGGTTGGCATGTGGTCAGGGATGAAGTTGTTTTTTATATAGATGAGATCTGGGCATGTTAAGACTGCAAGGAAGAAATAAATTGAGAGAGTAGGATTAAAAAAAAAAGGAAAAAGTGATACGAAGCAGTGGGTCAGATTTGGGGTGATTGAAGACTAGGTGCAAAGACTGAATTAAAGATTGCAAAGGTGGTACTGATTGGGCCCAGCAGGTAGTTGTAATATGAGAAGGGCAAGAAACTTTGAGACCAAAGTATTGAATTTATCATCCAAATATATAGTAAAATCACCCAGGATCATGGCATGACTTGGAAGACTATGATTCAGATGCCAAAACCCTCAACAAATGAGGAGTAACCTCAATTGGATAACAACCAGAACAAAGTTAGATGGTGGTATGAACAGCAGGCAGAGTCCAAAATGAAAGGGGGTTTTGCTTAAAGGTAAGAGATGGTTTGCCAGAGGTTACGGCAATATTGGAGACAGTCCAGTGCTGCCTCAGAGCTCCCTCAGAGCTCTGGACCGTAAGAGGAAATGTTTAAGCAGTCTCCATGTGACACCACTGAAGGGGAGGCAGAGAGGAGGAACCTCACTAGGGGAAAACTGAACTTCAGTAAGGATAAGAAGATGGGAGATTAACTGCCACTCTGATATTGTTTGGAGAAAGATTAGAGATGAGGGGTAGAGGAGAAAAGTTCACATCCATCAGTCCCCTATTTCTTTGAAAAAAGTGAAAGTGACCACAATGCACACAAGGCCCCAAATAAATACCTAGATGCCAGATTAAGGATGTCGAGCCTGGAAAGCAGATCTGAAATGTTGAAGAAATGGAAACTTCTCCCAACACAAAAACAGTAGCAGCTGCCAGTATTTACCATTACATGACCCATTCCAGGAAACTTCTATTTATTTGGAAGAGGAAGAAGGAGAGATGGGGTGAATAAGATGATCATATCACCAGCGAGTACCTAACATGTTAGTGCAGAGGATGGGGGAAAAATGCTTTTAAGGCATTAATAAATTAACAGTTCTAATTAGAAACACAGGACACCCAGTTATTTCATGGAAATGAATTGTGTGAACAGTTCTATCATCTCGGGGGAAGAAAACCTGAACTTGTTTGTATCCTTTCATAAAACAAAGGATATCAAATATACTTGACTGTCTTGCTTTTAACTTTTTTTTAAATTAACTTCTTTCATGTTGTGCAGCTAATGAAAATACCTACTAGTAGCTACAGTAACTTTGATGTTATAATTCTCAGAGAACACTTTTAAGTGAAATATATAAATCCATTGATGTTTCGCTGGGATTCAAACTCTTGGGCATTTAGGGGGAGGGGAAAATCCAAGTAAATCAGTTATTTCTGTAAAGATCATTTGTATGTTATCAAATTTACATGTTATCAGAGCTTTGAGTATTACACAATCTGGCTAGCAGCCAGATTGATATAATAAATCTTAATGTCTCTAAATTAAAAAGTCAGTAGATATTTGCCAAATAACCTCTGATCTACTACATCAATTTTTGCCTAAAAACTATACCCTCTAGAATTCTACATGTTTACAGCACTCTTCCTCATAATGAATAGTACATATTCGATGTAATATCAAGCTCTACCCTTTTTGCTTTAGTTTTTTACATTTATATAATTTTCTAAAGAGCTAAACAAATGACTGTTGCAGTGGTTATTTCCATCAGATTAAACGTCTTTTATAAAAACAACTATGATATTTTAAAAATATTGCTGTCTTTCCTTCATCAAAACAACCCACTTCCAATTTAGAATCTGAAAAAGCCAAACTCATAAGATGCTATCTTCTACATTTGATTTATAATAGTTATAACTAGTTTTCCCCATAATTGTCATCTAATTTTTAAAACTACAAGCATCTATTGAATACATGGTTCAAAGTAGAAGCAATCATTTAAAACAAATTTGCTTAAAGTAAATATCCCTCAAAATTAAAAAGTAAAAGCTATTATGTTCATTGACTTTTGCTGCTACCAAAGTGCAGCTCCTCAAAACAGAAATTTGAACCATATGTGCAGCACAGTTTACAAAAGAAGTTAGACATAAAATTTTTTATTGTATTTAAATAAACCTTTTCTGATCTACCATCCCTTGCCTGTCCAACCACTGTCTCATGCCACCATCACCGCCCCCCCGCATCACTTTATCTCAACTTCCTTTTTGATTGACAGTGAAATCTGACAATGTTTTCTTTTATGACTTACTGCATTGGTATCATGCTAAAAATAGGACTAATATATTAAAAGACTATCCACACTCCAAGAATACTTTTATAGTTCTTTCTCATTTTTCTGGTACTTTTATGGGGATTTTTATAATTAAATATTTAATCTATACTATTTAATTTATAATAAATGTAAGCTAGAGTTCTAATTTTCTTCCTCCTTTCCATTCCTTCCTTCCTTCCTTCCTTCCTTCCTTCCTTCCTTCCTTCCTTCCTTCCTTCATTCATTCTTTCATTCATTCCTTCTTTCTTCTTTCTTTCCAAATGTCAGCCAACTACTCCAATAGCATGTATTAAATAACATTCTTTCTTCATTGATTTAATAACACTTTTATCATATGTTAAATTCTGGCATTAATAATAGTTTACACTCTCATAGTGCTTACAACGGGCTAGGAATTGTTCTAAACACTTCACACATATTGCCCTTACAACAACCCTATGTAGTATGGACCACTTTATCCCCATTTTATAGATGAGAAATTTGAAATACAGAAGACTTAAGAATTTTCTCAAGGTCACACATTACACTGCTCACATCTGCTACATATACCTTGTCCCAAATTCTATTTTGTCCCATTACCAATCCCTCAGCTGATATCACACTTTCAATTACTGTAGTTTAACATTTTGACATCTACCAGGGAGCATGCCCCTCACTGTTTGTTATCATGTTATTCTCAAAACAAAATTTTTTAAATAATTTCAACTGGAATAGCTACATGGGCTAGTATCTACCATATTGGACATAGCAGATCCAGATGATCATGTATTCTCTTTTAACCTATTAATATAAGATATTGAAATAACAGATATAATAATGCTAACCCATCTTTCATTGCTGGAAAAAAATCTACTTGGAAATGTTATATTTGAGTTGCTAATATATTATTAATGTAATAAGATGGAGAAAATTGCATTCGCCTGGATTCTTATCACTATATTTGTTCAGAAGAAATGCTTCTTAAATCTCTTGGGATGGCATATAAGACTCAAGAGAATGTGCAAATAACAAGTATAATGGAATTTTCTCTCCATAATGAAGTAGTATAGAATTTTAAGTCCCAAATAGAAAGATTGAGAATGATGAAGTGGAGCCAGTGAGGCTGAGGACTGCATGAGGGAAGAAGAGAAGAATAAAACATTAGTGACATCAGAGAAAGGAACAAGGAAGAAGAGAATTTTCAGATGAGGATTTTTCTGCAAGATTCTATATGTACCATGTGATATAATTCTGTCTTTAGTCCCCACAAATTTTCAGTAAAGTTTACAAAGATCATTAATATTACAGTGTGTGTGTTGGGGGGGGAGGGACTTACAAGATGTGTTCACAGATATTCTATTTCTCTGAACTTCTAGACATATGGCAGGATTTAATTTCCTAAAGCTCTTAAAATTAGTTGTGAATTGTATTGACTAATAAACATAATTGGGAATAACATGGGTTATTTCTAGACAAAAAGTTTTAGTGCCAATGCATGGTTCTCCACATTCCCTTTTCCCTGTCATAGCTACTGGCCCTGTTCCAGATAGTGGAGTCTATGATGGCCTGTCCCTGAATGAGAACTATGTACAGTAGAGGCCACAGTTAAACTGTGATGGACACAATGTGAGCAAGAAATAATCATTATTGTCTTAGGCCACTAAAATGTTTAGATTGTTACCAAAGTATAACCTGGTCTATCCTGACTGATATGGAAGTTGATAGCTTGTAGTGGAATGCTGCTGTATGAAAAAAAAAACAAAAAACTAAAATAGTTGGCATTGGATTAAGGAATGGAAGGTGGGTGGTAAAGAAAACATTGACGGAGCATGAAAAGATGAAGATCTATGTTATACAGTGAGAAAACATGTAGTACAAGGCAAAGAAAACTAATAGCAAATATGAGAATTATGTCCAGAAAAGAATTGTGGCATTTGGAGCTGATTGAAATCAAATAGAAAAGAAGTCATGGATGTTTTAGAGAGGTTTGTATTACAAAAGTACCTACCTGGACTAAAAATAATTATGACTGTTCTAGACTTAAGATTCTAGATCTCAATCTTCTATTGAACAGGAAGTGGGCCAATAAAGCTACTTGCCCCAACAAAGGATAGAGTCCCACTTATTCTCTTCAGATATGACCAGAGAGAATAATAGAAAAAGAAGAATCTCTCAGGGGTAGACACTAGGAAAATGATCAAGGAAGCCAAATCAGAACTTGATCAGGAAAAACACCCACATCCAGAAAAGGGGATCTTTTCCTATTACCCAATCTCTGTGTATATTGAGTAAGTGAGGGGAAGATAATAATTTAGTTTACAAGTTTCCACATCAAAAGAAGGCTTGATAGAGACTAATAGACATTACTTTATTCTTGATGAAGAAGTCATCATATATCAGGCTTGATAGAGACTAATAGACATTACTTTATTCTTGATGAAGAAGTCATCATATATTACCCAGAAATCCTGGACTTTGAGTCTGATTTTGTTACACTATGGGAATTTTAAGTAGTATCCCTTGTAAAATGGACACTTGTGTTTTGAATGTAGAAAGGAGAGTGAACCAAATAATTGGTGGCCAGAATGGAGTTCTCTGTACTATTTGCAAATACTCCAGTCCTTTCTACTTCCAGGATTAAGGTAGGATTGTTTTAAATCAATCTTTAAAAGTTAGCTACAGACACGTGACTTGCCTTGGCCAATGTTACCTAAGAAATTGTGTATATCATCTCTGTGACGATGCATTAAAAACAAGAACATGATTCCCTGTGCTTCCTTCCTCTGGAAGTAGTCACTACATAATTTTCCAAACAGGTGACACACTGAAAGCCTATATCTCTAAGTGAGAAAATCCCCAGCTGACTCTTAATAGAGTAAGAAAGAAATAACCTTTCTTTGTTTTAAACGACTAAGAATTTGGGATTGTTACCACACAAAACCTTGTCTATCCTGACAGATATAATGTTAATTGGGTTTTCTGAGTAAACCAGGAAAGGGGGTGAGTTCTGCCCTGACAGTACAGGGCCAATGGAGTCATTCTATGAAGACAAGGAAATAGATATCTTCTGCATTACATTCAGGATATATGCATCTATAGTCACATATATTTATTGTTCTCTTTATGTGCTATAATTTTTTCCAGTTTTTATATCAAAGTTATGCTAGCCTTATAAAACAGACAGACAAATTTTGTGGGGTTATTTTTTCTGTGCTTTAGAATAGTGAAAGGAACAAAGGAATTATCTGTCCCTTAATTTTTAAGTTCATTCGTAAAACCATTTTGATCAGAAGTATCTTTCACTTACAAGTAAAAGATACCTAAACCAGCTTTAGCAAAAATAAAAATAAAAATAAAAATAAAAATGTTTTGCACTACTAATAAGAAGGACAGGAGTAGCACTAGTGACTCACAGAATGTTAGAACCTTTCCTTTTTCTTTTTTTACATGTCTGTATCTGAGTTCTGTGTCTCTGTATCTGTATGTGCGCCTGTCTCTCTCAGTCTCCATCTCTCAGTCAGAGAGTTTCTGTGTGTCTATCTGTGCCCTGATCCCTGTTTCTCTCCCACCCCCACTGCAAATGGCTTAATTTAAGTGAGACAGGGAGCTGTGACCATACCATTCCCAGCTTACATCACCTCCATTGATCAACCCAGAAGAGAACTTTTTCCACAGATATGAAAACATAATCATAGTAAAGGGCTCTGATTAACTCTGGTCCCCTGTCCCATCTTGGATCAATATATATATAGGATATATGCAAATATGGTTTGACATGGTGGGTTTACTCCTGTGGCCAGAAATCAGTGTACTATAATTCTCTGCTATCTGAGTATAACATAATTGGGGTGGGAGAGAATTTATCCTCAAAAGAAGGAGTGGTACTGACTAATATAAGGAAAAAGAGAGAAAGATATATGGACACAATCGCTAGACCAATAAACAAAACAGATATCCACTTGAAAAAAAAAAAAGAAATGGGCCTAGCCCTGGATGGGGAATAAATCTTTGGCAGGCAACCTTTTTCAATTAATTCCATGGTCATTGGTCTATTCAGGTTTTCTACTTGAGTCAATTTTGATAATTTTTATGTTTTTAGAAAATCAATTTCATCTAGATTTTCAAATTTATTGGCAAAGAGTTAAACAGGCTTTTTCACAGGCTTTTCCTCATAATGTCTATCAAAATGAAAGCCAATGGCATAATGCCAAGGGCAACTCCATAAAAACATTTCTCTGGGGAACTAAAACAAAAGTATTTCAGGCTGCTGCGCTCTCCTGGTTTAGCTTCATCCAGGAATAAAACTTAGTGTGTCTAGAGAATAGATGGGCAGCATATCCTTCAGGCAATTCTCCATACATATTATTTTTCACAATTGAGCTTTTGATAGGTACTGGGCAGCAGAGAATTCTAGGTTATAACCTCTGACAAGAACTTGGAGTACAAATTATTTTACAATGCTCAATTCATATGTCTCCTTGGTCAGCCAAAATATAGAGAGTTGACATTCTCATATGAAAGTTGAGACATCTAAATAGGACATATGTCTTCAGAGAAGACACTTCAGGACCACACAAAAGTAGGCCCATGGAATAAGTACTCGTGGATAGGGCCAAGCTATTCTCAGAACAACTGAACAGCTAGACGAAACACAAGACAGAATGACAAATAACATTCTGGGAGAGCTCGGAAGAAGTGGATGTGCTGCCATCAGAGGGTATGAATACAGCAGGTAGAAAAGAAAAACGTCATACAGGTTTCACTGAGAAAGTAGTAGTGGACATGGGTATTGTAAGATGAGAAGGATTTCAGTGGGCAAAAGGTAAACAGAGGGGCAAGAAAGAACACCATGAGCATGTCTTATGAAACATATTTCTTGAGAGTTTAGGGAATGCATGGAGGAATAAAACAAAGATTGGATGAAAAGATGAATGAGACAGTGTGATGTAAGAAAGTCCAAACTGAACATTGAATGATGTGGAAAATGGCCCTGACAGACAAAAGGCCTTGCACGTCCCAACTCCAGCTGAGCTCCCAGGTGCATTCAGCCAAATGAATAATCCTAGATATAATCACATGAAGCAGAGAAAAAAAGTACAGCTGAGCCCTGCCTGAATTCAAATTAACACTGAGAAACAATAAGCTGTTGTGGTTTTAAGCCACCAGGTTTGGGTGTGACTTGTTCTCTTAGGTACATGCTCAGCTCTGGAACTGCTTGCCCAGGCTTATGCTATCCTTATAACTAATGTGAGCAATGTAATGGTCAGAATTCTGAATTTAAACCATCCTTCAAAAAGGACCCATGAATTTTTTCTTCTTTGAGAAGCAGCACAAAGGTATGGATTTTGAAAAAAAAAAGTAAATCCAATGGCACTGTTATTTATACAGTCACCTTGTGTGCACTTTCTTTCGCTTTCCCCACATTATAAAATGTTTCCCTGTATTGTGATTTCAACAATGCTTTGAATTACTGTCTAGATGTTCTAAACCTAACGTTCTATATTTTTTTCCATTACAATGAATATGATGACTGACATTTACAGGAGTGACACACTCACATGGGCTGATCTCCGGGACTCTGAAAGTCCACTCCACTAGCTATATAATCCTCTTGCCTCCATTCTTTAGCACAGCTCAGTTTGGATGTATTGATTTTGTGAATAATTGTGAAAATCTAAAATGCAATTCAAAATTATCACGTTAAATTTGTTGAAATAACCTTGATTCAAGTTTCCCAGACAATGGGAGCAAAAATACCCTGATTCTTTGCTTATGCCATTCGCTTCAATGTAAACTGCCCATCCTTTATCACCTCTAGGTTATTCAACATTTTATAGCCACTTGCTCTCTCTAGTTCCCTCTCAGAAGGCAGAATCTATTGTTTTCTCAACAGGTTCTCATGGCCTGTTAAATGTACTTCTATGACGTGGGACTGCATTTTATTAAATTACCTCTCTTTTTGTCTCTCTTGCTGTGAAGACAGGTCCAGTTATTATCTTGACTCTTCCAGTTCCAGTATCACTGCACAGCAAATAGTAGGTACTTGGTAATTCTTGATGGTATTAAAATTAAAGGTTAAAATTAAAACTGTCACCTGTTTAGCAAAATGAAAACAAACTTAAATGGAAGAAAATATTCTGATGATTGATTTTGGGTAAGATCATTTTAGAAAAAAAATTATTTGTGAGTATTATAACTAATATAAATTAATTACAAAAGCAATGGTGGAAGGATAAAAGAAAAAATCAGAACCAGAACAACTCAAATAAAAATGTAATAATTGTGATTAATTCTAGGAAATCATTAATAATAGTGATAAATATATTGCTTTTCTAGTTTTTTACTCTCTTCTATTCTTCCTAGAACTTGAAATCAGGTTTATAATTTGATGCTAGAAACGATTACTATAATTCAAGTCAGTATATAATCTAAGACCACATGGAATCTTTCTTCTTCATTAATCTCAAGGCAAGGTCTTAAGCAGCAGGAGAAAGGAGAAGTCGGGGCGGAGGTGGGGGCGGAATCCTAACCAGTTAGGGCTTTACTTCTTTTACTTAATCTTACAACCACAGAGGTAATAGCAATAAGTCAGAGAATGGAGAGAACTATTATAAAATTCCAGTTAGTATCTTCAGATAGTTTAGGAGCTATTACATTCACTGAAACAAGAACAGATGGCAATAAAAAGAGCAAACGGAGAAATTTCTGGAAGGGAATAGCTCTACCCATAATTTCAAAGCCTCCCTGATGTAGCACTCAAGTTAGCAGCCATATTTCCAGGAATAGTCTCCACCTTTGCAAAACAGCAGTGTTAAACTAAGCTGAGGAGATATGACATCGATCTTTTTGTCATCCATCTTTTTAATCAACTTTATTTAAAGTATAATTCACATTCAGTAAACTACATTTATTTTAAGTACACCATTAGAAGAGTTTTGATAATTTATAACTACCACGATTTGTAATGGTCACCACAATCCAGACATATAACATTTCTTCACCTAAAAGTGTTCACTGTGGCTCTTGGCAGTCAATCTCATCTTACTCCTGTCCCTAGGAAACCAGTTATCAGCTTTCTGTACCAGTAGGTTATTTTCACTTTTTAGAATTCCAAGTAAATGGAATCACGCAATGTGTACTCTTCTCCGATGAATATATTTTTGAGATTCTTCCATGTTATGTGTGTTCACTGTATGGCCAGCCATACCACAGTTTGTTTATTCACTCACTTGTTGATGGACCTTTGAGTTGTTTCCAGTTTGGTGCTTTTATGAATAAAGTTGCTATGAATTTCATGAATAAGACTGTGTTGACATATATTTTCATTTATCTTAGATAAATACCTATGCGTGGAATTTCTAGGTAATATAACTGCATGCTTAACTTAAACTGCAAAACTTTTCCAAAGTGTGTATACCCTTTTATAATCCCCTCCAGTAATATATGTGTTTTGGTGCTCCACATCTTTACCAACACTTGATATTGTTAATCTTTTTCTTTTTTTTTTAAACATTCCAGGGGGATGGGTAACAGTATATTATTGTAGTTTTAGTTTGCTTTTTCCTGACAATCAATAATGCTGAACATCTTTTTATGTGTTTATTGGCCATTTGTATATCTTTTTTTTGCCAAGTATCTGTTCAGTTCTGTTGCTCATTTACTATTGGGTTGTTTGCTTTTTTATTTTTGAGTTGTGAGATTTCCTTGTATATTCTGGATACAAGTACTTTTTTCATATATATGCATTGAGAATAATTTCTCCCAGTCTGTGGCATGCCTTTCATTTCCTTGATGGTTTCTTTCAAGGAATAATAGGTTTTAATTTTGATACTAACTTATCTTTTTAAAAAATTTTATGGTTTATACTATCTAAGAAACTTTTGCCTACTTCAACATCACATAGACTGTCTCCTATACTTTATTCTAGCAGTTTTATAGTTTTGGCCTTTACAATTTTGTCTGATCAATTTCAAGATAGTCTTTGGATATGGTGTGAACTATGTGCTAAGATTTGTTTTATTCCACATAAATAGCCAGTTATTCCAATACCCTTTGTTGAAAACATTATAATTTGATCCATTGAATTACCTTGAAATCTTTACCAATAAACAATTGTGTGTGTATCTGAACTATCTATTGTAGTCCATTGATCTATATATCTATTTTATGCTAATATTCACTTTCTTAAGTTCTGTAACATGGCATCTTGAAACTTAGGTACTTTAAATTTTCCAACTTGATTCTTATTTTTCAGAACATTATTAGATATTTTAGATCTTCATTTCCATATAAATTTGATAATAAATATGCCAATATCTACAAAAGAAAGGCTGCTGGAATTTTAAGTGAGATTATGTTAAATCAATAAGACCATTTGGGGAATTTTGAAACTAATAGCTATGGTTCCTCCAATCCATGAATGATATATATATATATATATCCCCATTTACTTAGATTTTCTTTATTTTTCCTGAGCAATATATGGGAGTATTCTATGTGCAGATATTAAATATATTTGGTTAAATTTATTATTAGGTATTTTATTTTTATTCTATGTAATAGAATTTATTTCTTTTGATTTTTCAGTTGTTCGTTACTAGTATAAAAAATTCAATAGTTTTGTATATTGAACTTGTATCATTCCATGTGGCTAAATTCACCTATTAATTCTAGTAGCTTTCTTGCAGCTTCCTTAAGAACTTTTACATATACTATCATGTCTTCTGCAAATACTAAAATGTTTACTTCTATCTTTCCAATCTATAGACCTGTTGTTTATCTTGTGTGTTATAATAGCTAGGATCTTCAGGAAAATACTGAAAAGGAGTAGTAAAAGTATGTAGCCTTGCCTGTTCCCAGTCTCAGAGGAAAGACAGTCTTTCACTATTAAATATGTTAGTTGCAGAGTCTACACACTCCTTTTATCAGGTTGAAGACATTTTCTTTTATTTCTAGTTTCTCAAGTCTTTTCTTTTTAAATCATTAATGAGTGTTGAATTTTTAAAAGTACTTTTACTGTACCTATGGAGATAATAATGTTTTTTTCCTCCCTTATTCTTTCAATATGGTGAATTACATTAAGAGATTGTTGAATACTAAGCCAATCTTGCATGTCTGAGATAAGTCTAACTTGGTCACGAGATTTTACCCATTATATTGCTGGATTTGATTTGCTAATATTTTGTTAAGAATTTTTCTGTCTGTGTTTCTAAGGGATATTGGTCTTTAACTTTATTAATTTTTCATATCTTTAATATCTGGAAAATTCTGGACTCATAAAATGACTTGAAAATTGTTCTTTTGTTTTCTAAAAGATTTTATGTATGACTGGTATAATTCTTTCTAAATTTTTAGTCAAATTCACTAATAAGTCCATGTAGGACTAGAGTTTTCTTTGTGGGAAGGCTTTTAATTATAAATTCAAATTATCTGAGATAGAATACTACTCAGATTTGATGTTTTTGTGTCAATTATGAGTCTTCGTGACTTTCTCTTACAATTATGTTTGTTTATTTCAATTTTGGTAATGTATTACTATCATCTATGTCTATTTTACCTAATGCACATGTGTCAGAATTTCTCAAGGATATATACTTGGGTGTGAAATTAAAGGTTTTATCGTCTCCACTGTATCTTTGTTTTCTTTTACATTAATTTCTGTTCTTATACTTTACTTCTTTTAGTTTTCTTTGAGTTTATTCATTTTTTCCTAACTATATACCTTGCTTCTTAATTTTCAACCTACATTCTTTTTCATAAAAAAGCATTTATTACTATAAATTTCACTCTATATCTTTTCTGCACATCCTTTTTTGTGCAGTTTTGATCGTCATTATCATTGAATTCTAAGTATATTTCATTATATTTTATATTATTCCTTTTTTGACTGAAGTGTTTTATTTAGAATATACATTTTAAAATGTTCAAATGTATATGGTTTTCTTTTTTTATATTTATTGATATTTATAGTTGTTGATTTTACACTAGATTGCACTGTTGACAGAAAATGTAAGCTGTATGATACCTACTCTTTGAAATTTGTCGGTTTGCTTTATGGCCTAGCACATGATCAGGTTTATTTTTTTGTTTATGTTCTTGAGAAGAATATGTATTCTTTAACTGTTGGCTCTATAAACATAGTTCCATACATATATTAACTCAAGGTTGTTAAATGTGTGATTCAAGTCTTCCATATATTCATTAAACTTTTAGTCTACATAACTCAGTCAATAACTCAGAGACATGTGTTAAAATCTTCCATTCGAATATTGCATTTATCCACTTCTTGTACAGTTATATTAATTTTGCTCTATATATCTTAAGGTTTTATAAATTTCATAGTGTATATTTTTTATTGAGTTCTTCAAATTATTAAGACTTCATGCTGAAACAAACCTTTTATCATCACATTGTGAGTCTATCTTTAATAATATTTATCTTAAAGTCTATTTTAATATTAATACATAAACCCCAACTTTCTTTTGGATAGTAGTTTCATGGTATATCATTTTTATTCTTTTTTTTTATTCTTTTACTTTGAAATTTTCGTAGTCTTTGTGTTTCAGGTGTCTATCTTATAAACATACTAATGGATTTTGCATTTTTATATCTAATAATCTCTCTTAGCTGATGAGTTCAGTCGATTTATAAATATCGTTACCTAGACTTTTTCTATCTTCTTGCTTGTACTTTTTCTCTTTGCTGTACCTTTTCATGTTTCTTTATTCTTTCTTCAGGCAAGTTTTTGGTTTGCTTTCCTTTTTTTTTTATTTTTAAGGTAAAATATATATAATGTACTATCTGCCATTTTGACTATTTTTAAATGTACAAATCAGTGTCGTTAATTATATTCACAATGTTGTGCAACCGTCACCAGTATCTATGTCCAAAACTTTTCATGACCTCAAACAGAAAGTCTGTAACCATTAAGCAATTACTCCCTTCCTCCAGCCCCTTGTAACCCTAATCTACTTTCTGTCTGTATGAATTTGCCTATTCTTGATATTCCTCATAAGTGGAATCATACACTCTTTGTCTTTTTACATCTGGCTTATTTCACTCAGCATCATGTCCTCAAGTTTCATCCATATTGCAGCATGTATAGAACTTCATTCCTTTATATGGCTGAATAACATTCCATTGTATGTGACACATATATATGGGTGTGTGTGTGTGTGTGTGTGTGTGAGTGCGTGTGTGTGTGTGTGTGTGTGTGTGTGTGTGTGTATCACATTTTGTTTATCCATTCATCTGTTAATGGATATCAGGGTTGTTTCTACCATCTGGCTATTCCAAATAATGCTGTAATGAAAATTGGCGTACAAATGCCTATGCGAGACCCTGCTTTCAATTATTTTGGGTATATAACTAAGAGTGGAAATGCGGTTTTCTTTTTTATTTGATTTTTCCTTCTACTAGTTGAAAATTACAGACTCTATATCTACTTGCTATTGATTACCTTTTAAATAATATCTTGTATTCATAATAACTGACAGGCCTACATTTAATATTTTAATCCCCTCCAAACAAGACAAGAAGTTTAGAAACTTAACTCTGATATCCTCCCTCCTAGCTTACCTAGATTTGTTTTCTAGAATTAGGTTCTGTCTTTTTTTAACCTCACAAAGTATTTATTATCATTATTATACTTATTACTACTGATATAATTATTATTACTGGTATGCTGAAATGACACAAATTAAATAACAACCACTAAGAGAATAGAGAGTATATAACTTAAAAAGCAGAATAAAAAGGTAAATTTTTTATTTTTTCGATGTAAAAATATTCAAAGTTTTAAAGTTAGGCACTAATAAAAATAGATAAATAAAAATAAAAATCCTCAAAAATATTCTTTAAATCCTGTGCAGAGCAAACAAAATACCAGGGTGGCAACTTTCAGCTCAAATTTAAAAATCTGTGTTGTAAATTGACATTGCTGTTATGTTTAACTCTGGTTAAACGTATACCTATGTAATGATAGAATATCTCATTTACTCTGACTATATTAATGAGTTTCTAAACTATGTCATCTCAAGTACTCTAAATTCTTTTCTTAATGCTTTATTTGTGGCTTAGCAGGCCCATAAGGCTCAATGGTTAATTTGTTCAGCATACAATCCTTTAGTGTGTCATGACGTGGCAGCGCAGATCCAGGCACTGGGGACACAACATTGAATATACAGACAAAAATGAACACCTTCAGACTTGAATAGACATTTCTTCAAAGAAGACATACAAATGGCCAATAAGGACACAAAAAGATACTCAATATCACTAATCATAAGATAAATAGAAATCAAAATCACTGTGAAATACCACCTCACACCCACTAGAATGGCTGCTACTTAAAAAAAAAAAAAAAAAAAAAAAAAAAGGCCAGGTAATAAATGTTGGCAAGAATGCAGAGAAACTGGAACCCTGTGCATTGTAGGTAGGAGTGAAAAATTTGGTAATTCTTCAAAAAATCAAAAATATAATTACCATATCATCCAGCAATTCCACTTTTGGATACAAACTCAAAAGAATTGAAATCAGAGTCTCATAAAGAGATTTGTATACCCAATTCATAGCAGCATTATTTACAGTAACTAAACTATAGAAGCAACCCAAATGTCCACAGACAGATGAATATATAAGTAAAATGTTATATATACACACAATGAAATATTATTCAGCCTTAAAAAGGAAGAAAATTCTGACCTATGTTACAACATGAATGAACCTTGAAGACATGTCAAGTGAAATAAGCCAATCACAAAAAAAATGTGATTCCGCTTTCATGAGGTACTTAGCATAGTCATATCATAGAGACAAAGTAGAATTGTGATTGCCAGGGACTGATGGTGGGGAGGAAGAATGGGGGAGTTATTGTTTAATGGATGCAAAGTTTCAGTTTGGGAAGATGAAGAGTTCTGAAGGTGGATGGTGCTGATGGTGGTACAACAGTGTGAACGTACTTAATGCCATGATCTGTACAAGTACAATGGCGAAAATGATCAATTTTATGTGTTATGTATATTTTTCCACAATAAAAAAAATTTTTAATTCCTTTAAGGAGTTTACATAGTGAGAAAGAAAGAAAATGAACAAATAAATGAAACATGACATACCAAATGGTGGAAATATTCTAGAGAAAAACAAAACAAGGAAAGAAAAAATGCTGGAGGTGGGGCTCCTGGCGGAGGCAGCGATCAGGGGAGACTTCACTAAGGAGGTGATTTTTGAATAAAGAGCTTGTATCAGTGAGGGCTGGCTGTCCACAAACATTCATAGACCCTTTTAGAGCAGAACTATTGCTAGGAGGCTGCCTCTGAGCTAGGACTACACTTTCCAGTGACCCCTGCATGTAGACACAGCTGCATAACCAATTTTCACCTATGCATTTGAGTAGATATGTACTCTGTCTTACATCTAAGCCCAGGTTTTATGAATCTGGTATGGTTCCTCCACTGTCTCTTCCCTTTCTGCCAACTGAAGCAGAAGACGCTGAGGTTTTAGAACAGTGCTTTCCAAGGGATATATAATATGAGCCATGTTTGTTATTTAAAATTTTCTAGTAGCCACATTAGCATAATAATATTATTAATATAAAAGGAAATGGGTGAAATTCATTTTAGTAATGCATTTTTAACTCAATATTTCCAAAAATTATTTCAATACATATACAACAGACTATATTAATGAGATACTTTATATGTACATATTTTTTTTTCAAAATTTAGTGTGGTTTTATACTTACGGCACATTTGAAATGCTACTAGCCACCTTTTAAGTACTTAGTTGCCACATGTGGCACCACAGTGGATAGCTCAGGTCTAGAATATGGTAGAGCCATAAAATGAAAGGAGCTGAGTCTCTGAATCTCCATATGGAGGACAGCCACCCATCAACCAGGAACACCCACATTTTACTATCATATGTGAGAAGAATAAACATTCATATCGGTCTTCCAAAGTTGAAATTCTTTGTTACGGAAACTAATTCCTTAAAGAGTCATATTAAAAACAAAAAAACTGAAATATACTGAATTGGCTTAGCAATCAAGTAACCAGGTAGCACGAAATGGAAGCGGAAGCTGCAAATCAGAGACCTATCTTAAGTAGTAGTAAAACTATTACCTGTGCATGCTTGTAAGAAAGAACTAGTACCTAGTGATCCTGTAGCATTAGAGACAGTAGTTTGAAAGATTCAGAATGCCTATACATGCTGTCTTCTGGGGCTGCCACAACAAAGCGCCACCGACTGGGTGGCTTACACAACAGACACATATTTTCTCACATCTCTAGAGCCTAGAAGTCCAAGATCAAGGTGCCAGCAGGGTTGGTTTCTGGTGAGACCTCGCACCTTGGCTTTAAAATAACCACCTTCTTACTGTGTCCTCACTTGGGCCTTGTCTGGTCTTGTCTCTTACATACATATTCCTGGTGTCTCTTCCACTTCTTATAAAGACACAGGTCTTATTGGATTAGAGTCTCACTATTATTACCTCTTTGACCCTTAATTACCTCCTTAAAGGCCCTATCTCCAAATACAGTCACATTGAGGATTAGGGGTTCCACATATGAATGTTAGGGGACACAGATCAGTCCATAAAAGATGCAGAATGCTCCTCTCTGCACTGAACAAAGATGATAACAAAGAAATGTGTTCTGGAAACAACTGGCTGGTTTGCAAGCAAAAGTAAAAGACAATAAAGAGAATCTAGAAATGAAGGTGGGTTTGGGTCCCTGCCGGTATGGAAAGTTGGCTGTTTCTAGGCGGCAAACAGTAGGAGATAAGACCTGAAATGCTTTGAGCAAAAGCACCCATTAAGTTGTTTTAGTTAAGAGGTTTGCAAGGCAGAAACACAGATTGTGGTAACTTATGTCTCTTGAGATCTATTGCTTCAAGGGGCCCCAAGTTAGCTCAAGCAAATTAAGAGCGAGAAGTATAGGGGCAAAAAAGGAAAGAAATAAAGCCAGCTTAGGAATCATTTCCAAGAAAAGACTTTGGATATGGTTACTGGCACATGGAACTAAGTAGAAATCAAGGGAATAATGTTTCTAAAGAATAGTGATGTAGACCTTAAAAATCCTGTGACTGTAAAACATCCATCCTCTCAGGGACCTCAAATACCCACCAGCAAGAAGCAGGCTGTGAAAACTGTGCAAGCTCCAAAGAAGTCATATTCCTTACTGTTGATCTCAGATATTGCCAGAAAGGATAAATGAACAAGAAAGAACATCCCAGAGGGTAGGGCCAAGGACCATAGAGAACAGTAAACAAGCAAGTCCTGCCCATTGAGCAGGACTACAGTCTAATAAAGGATCTCTTCCACCTCGAGGGTTGAGAGCCATCCTAATGCTGGCCTTGCTGGATCCCTCATTGCTGTGGACCAGTTACTGCAATGTATCTCCCAGACTGCCCTTTTCCCAATGAGAGTTTCTACTATGGTTATCCTGTTCCTGCTCCATACTTTTTATATGAATTTTGTTGGTAGGAGATGGGCAGACAATGTGTCTTTGAATTCATAGGTTTCTGAACCAAAGGAACACATTACCCAGAGTGCATGGACTTTATCCTGGGTGCTGACCTGGGTGAAACTTTAGGTTGTCTCCTATAGGAAGGAAGCCACCCAGATATTTGGTGGCCAGAGGGGAGTCTGTGGCAGAAATGGCTAGCTGCCCCATGAGTTCTTATTCCCTGTCCTTGCTGGGATGACACTACAGAGCCAGTGGTTATGATCACAGCTCCTCTTGAATCCAGGGGTTGTGCGCCTAGTTGTTCTCTCACAAGACAATGTGAGTAGAAGTTATGTATGCCTTGTCCACTGTCTGTTTCCACTTCAATGGCTAGAAACAGAGAATTCAGGGATCTGCCTAAAGAGATTGCATGGCCACAAATGAAAGGAGCCTGGGTCTCAGAGTTGCCACATATAGGAAAGCCAAGTACCATCCAGGAGGACCACTATCAGACTGTTACATGAGTGAGAGGCAAACTTCTGTTTTGTTAAGGCACTGAAAATTTAAGGTTTCTTTGCTTTAGAAGCTAACATTACCCTAATTGATATGCTTCTGAAAGAAGTGAAGGGAAGAGCTATGCGGCAATCCAGACAAAAAGCAGTCCAGGCAGAGGGAACAGTAAATGCATGGCCCTTGGGCAGGAGAATAAGTGTGTCCAAGGATTAGCAAGAAGCTTAGCATGGCTGAAGCAAAGCAAACAAGTGGGAAAGTTGAAGGTGTTAAGATCAGAGCTATAAAAAGAGGCCAGATCGTTAAGACCTTGTAGGCATTGTAAGGACTTTGGCTTTTACTTTGAATGAGTTGGGAAGCCATTGGAGAGTTGAGAGAAGAAGGAGGACATGATCTGACATTTTAATTAGGATTACTGTAGCTGGTGCTTAGGAACAAATTACACAAGGACAACAAAAAGAGAGACTGGTTTTGAGACTATTACAACAATCCAGGGGAGAGATAAAGGTGGCTTAGTATCAAGGTGGTAGGAGTGGTAAGCAGTATTTGGAGTGTGGATATATCTTTATGATGGTGACAAAAGCTCCTGGTCTCAAATTCAGGCATATATAATATTCATGTTCTGGCTGGCTCAAGTCAGAGAGCTACACATGCATCAAGAGCAGAAACTGGCTCCCAGCAGCTTGGTGTCCTCTGTAGTGAAAAGGGCTCTGTAAATGTGTAATAGTATTATTGTTTCAATACAGATATTATTAATTTGTAAAAAGTAAATGAAACTAACCTAAACTCTTATGAATGCTTTCCGAGTTACCCAGCCCATGAAAACTTTTCATTGAGATTTAATGCTATTAAAATATATTCATCTTGGTGCTATCTTTACTATTAACCATGAGATTGCCATTGGCCAGAGAGACAGGATAGTTTTGCATTCTTTCAAACAGTCAATTGTGATCGCTCCAACACTAACAAAAAAAATTTAGACTATTTCTTAAATAGGATAACTACTGAGATGTCAATTTTACAATCAGGAAATTCGGTGAAGCTTGCCTTAGGACTGTAGGAAGGTTTCTTTCACTTATTTTCTAATTGCATATTTAACAAGAGAATCATTAGAAAATGGAGAGAGCAAAATTATTTTCTTACTATTGTGAAATTTTAATTCATCTCTTGCAAAAGCAAGAGGTTAATTTTAGCCTTAAAGTTATACTGGCAATATTGTTTGCTTTCCACTCTTTATCATATGTTCCCAGTTATGATTCAGATGAGTTAGTAATTTTTTATTCCATTAGAAGAGTCACTGGAAAAAAGGTAAATTGTTTACATAACTGCATTGTTCTTCAATTAGCAACTTTGCTTGGTTTATGTTGCCACTAAGTTGGACTTTTGTTGAAAATTTTAATTATTTAAAAAACAACAACAACAACACAGGATTACAAAAAATTTAGTAAAAGAGCAAATGCAAATTATCCTAAGTGGATACTCTAGCATCACGCTATTTTATTAGCACACATCAATAAAATATTTAACCACGAGACAAGTAAAGAAATCAGTAAAATTGAAGAACAAATTTCCAGAGCAAATTTCAGCAAGCTTAAGAAAATAGTAGAAGTGGCCACATGGGAACGAAATTAAACAATAAGAAATCCAGTAAAACTGCATATTGAAAACAGGAAGAAATCCTCTTTCAGTCAAAAAGAGAGGCAGAATTTAACTTCATCAGCTAAAAAACTGTTGAATACTGAAACATAAAGGAATTAGACACAACACATAAAGGATATTAAACCAGTTTACTAAATAGTTGTAGGCTTAAGAGTAATAAATACAACAAAATATTGTATATTTTGCAAAAAAACAAAACAGAGGGAATAGAAAAATGTTCATACTTTACTTACTTAAACTAAAAGCTACATAAACTAAAGCATACATAAAGTATGCTTTCCTGGATAAGGACTTATGACTTTTTAAAACAACATTAAAGAAAAGAAATAATTTTTTGGCACAATCACTGTCAATGGGACTTTTATAACAGACATCTGGAGAAGACAGAAAGAGAACTTAAAGTATGTCAGTAATATGTAGACCAAAAGAATATGTCCTAATTTGTAGGGTCTTGTAGGTCTCAGTGCTAGATGGTATCATTTTTATGTATGTGAGTAGCTGAATATAGGAACAAAACAAAAGTCTCTGTTCTATCATCTTGGAAGTGGCAGTTTACTTGATAGATATGCTTTATCTAGAGATTTTGTCCATTGCAGATTTTATTCATATCTTTTCAATCATTAGCAAGAATAATAATCCAGAGATCACAAGCAATTCTACGAATTGGTCATGTACTCCTCCATTTTCCACACGCCTTTCTAAATCTTTCTTCTTTCATCAGGAGGCTCTTCCCCTTCCGACCCCATGAGGAATGTAGAATGACCTCCATCCCCCACCACCATGCTTCCTCCTGGAGGAAGGAACAGCTCCTATTTCCAATCTTACGTCAATGCACTCACATCTGCCCTAGTCAACTTAGCCTGCCCTGAGCTCGCTCTTCTCAAGGCCTTGTGCCTTTGGGATTCTGTTCCCTACAGCCACACTAATAAACCTTCATGAGTGTAGTGAGGACATTAGTGAATGCTCAAGAAGTGGCCATCTTAGTTTATGACTAAAAGGGTAGAAAGGAGCATCTTGGGAAATCATTCATCCAAAGAGACCAAAATTTGGTCCAATTACAATGTCTCAGCCATTGAGGGAGGGGAGGAAATATCAGTATAACATAATGTCCACTATCCAGATTTGGCCCCCAGCCCACACCCCAGGACAGAATACTTAGGAAAAGGGATAAGAAGTGAAAAATAACCACCAACAGAATACGATTGTTCTCTCACTCCTTATTTCAGCACAGGGGCACTGGCCTCTTATGACTTTGCTGAAAGGTAGGAGGAGGGCAAAAGGGCAGCTAAGTCCACCTTCCATACTCTGTGGGAGCAGCACCCTGCAGAACCATTAGCAACAGAAACATCAGTCTCAGAGGCAGCGAAGATCCAGGTCTGGCTCTACTTGATGGCAGCAGCAGTAGCTGGCACCATTGAGGGCACAATGGCATCACAGAGCATCCTTGAACTTCTGAGTGCCAACAACTTCATTGACAGGAGGTAATCATGCTACTTAGAGATACTTGATGTCATGAACCACAAGCAGGAGCAGAAAGAAATCAACGTCTGGCAGTGGAGGCTTCAGGTGTCAGGGAAAGTTGAAAGGCCTTGTTTGAGAGTGTGTGTGGCTGGGGATGCCCGGAATTCACTGGGGAGGCAGGAGTGTCTTTGAAGAAAGCTAGAAAGTCTAGTATATCATAGAAGGTATAACAGAGGAACAATGTTTAATACTTTAAGGTTAATCCAATTTTCACCCCAGGTATAATCTGAAGAAAGATGCCTTAATACGCTACAGTGAGCAATGTTCGTTAAATGATTACTCTTTCCAGAGACCGTTTGCATTTTAATGGGGACTTCTTGTAGATGATAACTTAACCTTTGTGCATGAACATTTCTGCCTGATTTCTTGGCGAAGGCCTGGGCTAATGTATCTCCATGTGGGCTCAATACTCTACTTCTCTAGTTCTTCTAAGGTGGAAGGCCCTGTATAGGTAAGGTGGCTCTGGTTAAGAAAAGGTCATATTTGCAATATTTAAATTTAAGTTTCTAGGCTCCGAGCCCCTAACTCCAAACTCCTCTTTTTGCTGCACAATGAAAACATTTTCATTTGGTCCTATAAAGTATTATAATGAATAAATGTTATTAAAATAATGCTATTAGGTAGATATAAAAAGTTACGTTCAGTCATTTAATTCTAAGTTTAGGAAAATGAAGGTGACAAAGGTCAGTCTTTGGCCTGATATCTTTTTATCATTCTCATTATTTATGTATGTATGAACATATGCAATGTAATGAGTAGAGATGTATTCAGTTTCACCAAATATGGAAATAAAAATGATTTCATGTTCAAATTTTAAAAGTCAGCAATATTCTCACATATCCACACTAAGTGATTAGGAGTCAGTAGCAAACAGTTTTAAGAGGATATCTTCAGTATCCAATGAGTATTTAGAATGACAGAATTGACAGGTTCTTCAGAAGTCTTCCAACTGAGCCCTGCCACTTTAAAGACAAAGCTGAGGCCTAGGTACGCAAAAAATTTTGTTCCAGGTCACTCAGAAAGTTCATGACCAAGCTTAGTCTAGAACTATGTCTCTGTACTCCTCAAGTTAATTCCTTCCCTTCTGGGTAAGGCTCTAAATGTTAAAAAGAAGCTTGTCTCCCATTTTCTCCAGAATCTCAGTTCCAAGGCAGTGCTGAATCCTCATTTTTACTGTCCCAACCCTGTGGTCCTTCCAAAAAAACACACCCGAACCCACAGCATAAAAGTAGCACCATGTAAGGTGGTGCCCCATAATACACTCTCTATCATCCCATTGTTCCAAGAAACACCCAACCCAGTTCAAAATCCATCCTATCTGTTGTGATCTGGAATGTTTGTTACAGCATAGCCCCCTCCCAGCATCCGTATCTTCAATACACATACACAAGAACACACATATACACACACACACATACACACACATGCACACCAAATATGCTATCTTTTCATCTACCGAGAATGCAAATGACACAATCATTAAGGAAACTGACCATGCTCCATAGTGCAAAGAGTGGTGAAGAGTCTGTAAAGATAAAGAATGAATTTCTTCTGTTCCTTGTGGACACAGAATCAGAGCTTAAGCACTTCCCTTTGAAGCTGGACATCTGGATATCATATGAGATGAGAGACATAACTGCACTTTGATATTAATCTGATTTTTCTTTAATGCTAAGGCCACGATCAAGAACCAATCATGGACTCATTCTCCTTCTGACATTGCTTGGGGTCAGTCCAGAAAAAAATTTCTGCCTTCTCTGAACTTGCTAGCAGTTAGAGAAACAAATGTGTCATATTCCCAGACTGATGAATGGCTGAAGACACAGGCCATTTTAAATGGCAGCCCTAAGTTAAACAAGAACTGCTAAACTGATACAGTCAAAGAGACTTAAGAATTGTCAAGATGTGAAGCCAAAGTTCCTCTGTTACCCATGTGTTGAAAACTCAGTTTCTAATCCCCTTCTGTGGTTGTACTTTTGTGGACAGATGTTACATTAAGATGACTGTGCTTGCAGTAGAGGAAGAAAAGGAAAATATCTGAAGAAGCTTATATATTAACTGCAGAACTCAGACTTCTCACTAACGTGAATTATATTTCACTACAGTATGTTCTCCCTATAAAATATAATAAATCTTGGGATTTGGAACCCAAAAAGGTAAAAGATCACTTGCAAGTTTGAGAAGCTACGGATTAAGTCTTTTGCATAGAGGAATAACAGATATTGTCTGTGTATATTATCCTGATCACAGCCCTTGTTGTTCATTCTCCTGTTATACCTCCATCAGAAACCCAACAGATTTCTCATTTGCGACCTCAACTCCTTCCAAACACCAGCCACACACCAGCAAGACCCAGGTCACTGAAACCTCTGCACTCACTTCTAAGGTTAACATAGCCCAACTCTCATTGATGGGACTTGAGGAGCCATTTCTAAAACCACTGAGTCGGAGGTAGCCAAAAGAATTGATGCAAACAACTAGGAGGCTGCTAAGGAACAAAACACTAAGCATTAAAAAAATACTTAATCTCTGGGTGTAGAGTTCAGGTATTGGTGTTTTGTAAAATCTCCCCAGGTAATCTTAAAGCCTAGATAGGGCTGAGAACCATGAGCCTAGCACAATACAAGCCCTGGGGATTCTTGCCACATAGGTAATACCACACTGGGCCAAAGTCGAGGACCTTTCAGGCAGAAATTATTGAGGTAGAACTGTAAAACACTTCAATTAGCATGAAACTTAGTATGGCAGTTTTAAAATATGGCCCCAATTCTTTGATATTTATCCCAGTAAGAAGTAGGATGCATGTCTTCTCCTCATGCATATGGGTGGATCTCTGACTGCTGCATCCAAAAATATATAGCAGAACAGATGCTATCTTAGGTCAGAGGCTACATCACAAATGACAATGTAATTTCTGCACTGAGGGCTGGGACACTCTTGGAACCCTGAGACACCATAGAAGTTTTAACTACTTTAGCCACTATGCTGTAAGAAAGATCAGGCCACATGGAAAGGCCAAATGCAGGGATTCGATGCCCCACCTGATTTCCACCATCAGTTATCAACTGAATAACAGAGATCGACAGATTATTTACAAATTCTGGAAACTGAAAGCATCAATATAAATGAGAATGTTGGAGTAATGTCTCAGAATTGACCAGAATTTCATTATCCAGTTTTCCTCCAAATATAAGATCAATCTTACTTTAAATAATCAATGAAGTTGCAAATGTCTAAAGCTACATATTCAGTTTTTCTTGTTTTCAATAGTGGCTACGCTTGAATTGAAAGAGAAAAAATACTCTGAAAATGCTAGGAAAAGGTCTGTAACATAAAGCTGCCTAACCTCAAAGAAACAACCACTATTATTTTGAAATATCAGAAAAATGAATGGACTTTTAATCATTAGACTGTGGGTCTAGAAGGCCTAATAGTGATCTCAGAAAGAGCATATTCATGTCCCAATCCCTGGAACCTGTGAATGTCACCTTATTTGGAAAAAAGGTCTTTACAGATATAATTAAGTTAAAGATTTTGGAATGAAATCACTTATATGAGTGGAACTTAAATTCAATAACAAGTGTCCTTATAAGAGACACAGGAGTGATCTAACAGACAGAAGGGGAAGAGGCAATATGACCAGTGATACAGAGATCTCAGAGATCTGAGTCAGGAATCCATCACACCAAGGACTGCTTACAGCCATCAGGAGCTGGAAGAAGCAAAGAACAGATTCTCCTCTAGAGCTCAAGGAGTCGGGGGCTTGATTTTGGACTTCTGGCCTTCAGAACTGTGAGAAAACAACTCTCTGTTGTTCTAAACCAACCAGTTTGTAGTAATTTGTTATAGCAGCCACAGTAAATTAATACACTTTAAAAAAAAAATTCCTCATCAAAATCGTTTCCACATAAGTGTAAAATTTAATAAATTACAATTTTATTCTTTATACTTATCTCTTTATGCTTCTACCTACAGGACAAATTTCAGTTCAAAATATCACTTCTAATAAAAATGTCAAATTTTTATTACTATTGTTTTCTTTATGTTTAAGGTTTCCACATTTTTCCATCTTTTTAACATGTGACTTGGCAGTGGTTTTTAGGCTGTATTTATCAACAATCTAAACAGAGTACAAACTGAAGGACTTGACTGAGCATTCTGAATTATGCAGACTGTTTAAATATATATATATTTGGGAGCTGAGGGGAGGAAAGTGGAGCACTTGGTACTGAAAGGATAATAAGAAGAATGATATGCTTGCTATCAAGTGTACGGTTTTGAGGAAAGTGGCTACAGACATGCTTTAAAGAAGGCTGTCTCAAATTCCAGCAGCGGGACATCCCGCAAAATGATTTACCGATATTCTTCAAAACTCTCAAGGTCATCAAAAACAAGGATAGTACCTGTATGAGAAATTGTCACAGCCAAGAGGAGCCTAAGGAGACATGAAGAGTAGGTGGAATGTGGCATCCTGGAAGAGAAAAAGGGCGTTAGGTAAAATTAAGGAAATCTGAATAATGACTTTAGTTAAGAATAATATATCAGTATTGGTTCGTTAATTCTAACAAAAGTATTATACACATGTAAAACGTTAATAAATAGGTGAAAGGGAGTGCCGAATACACAGGAACTCTGTCCAGCTTCTCAATTTTTCTGTAAATTTAAAACTGTTCTAAACGATTGTATCTATTAAAACACACACAGCTGTCTCTATTAATATTCGCATTTTAAATAAGAAACTAGAGTTGAAGGAAGTGAAACATTTAATACAAATCAGTAATGTTGAAGAAATTTTCTCGACTGTTTCCCGGAATGCTAGTCCATATTGCAAAGAATTATTTAATAAAGCTTTTTTTCTTTCTAATTATTGCGATGTCTGAAATGAGAACACCACCAAGAAACTTTTCTGGACTTGCAAGAAACGAAAACAAAACAAAACAAAACATCTGGTTCTGCTTGCAGTCTAGTTTCCAGGGCTAACTGGCATGCCATCTGCTCGCAGCAAAGTGGTAACCATGGTTCACGTGTCACACCAGCGTTCGGCGTTAGGAAGTTTGCCCCAACAAGCCTGGACAACTTGGCTTCTGCGCAGGTTGCTGGGGGGCGGGAGGTGGCGGTAGCAGCATCCAGGATGTGTATATCGTTTTTCCAAACTCCATCTGCTTCCCCCACCCCTGACTGTGCCCGCGGTCTCCCCGCGCGGCAAGCCCAGGGGACTTGAGCGGGTCTTTTATGCATAACAAAAGAGCCCTTCTCCTCCTCCTCCAGCCGCCCCGCCCGCCCCCCACCTTGGCTTCCCGCGGCCGCCGGGCCCGCGTCTTCAGCAGGAATTGGCTCCCAGGCCCGAGGTTTCCAGGTACCCGGAAGGGGGAGGGGGACCCAGGCGGCAACAATTGGGCGGCTGCGGGCGAAACGCGCGGCCAGGAGCGCCAAGACTCCGAGGGGCGGTGAGCCCGGGCTGTGCCACCACGCGATTGGCCGGGGGCGTCCCGCCGACCGCCGCTGATTGGTGGATTCTCAAATTCGGTCTCAAGGCGCCAGAGGTGGTTTAGCCCGGACTGCGATCTGGGGCTGCAGTTGCGGTCGGCGTGTCCGAACGCTGGCGCTGTCAGAGCGCCACGGGGTCCTCGCCAGCCCCGGGCTTTCGGAGTGGGGGTCTGCGCACTTGGCTTTCCCCGCCCAATGTCGCCGCCTGGCCGCTGATCGCCTCGTCCCTTTGATCCCGCGCGGGTGTGAGGCCGTGGAGGTCCCCAAAGAGGCAGGAAGTCTATGCAGAGCGGGAGTGAGTAGCGTGCGGCCACAGCGCTGGCAGGCAGGCGGGAATTGGGGGGGAAAGGGGACCCCTCCCGCCCGGGCTGCCAGCCTGCCACCCCTCCCCTCCCCGACCGGCGGGGAATTGAGGAATTTCTGCCGCCGGACCAGGAGCGCGTGGGGTGTCCTGGCTCCAGCTCTTCTTCTAGCTAGGCAGTACAGGATATTTACCCTTCCTCACCATTTAGAGGGTCCACTGGAAGAGTTTATCTTTGGGGTCTGCTTGGAAGCCTGGGAAGGGGCTACGTTAAACGTCGAATGGGTTTGGTCTAGCGATCAGGTTTCTTCTCCCCTGATTCAAACTCCCCCAAAACCGAATTCCTCCCAGTTCTTTGCGCCAAAATTAACTGACCTAGGAGACTCTGTACTTTCTGACAAATTTGCCCTACAACTTGATCTGGTAACTTTATTATGTTCTGTTTCTTTTCATTTAAAAAAAAAGTCACTATTTTTGTCGTTTTGTTTTCTTCCCGAGTTTTCAGTGATTAGTAAGGGTTGTGTTCGTTCGTGTGCTTTTTAGAGTTGCAGCTATGCTTCTGGAAATTCCCAGGATGAGTTTAGGGAGGAGAAGTTCAGGTTCACGAGCAAGTAATAAATATATATTTTTGTTGTAGGGAAAAAAAATCCAATTGTAAAATCATTTTTTAATGTAATTGTGCATTACAGATGGAGGTAAATTGTTTAACACTAAAAGACCTGATCAACCCCAGGCAGCCCAGACTAGATTTTGGAATTGAAGATGGGGAAAATGCACAAAAGGTAAGTGCGCTTAAATACTTTAAGCTCTAACATATTTAGGACGGTGATGTCTAATTCAATGAACTGTTCCATTATTCCACTTGTATTTGTCTTATAAACCTAATTAACTTTTTAAACATAATAGAAATAAACTTTTTTTTAATGGAAACATCCAAACCATTATTATTGATTTTCTCAAGTCAATGTGCAGTGGGAAGAGGCTAGATTAGATGTAATGTTGGAACCGATTCACATGAATCAAAGATATGCTGGACGCCCAGTCAAAAGTTTGTTCGTAATACTTGAAGTAAATAAAAATAGAATTATGTAATGCTGTGCAGGAATGTTCAACCTCAGTTCCCAGGAAAATAGACTCTTTTTGCTATAAATGCTGGATTATTAAAATGCTGTGAAATGTTCTTACTACACATTAATCAGCTCTTAGAGGCCATTTCATTCACCCAAGACTATTACCTGTGCCTCCCAGATAGGGAGATAAGTGACTGAACCCACCAACATGCTCCTTAAATATTTTACAGTACTACTGCTGGTTTGGGTTTGCACTGAGTCATCCTTCCTTTTTTACATCCCTTGAGAATTGTGAATTAGACCATGGTGGTATCCTCAAGAAATGTTACCAACTGGGCATAGCAGTATCTAAACTATGCCTGTACCCACGTCAGCACAGTTATACTCACCAACCGGTGCCCTTCTGAAAAGGTGTAATAGCTTGTTAGTAGCAAACATGAAACCTTTTTTGGCCAAGGCAAATATATATAACAAACCCAGATTTAGAATCTTTGAATATAAATCTGAGCATAGCAACTTCTTGGGCTTTGGACTGTAGGATCCCAATCTTAACTTTAGATTTAGCATCAACAGTGAAACTGCCTGTTTGTAAAGCACCTGTTATATGGGTCTTTGAAAAATATTTTACAGTGATTAATTTTAGATAGGTGTGAAATTGTATGATTTTTCCATGTAGGAGCATTTTTCTCTAGCATTCAATTTATTAGTAAAAGAAGTACACCAAAGCATTATTGTTTTAAAGAAGACTTTAAAAAGTTACCTAAGCAATATGAAGGTAGAAATACGCAGATTTTAAAGTATATTTTCAGAGTTTGGATTTTGGGAGTTTCAGAGCTAAACTTTGTTTTCCTTTGTAATTTGGAAGAGACAACTTTGAAAGAATATGTATACATTTATATAAAGCCTAAGTCAGTGTCCACTTCTTTCCTTCTGGGTCAATGACTTTATCAAGTGCTTTCAACAAGGGCACTTCTACTCTAGTTAGCGTCAGTAAGTACTATGTCCAGATGAGCTTTCACATTCTAATGGGCAAGGAGGAAAACTCAAGTGACTCAAAAGAGACTGGGAAAATGGTTAAAATGTTTGAAATGGAATGTCTGAGCAGTAATTACTTCACCTCTCAAAGAGAAGTCAAGGGATGAGAACAGTGTTTCTGCCCAGATACTAGGAGGGGCTTTTTTCTCTCTCTTCGTATTGCTGTGAAGTAAAGAAAGGGGGATTTTTTAGGGATGGTGAGAACATGGGATTTAGAGTTAGAGCCATCTGTAGATTTGATTTCCTGTTGGGCCATTTATTACCTACGTAACCTCAAACAGATATATTTATTTAGTCTTTCAACAAATATTTATGTTCCTCGTGCTGGCGTACAGTGGTTTAGTTTAATAAACCTCCTAACCTCATTAAGCCTGTTTCTTTCTTCTTAAATTGGAGCTGATAAATCGCACCTCCCCCTTTGGATTTGTGTAAAGCACCTAGTGACACATACTCTTTACACTGTACTCAAAACTGATAGCCCAAAGATGCAAACCCTGCCCTCAGTTACCTGAGAGACTTTCAGGGACTCAGATATAAAACAACTAACCAACTGTACTATGATTTGGTAAGTGCTATAATAGGAATGGGAGCAAAGTAACCCCCTCAGAACAGAGGAGGAAGAAATAAATTTATGGAGAGTCTATAGTGTACTGTGTTCCAGCCTTTTTGGATATTGTTTCATGTTTTCACATTTCATCATGTCTACAATATGCCCATCTGTGTCTCCTGCTGGTAAGAAGAGGAAAGCAATTAAAAATGCCACTCAACTTACAATGGGGTTACGTCCCGTTAATGCAAGTGTTCTGAGCATGTATAGATAGGTAAGCTAAGCTATTCTTAACCAGTAGGTTAGGAATATTAAATGCATTTTTGATTTACTTATAGTTGGTTTTTTGGGATATAACTTCATCATAAGTGAAGGCGCTTCTTTATTAAACTCTAGTGAAAATATATCTAAGTTTTGGAGGAAATAATCCATCTGAACTGCTCCTCATCAGAAAAAAAGTAGGAGCGCATCATTCCTATGACTGCAGGTAGCATGGAAGGTAGAGAAACCTGGGCCACAGCCTCTACCATGTGGATACCTTTTCTAATAACTAGATAATCAAGGCCCAGTGTTCTCTGAGCACCTATAAGAAGCAAGGCATTGTGCCAAAAATTGTAAGTAACGAGACATGTGGAATTTGCTCCCTGACCTCTAGAAGTGCACAGTCTTGTTAATGAGACAAGACTTACACCCAGGAAGTTAAATATATTACCTCTGAGCATCAGGATGAATGGTAATAAAGAATGGGATAGGAGAAAAGATAATAGCTAAGTTTTAATGCATGCTTACTGTATGCCAGGAACTAGTCTCATAATCCTGTGGTTGGTATTTTTATGGACTTTATGTTCAGTTGAAAGAATGACAACCTAGTGTGGAGAAGGAACTTGCCTTCCCTTATGCTGCTGATAAGCAGCGGAGCCAAATAAACTGGCCTGAGAGTTTGCATGCAGAACTGCTTACCCATACTGCCTCTCCATAGATGCTAGTGGGGCCTGCTGGATACTTTATGTTGAAGCTGTAAAAAAATAGATAAATAACTTCGGTCCAATTCACACCCAAGATAGGCTTATTTCTGGATGCAGAATTTCAGAAACTCCTGCTTTCGGCTGTTTCTTGTATGGCAAGAATGAGATTTGTATGTGACCTCCAGCAAGTTATTTAACCTCTCTGTGCCTCAGTTTCCTCATCTGTAGACTGGAAAAATAATAGTACCTACGTCACAGGATTATATGAGTTAATATATGTAAAGTACATGACATATGGCATGGCACATAGTAAACACTCAGTACTTTCCCTGAAGAGTTCCCTTGTAGAAGACTTCATCAGCACTGTACTAGTAGGAACTTGTTAAGAGATGTTGGTAGATGCAGTGCCTCGGGCTGGGTGCTTACTGCTGCTGTGGCGTGAGAAACCGTCACTCTCATCCCCACCCGCTTCCTTCCTGTTACACTAGGACAGAACCTAAGCATGGCTACCTGGCAGCTTCTGCTAGTCCAAGGAGTAAGAGTAAGAGCTGGCCTACTAACAAAACTCCAGTTTCTCCTAAATAACCTTTTCCCTCTGAACAAGATGCTCCTAAGAAAGCACTTTTTTTAAACCACTGCTCAGCCAAAATCTAAGCATGCAGTAGCTACAGAGTGATACATGTACAAGAAAGGGAATGACAAATATTTAACTCACCCACCTTCATAATAAGATAAGACACAATTGCCTGGAGGTGAATTCAGCTACAGGAAGAGCAGAATCTTTCTGTTCCTGAATGCCAAAAACGAGTTTTAGGGGAAAGAAATTTGTTTAAATTACTTGGTATTTCCAAATGTGGATTCTCTGTACCTAGTCCTGTTTCACAACGGCCTAATGGACATAATGGACCCATCATTAATCTTATAATTATCTAAGACATTCTACTCAAAGTGTGATGTGGGGGCCGGTTCTACCCTACAAACTTACCAAGCTGCAAAAAATGAATAGAACTTGAGAGTTAAGCACTTAGAAATTTGTATGACAATTTGATGTTGCCCCCATGACATCTAAGCCTGTGATCAGTGGTATCTTGTTTAACAGGCTATAGATTAGTTTGATTGGCAAACTCTGGTGGACAGTCATATGGAGTGGAGGTTGCACCACATATCAGTGTGCGGGGTTTAGAAAATAAAACACTCTGGTCCTTCTCCATGGTTGGTTTAAGAAACACTGATCTGTGTGAATGACAGATAGCTCTCCAGGTTCGCTTGAAATGTGGCATTTTGTTGGATGCACTTCCGTTAATTGGTCCTCCTAATTACTATATTAGCACTGCTGAACACTGAACTACAAAAGCATAATTGCTCTTTACTAGTTAGGGCAAACTTGCAAATAATATTTTTAAAAATATGGCACTTAGGAGAATGTGGACTCAACTCATATTGCCCTTCTCATCCTCAACTATTAAAAGCATCCACCAATAACATATACACTCATGACTTTTTCACAGAGGTGCCATGAAAATGTGCATAAAAGGAGTAGCAGATTACAATTAGCTTCTCACTGGAGCCTCTCCTTGATTCCCATGAATCCTACTGTCTGTTTTCATTAGTCCTATCCTAATATTTTTCAGCCCTGAACATATGGTCTGTTTGTATTTTCATGCTGGGAACAAAGTATCATCTTAGCTGATGGCTGCCCTTTCTCCTTGCTAAAAGTTCTCTTTTTTAAAATAGGAAAATATATTTGTTGACCCATCAAGGATGGCCCCAAAGACTCCAATAAAAAATGAACCGATTGACTTATCGAAGCAAAAAATCTTCACTCCGGAAAGGAATCCTAATACTCCAGTAAAGCTTGTAGACAGACAGCAGGCAGAACCATGGACGCCCACAGCTAACCTGAAGATGCTCATTAGTGCTGCCAGCCCAGACATAAGAGACCGGGAGAAGAAAAAGGGACTTTTCAGACCCATTGAGAACAAGGATAATGTGTTTACAGACTCTCTGCAGGTAAACAGGCTGTATTCCCAAGGGCTCTTATAGAATTTAAAATGTTTACTTGATTATTAAAAAATCATAAAATTATCAGTATTTCAGCTACTATTGAGCCAAAGCAGTATTAAACATAATATCTTTTTATATATAGCTGAAATGAAATTCTCTGTATCTCATTTTTCATAATGAATGCTTTCTTCTCTTTATGATACTGACCAGTACACATTTAAAAACAAATTTTTGAAGCAAGGATATTTAATAACTTTGATTTAATGAGGGAATTTGGATTTTTTAAAATACTGCTGTGAGTTTAATTCTGCTCCAATTTTAAGAGTAATATTAATTCAAATATTTTTGACTTGGGAGATTTCATTATTCTCATGTATGTTCGGTTTGTTGATTTGGGACTTTAAAGTTAAGTCATCTTTAAATTAAGTGTCCTGTGGGGAGCCAGAGCTATTTAATAAGCAGCATATCTATACTTTTTTTAAAAAAATCAGTGATCAATATTTTCACTCTCCCGTCAAACTTTTTCCCAGACTTGCTAAGGAAAAGTTACTCACAGATTTGAATGTCATTTCTCTTCTATTTCTCCTTATTTTGGTGGATTTTTTAATTTATAAAAATTACCAAAATGAATAATTGGGAAGAAAGAAGAGAAAAAGATGTCCAAAATTACAGTTCGAAATTAATAGAATAGAATGACTTGAATCTGCTGTACAGTTTATTGCAGTGGTAAAACTAACAGATTCTTTCATGTAACTGAATACAAATCAGATCACACTTCGAGAGCCACTGCCCTAGAGATACTCCTGTTTCTGTACATCAGGAGATGTGAACAAGAATATCATAGAAATATAGTTCCTAATAGCCCAAACTGGAAACAACACAAATCATTATAAATGGGAAACTGAATAAATAAATTGTGGTATATTCATGCAGTGGATTAGCATACAGCAATGAAAATGAGAGAACTACAGCCAAGCACAAGAACATGAATGAATATTAATTATGTACAGTAAGTCCCTGTATAACATTGTTGATAGAGTCTGTGACTGTACTGCATGTAGATTATTTGAGAATTAACTTCTTTATGCTACTGAATCCTCCTATTCATAAAGATAGTATATTTTTCTAAGTTTTAAGTATATTTCCTGAGATAAAAATTTTAATATTTTATGCAAATATTTATTTGCAGGATTTGTTCCTAAAAATCTTATCATTTTTATTACTAGTATAAATTATATCTTTTCAACTCATTTTCTGTTACTATTATATAGCAATGCAGCTGACTTTTTAAAATATAGTCGTCTTTTCAGCTACCTTACTAAACGTTCTTGCTATTTTTAATAATCTGAGATTCTTTTCAATTTTTTATGTAAACAGTCATGTCTTCTGCAGAATGAAGGTTTTGCTTATTTCTTCCTTTCCAACTCCTGTGTCTCTGCTTCTTTTGTCCTCATGTACTGGCCAGGATCTCCAATATGACACAGAAGAGGGGCATCTTTATCATTTTCCTGATTTTAAGGGAATGCTTCCAAGGTTTTACCATTAAGACGGATGTTTGTGGTTGAGTTTTTATTGGATACTCTTTATTTAAAAAGTTACTCATTTCTGGTCTTCTAAGGGCATTTTTTGAAAATCATGAATGGATGTTAAATTTATTAAATGCTTTTTCTGAGGCTATTGAGATCATCATATCATTTTTCTCCTTGAACATTTTCATTGAAAAACCTTTTAATTTCTTGAGACTTGAATTGAATTGATGGGAAAAGGACACTAGTTTAATGTACTTACTATAAGAAAGAATAAGGAAGAATAAGATTTGGCTGCCCTTGTTTAGTTTCATCAACATTTGGTCAATTGTAAAAAAAATAAGGCAGTTTGATGACACAGCGGAGACCAGTGCATCTCAAATTTCATGTCAATAGAAATCACCCAGGATCTTATGAATAGACAGATGCTAATAGATCAGGTCTCATATGAGTCCCGAGATTCTACATCTCTAACAAACTCCTGGTGATGCTGATCTACTATCCAATAAACACGTTATTAGCAAGAGTGTAGCAGCCTATAAATGACTGTGTGTTCATTGTTTAAGCTCTTAGCCAGTAGAGTCAGCTTCAAATTGCAAAGGAGGAAAAAGTCCAGAGAAAGCAATAGGTAAAATATTAATAAAATAAATTAGATTAGTAAATGTATTTTAACTAACATCTAAGATGGTATGGAGTAGGATGTCCCCAAACTTACCAGTACTGGCCATTGCAGTTTCTCCATTAGGATGTTAACTGTGACATCTCGCCCCTCCCTTCTGTCTGCCCTCTGTAGCTTGATGTTGGGGACAGCGCTGTGGATGATTTTGAAAAGCAAAGGCCAAGCAGAAAACAGAAGAGTTTAGGACTCCTGTGCCAGAAGTTTCTAGCTCGCTATCCAAGTTATCCCTTGTCAACTGAAAAAACTACCATCTCCCTAGACGAAGTTGCTGTCAGTCTTGGTATGTATCATCAGGTTACCTGGAGGCCTGTCTCCAGTTATAGCGGGAAACTCATTTTCTTGGGCAGGCTGGCTTCAGATAGCCTCTTTTATTAAGTAAAGAATGAGCCCTCCAAAAGAGTGAGGACAGAAGAGCAAGTAGAACTTTCTTCTGCCATTATCAAGTTGCCCATCATTATGCATAGGATTCTAGAGAGCCTTTTAGGCCTAAGGGTCAAACAAAAATTTGGTTTTCTTAACCTTAAGAAATATTTTTACAAAAGACTCACATTACAAAGTAATATCATTTTCAGTTCATCTTATTTCAGACAGACTCAAAAAAAATTTATAAATATCTTGTTTATTTTTAATAATGCTTCTAAGGTTCAGAACTGGTGTTATACCTATTATAAAGCAAGATTTGAGAGCAAGAGCATTATGATTGAAGCCCTATGCTGTGCTATTCACAGCAACTCTCCAAACTAGAAGAAGCACATGTGGACATAACTCAAACAGCTAAACCTTATAACAAAGAGGAATACATGTGTTCACATGGCATGAGTGTGTATAACGTGCAATGGTGTATGTTCTATAAATACATATACAGCGGCTTCAGAATAGAGACCCCTAGTGGTCATGGATTGCAGTTGGTTTCAGGATGAACATAATGTTGACAATCATTAAATTAGCAGAGACCACAAAGATTTGAGGGTATGAGGTGTCTCCTTAAGAAATAAGGAGGTTTTACATACAGGCAATAAAAAAAAAAGGAAGAAAAATAAAACTGTCCCAATGAAACCAGCTAAATAGGTTTTATGATAGATTATATTTTTGGTTTGCTTTTTAAGTTCTATTTCCACAGCCCAGAGAAATATGCTACAGTAGATGTGAATTATTCAAACTGATGGCTAAAATAATTTTATTTGCTGGAAACAGATATTGAGGAGACAATGAGTTATGATGGGAAGACCATAAGCTGAGCTTTGAGTCAGATAGGGCTGGATTTGAAGCCCAGGTCTCCAATTTACAGACTTTGAGAGCTTTAAAAAGTTAATTAACCTTTTCTCATCTATAACATAGGGATCACAGCACCTGCCTTGCAGAAAATTAGCAAAGTTAGGATAATGTCGATAACATGCCTAGCTCAGGGACTGGTGGAACAGTTTCTGCTCAGCTCTTACTAGATATCTCCTCCTTCCCTAAGCTGTCCTTCAGCCTCTGCAATTAGGAAAAGGAAGTAGAGTGCTTTAATTGGAGAGCCTTTTTTGAAACCTAGAATGGAATACAGTATTTGGCATCAGTGGCAATGAAACAAGAAGGGGAAAGTGACTCAGGTGAATATAGGCTTGGTATAAACCCATTGAGACACGGCATCCTGGAAACTAGTATTACAGAGGATGAGGGTAAAATGACAAATCATGCAGTATCCTTCGCATTGGGGTTCAAGCATCCAGCTTCCTCCCTATACCCACTTCCATCAAGGGAGCTTGCATTGAGGTCAATGCAGAATACAAAACATTAGATTTTGGAAGGCTGTGTAACAGGTCCCAAGGAGGACAGAAAAGTGGACTCCTATTCTTATTACATGGGCTACAGATCATTCTGCAGATCTACATGTTATAACTGCCTGGAGCAGACTCCAGAGTTTTTTGCAACAGCTTGTAATCATTTACCAAATGAACTTGCCATCTCTTTTCATGTGAGGTTAAAAATGAGGTCCATTCCTGGAAGTTATTTCACTGGTGACCATCTCTTCGAGTTGAGCGTAAACTCCTCGCTACATCTGGGTCACAAGCTATAAGACCATATTTTAACAAAGAGATGCAGAGCATTCAAATTGCAGTATTTTCCAGATTCTGGTCCTATGTATATTTGACATGGATATTATAGGTAAGAAGTTAGAAGGTAGAAACAACCCGAGTATCCATCAACAGATGAATGGATAAACAAAATGTGATATATACATACAAAAAACTATTATTCACTCTTTAAAAGGAAAGAAATTCTGACACATGGTACAACGTGGATGAACTCCGAAGATATGCTAACTGAAATAAGCCAGACATAAGAGGAAAATTACTATATGATTCCATGTATATGAGATATCTTGAGTAGTGAAATTCATAGAGACAGAAAGTAGAATCGAGGTTGTCAGGGCTGGGGGAGAGAGGAATGGGGAGTTGGTGTTTTATGGATGCAGAGTTCAGTTGGAGAAAATAAGAGTTCTGGAAATGGATGGTGGTGATGGTTGCATAACAATGTACTTAAGGTCACTGAACTATATACTTAAAAATGGTTAAAATGGTCAATTTTATGTTATGGATATTTTACCACAATAAAAAAAAAGTATTTCCAAACTTGGACTCCAAAAAAAGTTAAAGAACTGGGAATGACTTTAAGTAGTGGAAAATAGCACAGCCTAAGAAACTATTTTACTGGTCTGAGAGATGTTCTTGATAAGCTCCATGGAAACTAAAGGAAGCGTGGTAACAACTGGTAAATCCTCAAAGGCATGTCTAATGCCATGAATAGGATTAGTAGGATTGCCTTGATACAAAAGAAAATGAAGGCTTTGTGCCAAGGAAAACTTTTCTGACAGAGCAGGGGCCAGAGTAACCTGCACATCTTCAGACCTGTGAAATGGAACTTTTTAGTGTATCAGCCAGTGGACACTTAAACTCAGCCCAGATTGAAAAGGTGAGTGATTATGCAGGCAAGTAGCTGCACGTTGGCTTTTGCCAGCACCACCTACTAAACACTTACTGTACATAATAAGCATCTTCTTACTCTCCAAGTTGTTAAAATCTTCCTTTATTCTCCCTTCTTGGGATGTCTAGCCACTAGATGGAGACTTAACAGCTTGCATCTAATACGGAATAACAAAACAGCCAGGCATATGGCTGGCCCTGGGGTGTCTCAGTTGCATTCACATGACATTTCTGATGGGAAGGTTTATAGAATGTTATACTCTAAACAAGACTTGTTAATATCTGAAAACAGACTGGAATAAGGAACCGGGCGGATCTAGACAAAGGGCTGCTCCGCCTGCCCCTGCCAGCATCTTCTGGCAGGCATCTGGCACCAAAGCTGGAGCTTCACAGGGTGAAGAGCCTTTCAGGGTCATGAACTGAAATGTTCTGATTGACTGAAATGCCTCTTCATTCATGTGAGAGAACTTCCTCTCAGCTCCCGAGTTCTCATTGTAATTTGGTCTACTGTTAAATCTTTGAAGGGCTAAAAGCTACATTTGCTGAGTCTGCCCAGATTATACAATAGCTCCTGGCAAGCAAACAGGAAGAGGACGTCTTTGTAGCTGAGCTGGTTTTCTAGGAGATGCCTATAGAGCCTTCTGTTATGGATACTTAGATGAGAGCAAAGGGAGCCCGTAGGTTCCAAAAGCCTAATGACCTGTTATACAACAGAGTGAGTCACAGACAGATTTTTTAAAGTGACCTTTTCTACAGTGACTTCTTATGCTAACAGGGAGGTTAGGTATCCCCAGTGCCATACAGGAAATATTTGCACCATAATATGCAAACAGTAGATAAAGTTAACATCTACTGGAGACTCTTTACATTTATGGTTGCATTTAATCCTCGCATTTTATGAGATAAATACTAAAGCACAGACAGGTTAAACAACTTCCCAGGATCTCCGATTTGTAAGGAACAACACAAGGATTCCAATCCAGGCAGTGACCCCAAAGTTTCCATGCTTAACCACCATAAATGTTTTTGGTAAATTCAATAGACAGCTCATAATCTTAGCTATTTAGGGAGTGTTGGGAAAGGGGGTAGGGAATGAGTGACCTTGATGACCTATCCGTACTGTCCATGAAGTCTCTGTGCGTCACCGTCGGGTCGTTTGGCAGGATACGGTGAATGAGAGCACAGGGAGAGTTGTCAATAGCCGTGATGAGTAAAAGGATCCTCATGTTGTTCCAACCCTGGCTATAGCTTCCTCCAGCAACTTGAGAAGGGTGCCTGAGCTCTTCAATCCCAAGTTTCCAGTCCAAAATAGGAAACAAAATATTTACTGTTTTCCTTACTGGACTATTAAGAAAGTTAACAGGATAATTCTTTCACATCATTTGAACTCCAGGAAAGGATAGTATTGTCTAAACAGGGTATCAGTTATTGGACACAATTTATTTTATAATCTGCATGATTAGGAATACAAGCCACAAGCATTCATCGTGTCCACTAGGCATAGTACTTGTGTTGCTCAGTCCCACCCGTTTTAACATGCTGAAATGTTGGTATGATTTGACTAACAGGTCTAAAGAAAAAACATACTTTTACTATATGTAATACAGATAGAACCATCATCTATATCTAGGTGGCTGTTTTATCCTAAATCTTATTGAGGGTTAGATCCCAAGAAAAGGAAAGAAAAATAATTTCTGTCACTTGCATCCTTACACGCTGAATTTGTGGAGCATCTACAGTTGCTGGGCATTACGCTGGGCGTCATGCAAACTAGTTCACAGACATGGCCCAGGCCCTCAAGGAATTTATACTCAAAAATGTCCGCATGATGATGGTTGGCTTCTGTTTTTCAAACAGGTGTTGAAAGGAGACGTATTTATGACATTGTAAATGTGCTGGAGTCGCTGCATCTGGTCAGCCGGGTGGCCAAGAATCAGTATGGCTGGCATGGACGGCACAGCCTGCCAAAAACCCTGAGGAACCTCCAGAGACTGGGAGAGGAGCAGAAATATGAAGAGCAGATGGCACACCTCCAACAGAAAGAGCTAGATCTAATGGATTATAAATTTGGAGAACCTAAAAAAGATGGCTATCCAGATCCTCAAGATCAGCAGTTACTGGATTTCTCTGAGCCCGACTATCCCTCTTGTGAGTCCATCGTAACCACATGAGTAATAAGCATAGAGAGAGTGATGGTCTCTTCTGAAGAGAATCACTGCTAAGATGAGAAATGCCAGATTGACAGCCCTGGAGGGAGGTGTCCTCTCATTCTCTCTACTGAAGAAAGGGAGACAGATGGCTCCCCAACTGGGCTGCCCACCCAACCTCACTGGAAGCTTGTCTGGTGGCGGTTCACTTGCTGTTTGGTGTGTTTGGACCATGGATCGCTAACAGCTCCCATTTCAGATTGACAGCTCCATGCTGATTTCTATTTGTGAGCTAAGAAAAATTTACTTTGAAAGAAGTTATTGTTACAATGAATTTGATTTTTTAAATTACATATTTCTGTAGATTACTTAGAAAAGAACCCCATTCGCAGAAATGTTGATTAGAGAGACAACTCCTGTTCTCATTTGATGCAGAATTTTTTTTTACATATATCTATGTTGTTCTTCCCCTCTGGACTGGTATTTATCCTCTTCCTATTTTAACCATCGATCTTTACTGTTCTCATCCTGCTCCCTCTTGCTAAGATGATAAAGTGCAAGTATCACTCACATTTCACTTGCAAACAAAAGAAATAGGAATGGAAAGGTAAGCCTGGTTTTCATGCGATTTACTTCCCTCATGCCTTTTCATTCCACCTCATGAGCTAGTTCTTATCCTAATAACCAGAGGAAACAGCCATCTGTCAGGGATGGTTTGCCGGCCATCTATAGCAACACACATCTCATCAGTGTCTCCTATTAATTTATAATTTATTTCTTCACTTATTTCTGAAAAGAAATGGAAGAGGCGGGCACCTACTATGTTCAGGGTATATTCTAGATACAGACATACCTCAGAGATATTCTGGGTTCGGTTCCAGACCACCACGATGAAGCAAGTATTGCAATAAAGTGAGTCATAATCTTTTTGTTCATGGAGGGTCTAGCCTTCAATTTATAAAAACAACATCTGTGAAGCACAATAAAGTGAATCATAGTAGAAGGACAACAGCCTGTATTGTGAGCACAGAAATAAAAATGGAGCCTTTGCCTTTGAGGAGAGAGTTGATGTTCTGAAAACAGTTCCTGACCCCTACCCTGTCCTATTTTCCTTCTGCATTAATCCTGTAGAAAAGTTGGTTTTGGAAAAATACCTCGTAGATTCTATTCCATGAAATATGAGTATATAGCATTAAGGAGTTTAATATATCATTTCAAACTTTCTGCCTGCTGTAATTTTATAAGCCATAAGAAAATTCACCTGTTTTCTCTATGAGCCATTTTTATAACATGTGTCTAAAAGGCTTTTGTCTGTGACAAAAGTGATCTTTCTGTCTACTAGTAGAGTCAGATAGTTCTGGCAAACTATATAAGTACAGTCTTTCTTGTTGTAAATTATCTGTTTTTATGCTTTGGTTTTGTCCCCTTTGTAGCATCTGCAAACAGTAGAAAAGACAAGTCTCTGAGAATCATGAGTCAGAAGTTTGTCATGCTGTTCCTTGTCTCTAAAACCAAGATTGTTACTCTTGATGTGGCTGCCAAAATACTGATAGAAGAAAGCCAAGATACGCCAGACCATAGTAAATTTAAAAGTAAGCATCTTCACCTAAATTCACCTAACACAAAAAGGGTAGGATTTTATATGATGGTATTTCCTGCCTGTGAGATTAAAAGAATTAACGTTTTGGAAAAGTGCATTCCTTCCTACACTCATAAACATTCTTGGTGCTGTGAGAGAAGCTAGTCACATACTAGAATTCCCTTTAAAGGTTCTGTCAGATGCCTTTTCCTAGGCAGTTAGAGTAGAGAGTGGAAGCCAGATGCCATCTCAAAAGTGCAGGTAAGGGAGGGAGTGAGATGCTTTGCATTTCTCTATATCTCACTGCATCCAAGATGTAATGTCTGAGTCTTGTTTCCCCTTTTTTCCTCGCCCCCTGCATACTCTTCTGATGGGTGGAGATGAAAGTTGTCCACAGGTAAGAACCAGAGGAATAACCAGGGTAGGGTAAGGGTGGTGGGACATGGATGCTGGACAAGGAGAGTGTTTCCGAGTTTCATACTCAGTGCATCTTCCTTTTTTGTCAAGCACAGGTCCTGAGCCAAATGCCCTGGGTTGCTGGTAGCTCTTTCAAGCCCCGGGAAGCCATGAGCTCAGAATTCTCTAGCTTTTTAAATTTGTTTCTAGTTGGAATTATAGCCGCCCTGTGGGAGAAATGACTAAATAAAACCCAACTTTATTAGGACTGGGAAGAAAATTGCATCTGAGGTGAATACTTCTTGTTTGTGGACAATAAAGCTCCTTTGTTTGATCTTAATCCTGAGGTCAAGTAGGTTTCCTACCTGTAAATCGATTTTTTAAATAGAAATTACTTTGTGGGCATCATCCTGCCTATTTAAATTTAAATTTCTCCTTTAGCATATGCGTTTTCAAATGTGTCTCCCAAAACCTCTTAAGACTCAAGAGTTGCGCATTCCGCTTCTCCCCCTCTGTGTGGCTAGAAAGACAAGATTTCAGATGAGGGACTGTCTGTCTTCAGCACAGTTGTACTTCATAACCTTGAGCCCTGAACACCTTGTGTGCCCAGGAGTGCAGCTTTGCTGGAAGCTCTGGGGAAGCCCTGTCATTTTCACAGCCCAGCTGCCTAGTAGCACTGGTGCCACAACCTCCTACTGGGAGAAACTCAGGGCAAGCTTTTGACATGCCACATATCAGAATTACATTTACTAAGCCTTTAACTGCAGCCCGTCTCCCTCCCTCAGGTGTTTTTGCAATCACAGCACTCCCTGCTTGTCTTATAAAAGTTGTGAAGTTGTGGAAATGGAAGGACACACTGACCTTTCCTTAGTATTTGTCTTCAGATACATCAGATACATAAGTCCTGGGTGATTTCATGACAGAGCCATTGGTCATTTCATCCCACCCCACTGCCTCCCCCTCGAGGTTTATATGGTGGCCAAGAAAAAGTGACCTGTCACATAAACTAAAATGTAATGATGTCACAGGCAGCATGACCATAATTATGTTTTATATCTTCAAGCAAAGGTACGACGCCTCTATGACATAGCCAATGTTCTGACCAGCTTGGCTCTGATCAAGAAAGTGCATGTAACAGAAGAGCGAGGCCGTAAACCAGCCTTCAAATGGATCGGGCCTGTGGACTTCGGTTCCAGTGGTAAGACATGGTTTTGTTAGGGACCTATTTTGTTTATAATTCCTTATTCCTTTTCCAAGTCGTACATCTAGGACAGAGTGAAATTGATCTCTTTCATTTTTTTTATTATCCAAGTCACATTCAAAAATTAGACCAGTGATGTCACTTTTGTCACAATGAGCATTAGTCTACAAATGGTATACACTGGTTGGCTCACACACAGTAGGAAGGGAAATACTAAGAGCTCTTTAGCATTTTTTATTTTTTTAGAAGTTTTTCCTGGAAGCTTGGGACTGAAGATTAAAAATGACACTTCTTATGAACTCTGGTTATGTCTACATTAGCAGAATATTGTTTTTCTTTGAAATTCCAGATAATGTAAAAATTATATCAATTACTATCACAAAACTAATTTGTGGTAAGATGGCTTCTAAATATAGTATGGATATAACGAACACCTTTTTGTAATTTATTTAAAAGGTTACAAATGCCATAATTTTACGAAACTAGAACAAAAGAGGCTATTATCTTCTACTTACTTCACAGGTAATATCTGAGCAATCGGGAACTGGATCCTACTGTACCAGCCACTTAACATATAACTAGGCTTCCTGGAAAAAAGCCATTAATTTTTAAATTACCCTTCCAGTTTTGGTGTTAGTGGTATAAATTCCTGCCATTTAACCCAAGTTGTAAAAGATACAGCTCTCTATCTCATTGTAACATATTATTCACTTAGGATCTAGATGAAACCACTTAAAATCTAGTACAACTAATTCATCCCAGCAAGTACTTACTGAATGTGGACTGTACACAGTTCCTACACTGAATGCCGCAGAGATTTAAAGACATATGACACAGTCCCCACATACATGAAATATACTTTGCCATTTTCTACTCCTCTGCCTTCGGCTTCTCTTAATTCTTTCACCTGTGAAGCCCTCCTCTCCTTTTTGACATGAAAATATTTGTTCAGCCTTCAAGATCTGGCTCAAATGCCAACTTTGAAGCTTTTCCTGATTATCCAGAGCAAGGAGTGTCTCATCTGAACTATTGCAATTTAGTATTGTGCTACTGTACTTGGTGATGTCGATGTTGTGCCATCGTCCCTGCTCTATGCATTTGAGAGCAGAAGATGTTTTTATTTATCTTTGATTACACATAGTACTCAGATCAGTGCCTGTTCACGTTAGTTGGTTAAGGAGCTTCTGTCGAAGGTGTATAATTTTTAGCACGGATTTAAAAATTAGAGAACAATTAAGCACTGCCCATGGTGGTACTGACTCTCTAGAAAATTAGAGAGGATGTGGGTTAAGTTCTGATGGACTTGGGTTTTGGAGGGATGGAGAGCTTTTAGTTGAAGGACCTGATACCTAAGAACGAATCTGGTTTGTGTTGGAGAGATCAGCCACCCCAATTGAAGTGGAAGGCATGGTATAGAGAACAATGAAATGAAATGTGATCAGTTGGGACATTTTGGAGGGCCTCTAAAGCTTAGCTGAGAAATTTGCACTAGATGTAATAGACTAGATGTAAGTGACAAGGAGTATTTAGATAGATTAAAAGAGAGGAGGGTCTTAAAGGTGGTGGTGTCATTGGAGAAAATAAGATAGCTGGGAAAATGAGCTGGTGTTGAGAAACTGAGTTTATGTATTTGCATAACCAATGAGACAACAACTGGGAGAGCTCTGATCTGATGGGGAGAAAGGGCTTGGAACCAAGTCAGGAACCTCAATATGAACTTACTCCCTCTATTTTTCAGAAAACTGATCCTCTTTCTATATTTTCTAATTCCTACTGACAACACCATCATCATCAACACAGCTGTCAATTTTGGAATGTTAATTTATTTTTGATTCCTTAATTCGCCCTCCTTCACTCCTTGGTTAGCAGTTCCTCACGATATCTCTTTCCTCCTCTCTTCCCACCATCATGGCCTTTCCTTTCTTTTAACAGCTTTATTGAGGTATCATGACCTACCGTAAATGGCACGGAGTTAAAGTCAGTATTTGAAAGTTTTTTCACTATCTGCACCTGTGAAATAAATAATCACCACAATCAAGGTATCCTCTAGGGTATCCTCCTGTCCCTTCAAAATTCCTTTTTTTCCTTTTCCCCCGCCCCCAGGGCAACCACTGATCTTTCTTTCACTCTAGATTTTCACATTTATGTGCTTTCTGTTGGTGAGTTCGCTGTTTAAATTGTTGTTGCACAGAAGTGCTATCTAGTGTTTCTACACAGGGCAAGAAGGCTGTGATGTGTCACAGAAAATACGTATGTTAGAGGAGCTTCATTCAGGAATGAGTTCTAGTGCTGTTGGCTGTGAGTTCAGTGCTAATGGATCAACAATATATATTAAATAAGGTGTCTTTATTTTTTTAACAAGAGAAAAACAAAGAGGTTTATTAACATGAATACCTCATGTATACATGGGTGATATTCAGGGAAAAATGACTAACTCTCCAAAGTGGCTTAGAATTCAGGATTAGATGCCATCTTAGTAGAGAAAGGGGAGTGGGGGATATAGGCCTCTTAAGGGAAAGAAAATGATTTTTAGAAAAGATGAATGGGCCCCTTTAGAAGGATAGATGGGAGGTATGATAGTTCGTGACAAAGTTTAGGTATGCTGTCCACTTCTGGTCTCCTCTCAGGTGACAAGAGTCACTCCTCTGTGGTGGATGAAACTCCCTGGGAGGGAATTTATGACAACTGAGTTTGTTTTGGAGAATCTGTCTTTAAGCAGGTAAGGGGAATTCAGAGAAAGCCTCTCCCTGCTTTGCTTTTCTTCAAGTGCCAAGTTCAAAATAATCGATATGCCAAAGGGGCATATTTTGAGGTGCATATTCTGCTACCCTTCATAACATACTTAGAAAGACGAATTTTGAGGATTTATTACCTTAGTTTTTAATATAATCTATTTAACTGTAAGTTTACATCATTTAATTTATTATTAGTTTCAAGTATACGGTACATTGGTTAGACATTTATATAGTTTATGAAACGATCACCCGCTTGTTCTTTCTCTCCTCTGGCTCTTCACCTAGCCATTACATTAATGCTGACTGCATTCCCTATGCTGTGCTCCCTATCCTTGTGACCATATCAATTATTTCTTTAAACAGAAACACAGAAGACAGGGTTATGTATTGGTCAGTTGACAAAAATGTTGTAACCAGAGGCTCATGAGAAACAAACCCTGTATTTTCCCTTGGAGCAATTGTTCAGTTTTTGCTAATTCAGTGTTCACGGTGACTATAGAGTATAACCGTAAATAACAAGAATAGACTATTGTGTATGCTCTTCTTATTAGGCTTCTTTCATTCAGCATAATTATTTTGAGATTAATCATGTTGTAGCATGTATCAGTAGTTTATTCCTTTTTATTGCCAAGGAGTATTCTCTTGTACAGATATTTTATTCTTTATTCGTTCACTCGTTGCTGGACATTTGAATTATTTTCACTTTTTAGCTATTACAAATAAAGCTGCAGTGAATATTCACGTATATGTCTTTATATTGTAGATTTTGCCAGTGAAACCATGTGGGCCTGCAGTTTCTAATATGAGAAGGTTTTTAACAATAGATTCAATTTTTTAATGGCTATAGGGCTACTCAGGTTCTCTCTTTATCAGTTCCTTTTTTCTACTTTGAGTTCCATTTGCTCTTTTTCTAGTTTCTTAAGGTAGAAGTGGAGGTCACTGAAACCTATTTTCTTTTCTAATAGGTATTTAGTACTATAAATTTCCTTCTAAGTACTTCTTTATTAACACAATTTTTTTTTGCTACTAATCCAGACAACTTAATATCACTAATTTTACAAATATCAACAAGAATCACAGATATTAATAAATATAAAAGAACATAAAATTTTCAGTTTCTGTCTGAACTCGGATTATAGGTAACATCTTTCAATAATAGCAGAGTATAATAATATAATCAAAGAGAGCAAACAGAAACAAAAAAACATGTTACACTTTTTTGTTATATATGTACATATAACACAAATTCTGATGTGTGTTTCCATCATCTTCCAATTCAAAATACTTTGCAATTTCCCTTTTGATTTCTTCTTTGATCCATAAGTTATTTAGATGTATGTTATAGAGTTTCCAAATATTCTGGGATTTTCCAGATTTTTTTTCTTATTGATCTCTAATTTCATTCCACGTGGGCAGAGAACATACTCTGTATAACTGAAATCCTTTTAAATTTTCTGAGGCTTGTTTTATAGTGCAGATACGATCTATTTTGGTAAATATCCCATGTGCACTTAAAAGGAATGTGTATTCTGCTTTCTTCAGTGGAAGATCTATAAAGAACTACTGGGTTAAGCTGGTTGATAGTGTTGTCTATTTCTATATCTTTATCGATTTTATGTTTACTTGTTCTGTTAAATATTGATAGAGGAGTGTTGAAATCTGATTATAATTGCAGATTTGTCTGTTTCTTCCTGGAGTTCTATCGAGTATTGTTTCATTTATTCAAAGCTGTCGTTAGATGCATAAATATTTAGGATCAATTACTATGTCTTCTTGATGAATTGACCCTTTTATCTTTATGAAATGACCCCTCTTTATGCCTGATGATACTCTTTGCTCCTGTCTACTTTATTTAATAGTAATATAGTTACTTCAGCTTTCTTTTGATTGGTTAGCATAATGTATATTGTTAATCCTTTTACTTTTAAACTATTGGTACCTACATTTAAAGTGAGTTCCTGGTACGCAGTGTAGAGTTGAGGATTTTTTAATCTAATCTGACAATTTATGCTTTTTAATTGGGTCATTTAGACTTTACATTTAAAGTGATTATTGATATATTTGCATATTAGTGGATCATCTTGCTATTTGTTTTCAATTTGTCCTATCTATTCATTGGGATTTTTTTTACTCTTTTTCCCTCTTCCTTTGGCTTTATTATTTTTTAATGGTTCCACTTTACTTCCTTTATTGGCTCATTAGTTATAATTCTTCATTGTGTTATTTTAATGGCTACTTTAGGGTTTTAGGGTTTAGAGTATGCATCTTAATTTACCACAGACTATCTTCAAATAATATACTACTTATATTGTGTAAGGACCTTATAATAGCTTACTTTCATTTCTCCCTGCCTGGTCTCTGTACTATTATTGCCAAACATTGTACTGCTGTATATTTTATAAACCCTATAATGCATTGTTACTATGTTTGCTTTAAACAGTTGATTGTCTTTTAAAGAGATTTTAATAAGGGGAAAAAATTGATAAATATCAAAGTAGTTACCATTTCTGGTGTTTATCTTTTCTTTTATAGATGCAAGTTTCCATCTGACATCATTTTTATTGGCTTGATGGACTTTTTTA